>NW_024070201.1:55658592-56114223 GCF_014754425.2 Oryx dammah | reverse complement strand
TTTTTTTTTTAATTTAGCCTCTCAAATTGTTTTGCCGTATTAAAAGAAACTGTGTTTGCACTCATCCTACACCCCTAGGAATCAATTTGTTGTTTAGTCACTAAGTTGTGCCCAACTCTTTTGTGATCCCATGGAACCTGCCAGGCTCCTCTGTCCATGGGATTTCCCAGGCAAGAATACTGAAGTGGGTTGTCATTTCCTTCTCCAGGGGATCTTCCCAACCCAGGGATTGAACCCAAGTCTCCTACACTGCAGGCAGATTCATTACCACTGAGCCATCAGGGATGTCCTAGGGAATCATACAGAGGTTCTTTGAGGGGGCCAAGCTGGGCTTCTTGACCTCTGTCCTTCATTGCTTCCAACTAGCCTGTATATTTCACATACATTAAATATTCCACAATATACTTCACCATCTGTGCTGTAGGGTAGTTTGTGCTGGACATGTATACTGTCAAGTTGATAGAGGTGCAAAGCTAAATGTGTGACACTCTAAGAATATGCATATATTTGAATAATTTGACTATTCAGTCCAACAATTTGCAAAGAGGCGCTGAAAGATCACACATCTTGGTAACACTTCCAAGAAACATAGCTTCCCTTATTGGGGGTGGGGAGAGGCAGGGATATTTCTAGCTGGAGTTCCTGATTTATTAAAGTCTTGTTTCTGGCATTTTAGCTGTGTGAACTCGGGCAAATGATTTCGTGGCACTGAGCCTCCGGTTTTCATTTATAAAATAAGAATAGTAATTTCTGTGACTGGTCTTTAGAAGCTCTAAAACAGCTAATATAAGTGCACTCATTTTTTTAAAACTGTAAACCCTTAGGCAAACTGAACTGAGTATATAATGATATTACATATTCAGTTCAACAGCACATTCTTGATAACCACAGAAGGGTTCAGGGGAGGAAACTGTTTATAATCTTTCCCTTTCCCCAAATTAATGTTGCAGTGTTTAGAGAAATTCTTAAAGCAGTGAGTCTTAGCAATGATTAGGTCAAACTCCTTTGAGATTACAGAAGAAATGCACATACTCATAAAACTGCCTACCAAATTTGGGGGAAATGAGAGAGTCCTATGACACCCAAATATGCATTGATTAAGAAAGAGTGCTTCTCAAATCTGACCCCAGATTTTCTGCTTCCCAATAGCTAGAGGTGATTGTTAAAATGCTAATTTCTGGACGCTGCCCCGCCCCTACTAAATCACAATTTCCGGAGGATAAATCTACATTTTAATAGGCAACCCAGGAGGTTTTTTAGGCTACCCTGGTGGCTCAGATGGTAAAGTCTGTTTTCAATGCAGGAGACCTGGGTTCAATCCCTGGGTCAGGGAGATCCCCTGGAGAAGGAAATGGCAACCCACTCCAGTATTCTTGCCTGGAGAATTCCATGGACAGAGGAGCTTGGAATGCTACCGCCCATTGGGTCGCAAAGAGTTGAACACGACTGAGCGACTAAAACACAGGTGGTTTCTATGCTCGGAAGAGGTCCCAGGATTACAAGTTAAATGTCAGGGTCTTTTTCCGTTCCTTATTCTAAATTTTAAGGTCTGTACTCTCGCGCAGGAACTGGTCGAACTAGTGGGAAGAAAATTCCGCTTTCAAGCAGGAACCTAGATAGACGGTTGAAAGCGTTTTTCCGATAGTATATTGAAAGTGAATATGAAGTTCTCTGCAAGGGTCTTGGCTACCTGCAACTAAGAATCCGAAAGACTGCTGCGGGGGAAGAGGGGCGAAGTGAGGATTAATTGAGCCAACTGCCCACCCCGACACACACACACACACACACACACACACACACACACACATTAAAACAGAAGGCTTTTTATTTATCTTTGCTACCCAGGTTCTTTATTAAAAGGGTTGGTTTATGTGTGTAAGTTTGCTAGGGAGGGAAGTGAAAACATCTGCAGAACCATGCAATGCCCTGGAACGGAACTCTTCTAATAAAAGATGTATCATTTTAAATGCGCTGAATTTTGATTCTGGTAATTCGTGCACTAGAGTGTCTATTTCGAGGCAGCGGAGGTATCATATGACAGCGCACGTCAAGGCACCGTGGAGCCCTCTCGTGGACTCCCACCCACTTTCCCATTCACCCGGAGAAGGCTGCTCGCGCAGCCGCTCCCCCCACAAGCTAGCATGAAATCTCCCAGCCTCTGCCGAGATCAAATGGAGCTCTTCGCTCAGGGGGTGCGAGTATTACCTCCGCCATGCAATTTCCACTATCAATAATTTAACTTCTTTGCTGCAGACCAGAAGGAGTACATACCGGGCACCAAAGACTCCCCTCAACCCCACCCCTTCTTTTTAACCAAAGAGAACGTGAAAAAAGAATAGAGTCTGGGAGTTTCGGGGCCGAAGTCTTCCCCAGAGCGGCTGCCTTGATGTTTACTTTGACAAGTAGTGACTGAAAAGGTGGGTTTCTTTTCTTTCTCTCTCCGTTTTTTTCCTCTTGTTTGGTCGACTAGAAAGCGTGTGGCTTGAGTGAGGTCTGTCATTGCCTCGGCTTCCCGACTGGAGCAAGTAACTTGGTGTAACGTTATCTGGGGGTGTTCATGAATAAAAAATGCCGTTATTATCTTGATTGGATTTCTATTAGGCAAACTCCGGAGAGGTCAGTGCACGAACTCTGTTTAAGCCGCGGCGTGTTAAGGCAGCGGAGTAAACCAATAGCCCCCCTGCTCTGTGCGATTTCATTGTGTGCTCGCGTTGGCAAGCTCCGTCGTGCGGGAAGGTGCGGGAAGGTGTGTCCGTGGCCCAGGAAACGCACGCCCTCTCCCACAGAACTTAGGTGCCGGGATGAAGCGGGGGGGAGTTGCCACAGAGGGGAGCGAGACCCCGGGGGCGCCCGATGCGCGCTCGCTCCCTTCAGTCCCGGCGTGGACCGCCCGGGTTTCCGCGGAGGGCCCGGGACGCGGGGTTCCCCCGGGCCGGGGCTAGGTCACCCATCGGGGCCGCGGGCGTGGCGCGCACGTCCCGTTGAGGCGCCTCAGGGACTGGCGCGGGGCTTACGGGGCCACATCGCGGGGCCCGGGGGACTGGCCGAACGGGGGCGCGCGGGTCCGGGGCGCCTGGGCAGCCCGGGGACTCCCCCAGGCCGAGCGGGGGCGAGGAAAAGGCGCGGCGTTCCCTTTAAGCGGCCGCCCCGCACGGGTCTCGGTGGCGCGGGCGAGCTGGGGGAGGGGGGACGGGGGGCGGCGCCGTTTGACCAATCGAAGCTCAACCGAAGAGCTAAATAATGTCTGACCCCAGCTCCAGGCGCAGGCTGGAGCTCCGGGTCCCGGTTGCCGCCGCGCCCGGGCGCACCCGCCCGCTCGCTGTCCCGCGCACCCCGTCGCGCCGCGGGCTTCCGGGCACGGCCGAGGAACCGGCCCGGCGCGCCCCCCACCTCCTCCTCGGGAAGCGTTGATGAGACGCTTGAACTGCAGCTGCCACCGCTGCTGTGGGGCCGGCGGCGAGCGGCTCCGCGACGGGGACTTGGGCTGGGCGCAGGGGCCAGGAGCAGGACGACGATGTGACTCCGCCGCCGGGGACCCGTGAGCTTTGTGTGGACCCGGAGGTAGGCGAGCATCGGACGTGGGGCTTGGCTCGGGAGCCGCCGGTCCGCCGGGGAAAGTTGGCTGGGGCGCGGGGGTGGGGGGTGCGAAGTTATGGGGAACAGGCCAGAACTCCTTTCTTCCCCTCCAAGAGAAGGGGGCATTTTGAGTTGTTCCTGTTGAGCTTTCTTCTCCTACTGCACGATCCAGAGGGGTAGCCAGGACGCCCGAGAGAGAGGGGACCCCGGGAAGCCCAGAAGTGGCGGAGAGAAAGCCAAGAAGAGACGCAGACCTGCGCGATAGAAGACGGCGCCCCGGGGACCCCCAGAAGAGGAGGGGTCGTGAGAGCGATTTAGGGCGCCAGCTGTGGGGGGCCCCGACTGACGTGACGGGGTTGGGGCTGAGATATGAATTTTTCCCAAGGGCTGGGCGGCCCCTGCGCAGGTTTTGGGGGGCCGCTCGCTCCTTCAGCCCGCATACCGCGTCCCCGGGGCTTCAGCGGGGCTGCACACCATCACCTGCTCCCCAGGAGTTGAGTTAAAAGCGGACGTATACGGGTGCAGTACGACTTTATCTTGGGAAACTTGACACTCTGCAGCTCGGACCTGAAAGGGGCTGCGGGACTCCGGGGCTAGTTGTGCTCACGCGTCTCCCCACCCCGGGCACCTCCCTTGAGGCACCTTGCAGAGAAGTGAAAAGTTTTGGCTTTCAGGGACTGGGAGGGATGTGTGTATATGTATGTGTATGCGTTTGGCGGAGGGTGATGTTCTGACTCGGGTAGGTCCCCGGGGATGCCATGCACAGCCGGGAAGAGGAAATGGGTGAATGAGCCGTGCCTGGAAAGAAATAGCTGAGGGTTGGAGGCTCTTTGCTCGACGGGCAGAGAAGGGGACTTCCAGACTGGTAGCACCCCCTAGGGAAGAAAAGCCTCGGGACTGCTGGGGTGAACTAGAGTCACCGTCGAAGGATGCTGTTTGTGTGTTGGGGGTGGAGCGGGGTGGAGGGACACTGTTGGAGGGGCCGCGAGGAGAAGGGGTGGGGAGAGCGGCGCTAGGGAAGGTAGAGGGTGCCCTCTGCCGGCTAAGCTGCCCAGAGCGGCTGCAGGGGCGGGAGGCTGGGGGGTGGGGAAGTGGTAAGAGATGGCTTTGCGGGATCTCTTCGGTAGCTGGTAGGAGGGACTTGTTGAATGACGCTTCTGACTCCCGACTCGGGTGAATTTCGACTCCTCGCGCCTCCCTGGCTCCAGTGCAAGTTTTCCTTGAGCTGGGGGAGCTTTGACAGGCTATGGTTGGTGGTGTGTTAGGGATTTCTGGATCTCATTTTAGGGTCCTTCAGGGATCTTAACACTTACTCCTCAATGTCAGCAGTAAACAGCGAATATTTTCTGACAAGAGTGCAGGAATGTTCTTGGCCAGAAGCAAAGAAAAGCATATTTCTGAGGGTGTATTAATTCTCTTAGTACAGTTATCTTTTTCAAGCAAAGTCATGTGTAATTGGGAACGTTGATTTCTTTTTACTGCATATAAAACTGCATATTGATTTTAAATAGGAAGTAATGTTATTAAATGAGACCTTCAAATTGGTTTGACTTCTGGGAAAATATCCCCTTACCTTTAATTTTACCCCCCAAAAGTATTTTTATGTGAGTCTGTTATAAAGTCAGAGGCCATTTTGGTCTTAAAATTATATTTGTATATACTTATATTTTTTGCATTTTAATTTATTGAGGTATAATTACTGGTTTGATTCGTCTACAGGTGTTTGTTTACCTCATGCAACATTATGATTTTTAGGTTGAAAATTTATGAGATTATGGGATGTAGTACTCCAAATTATTATAAGCAATAGATCATAAAGTTTTTACCCCAGGGACCACACCCCTTTAAAACCGTCATTAATCCTGTTCCTCGATTTTGGAAATACCTTGCTTAAGGTCATTAACTCCTGTTCCTTGCTTTTGCAAATACCTTGCTTAAGATTCTTCTTTTGCAAGTTTACTGCTGGAGGTAAGGGAAAGGAAAGAGACATTTGTTGAAATGTAACCATAACCTTTACTGGAATTTAAAACACGTTGGTCACCATTACTGGAATTCCCGGGCCATAAAGTCGTCTTTTTTTTTTCTTCCACTTTATTTTGCAAAATGTGATAAATGTTGGTAAATATAGACCTGTACTAAGTATTATGACAGGAGAAGCATTATGTATGTAGAGCTATTTTAAGTCATTACAAAACGTTTTCTATTTATAAATGATATAAGCAGAAAGAAATGATTTCCAGATAAACAAGACTTACGTACATGTTTTGAAGCATTAGAACACTGAAGACACACTTAGACATCACATTTTTTTGAAAAAGGAAAATAACAGAGTAATTTTTCACATACCTTTGGAGGCTTTCATTGCCTAGTCAGAGCTGAATTAGTAACTGGAAATCTCATTTATTTTAAGATTATTTAAGACTTACAGCAGGTCAACATTTGGGTGTCCAGAAAATAAAACATTTAGGAACTCTGTTTTAGGATGTCTTTTCAATAAGTGTAACTTTTACTTGCAAACAGAAGGAACCAAGAAAATGATCATTTGCCAGAAATACAATGACCTCACCTCAAATGATTCATTTATACTATGTGAGTTAATTGCCTAAATCTCAAAATAGCCAAAGAGGAGTGGGGAGATGCTGGAATGTTGCTGGTTCATTTGATTCACCTGGAGAGAGGGAAGTTCTGTAAATAATGCAAATTTCTAAAATCCTGGCTCAAAACCCTTGAATTTTCTGCTTAATAGGGGCTCCATTAGAATGTAAGTTATTCTCTTCTTCCTGGAATCTTTGAAGAGTTCCAGCTTTTCAATACTCAAAAAGCAGATGATTGATAATCTCATTTCTTTTAAATATAAATAGCTCTGGTTTTCAGCTTAACACACAGCAGGTTGAGCATGCCCACCTCATAGTACAGCAAAGAGCTTGTTGATTTTTGGGGTACTTTTGTCTTTAGAACCTACTGTTAAGTATCCAATACCTCCCTCCCACCCTGGTCATACACACACATCCACAGCCCTATATGCAGGTGTGAATTTGTGGAATGTAAGAGCCAGCAGCTTTGGGTCTTAACCATAGACTTAATCTTCTACTAAGTTTTAGAATATCGAAGATGTACACAATCTACTTCATTAACATTTTAGTTTTAGGAAGTTAGTCCCACAGCAAACAGACTGATTTTAGGCTGCTTGAATGAAAACAGAATGGAAAAGTATATGAGAGCTCAACTCTGAGTATCTTTTAAAATGAAAACCATTGCCGTTTCTGAAGTCCATAAAACTGAATTTATTTTAATGGCTGAAACATTTTCAACTTGCATCTCCCTGTGTGTGGCTCTCCTAGCCTAGCTCTGCCCAATGCATGTGAATGTATCCCTCTAATAGGGTAATTGCTAACTTGTCTCAACTTGTTGTCAAATGATTGTTATGGTTCCCTCAGTTTCCACTAATTGCAAAATTGCTGCTTAATTGAAGGACTCTCAGCCATCTAGTGCAGTCATTCAGCCACCAGCAGACTCTGTAATCTCAAGCTGTGAATTGCATTTTAAAAGAGGAAAGGAGGAGAAAATTCCCGGGAATTCTAGGTTTCAAAAGGCTAGCTGTTGCTTCATGGAGGAAGAAATCTTTGAATGTTTAACTGCATTGTGATAAATTTTCTTCATTAGGATGAATAACATGCCCAGATGGGCTTCAAAAGTGAGTGAGTGAACTTCTTGGTCACACTCTGCATCCATTTACTCTGTTTAGGATGGAGTCACGTTAAACAGTAAATGATGGCAAATGAAATCGGTATGTCATTTGTACATGGGGTTTAACCCTAGGAAACGGAGGAAGGCTCTGGTATTTTTAAGCTCAGACATGTGTGTCCTCAAAGTCTCCTTAAACTTCCTCTTAAGTCATAAAATTATTTGCTGCTGCTGCTTAGTCACTTCAGGTGTCTGACTGTGTCACCCTACAGACTGTAGCCCACCAGGCTCATCTGTCCATGGAATTCTCCATGCAAGAATGCTGGAGTGGGTTACTGTGCCCTATTCCAGGGGATCTTCCCAACCCAGGGAGTGAACCCTGGTCTCCTGCATTGCAGGCAGATTCTTTACCACTGAGCCACCAGGGAAATCCTAGAATTGCTTAATCCTAAATAATTGTATACTTTGAATGCATCCCTGGCTTTCCAGAATACTCACACCAAAGGCTTAGAAAAGTCATGGACCTAGTTATTAAATATATGGAATCATTATTGATGCTAGATATGCAACAGTGGAGCTCACTAATATATGGACTTTGGAAAACTTATGGGGGTGATGGAGTGGTAAATGGGCATGTTTTCTAAGTGAACTGGAAGGTATTCTTATTTCTGTAAGGAAAACATGAGTATCTGTGAAAGAAGTAGTGTGGGAGCTTTCTTTAAATGAAAGTACTCAAATTCAAGTACAAACTCTGCAACACTACGCTTTTGGTGAAACAAATCTGACCCGATAACACTGGATGCTAAGAAGTGGCTAATTGCAGTGATGTCTCATCTATACATTGTCTAAAGTTTAAGCACAGGTTTCATTAGATGAATTGGGGGGTGGGTGTCGGACAGCAGAGTGACTGGGGGTGGGGAAGCAAAGTCATTTCACAAGGTTCCATGACAGCCATCATAAAATAAAAGTTTATTTCCAAAGAGCCCAGAGAACAACGTGTGTTATGCAGTTTTCCCCAAAGGTTCACTTGAAAAAACTTTTCATTGGTTGTCTTGGTAGTAATGTCCTGATTTTGAGAGCTCGCAGAACCTAGTAGCTCTTAAATGTGCTTTCATCTTGGTTCCTTTGGTCTGGCTGAAGCTTTATGATGCCCCTCTGTGTTTCTGACATGCATCTGCATTTTAAAGGGGGGAGGTCAGGCAGAGGAAGATTCCTTAACTCTAAGACAACATAACTAGGAAATGTGTAACATCAAGTGGTGAAAAAGTCACTTTACTTCAAAATAGCTTATTAAAATCAAACTGGAAGGCAATCTGTCATTTAATTACAGCTAGTACATATAAAATTAAGATTCATATGATGGAAATAGAACATAGAGAGTTGCAAGGAATTTAATCAACTCAGCAAAAGTGGAATAGCGCCACCTAGAGAACAAAATCACCAGGTTTACCAGCCAAACGGATTCTGTGCCATATGAGTCTCTTTTCCAAGGCTAAGGTTACTAGGATTGCCTTGCCACCCTATTCACATTTGGTGAGTGTATGTGTTGGTAGGGGTGTGGTGTTTGTGTGTGGGTGGTTTAGGATGCACTTGGGTTTGTAGATGAGATTTTAAAACAGGCAGATACATACCTCAATATCTACACCAAGTCCTTTTAGTGTTTCAATAGTAGCCAAATGTAGAATAACCTGCCAGGAAGAAGAGTTGGCCTCCTTTTTAACATTTTTTATTTTCAACAATATATGCTGAAGCACTGAGTACAAAGGTTCTGATTTTGTTTACTTGCCACAGAGAGTTCATTGCCCTTTCTGAGATATAATAACACCAAATAAATTGAATAGAACTACCTTAAGAATGTCTTTGATCTATGATCTAATTTTAACTTTAATGATTTGAGAATAAAAAAAGGGTCATATATGTAGCAAGACTTTAAACACCAAAAAAATAAGGCGGTAGGAGGAAGACAAGAAGAAGGCATTGTATGTAAGAGCTGCCTCAACCTTAGATAAACCTATGCGTCTGAGCCAGCTCCAAAAATTTATGGAACCAGGAACCAATCATTACAAATTAGCTTAAAATTATTTGATGCCAAAATCTGCATTTTCCTCATTTTTGCATGCTTCCGCAATAGTATCCAAAATGATTCTGGTCAGAGAAGAAACACTTCAACAAATATTGTTGAATGAACAAATAGATTGATGAATAGCTGCCTCAGATTCTGACAGTGTGGACAATGAAGAAACTTTGTAGTTACAAAAAAAAATATTTTTTGCTGGCAGAGAGGCAGAAATTGGAGGAAATAAGTGTAATATTTTTGTTTTCATGGTAGGTATTATAAATGTCCTTCAGTTGGGTGAATTCTAAGGTTGCTTGTGCCCAATTTGGTTCACTCATAAAGTTGTCATGTTTGGAACATGAAATGTTAAAGCCGATTTAGATAGTACCAACTATAAACCTGTTGGTGAATTTTCACTTAATGTTTTCAATTTGAGGTACTGGTGGCGATGCTGATCATTGTGCTTCAGGGAACAGAAAACAGTGTATGTTAAGTGAGTGTCTATTTCTGGTAAGCAGATAACCAAAGGAAGTTATTATATTGTCTGTGCATTGTGTCATGCATAGGAGCAATCAGGTGCAGAAAACTTAACTTTTCCGGAGAAAAATCTATGTATCTCACACATACAGAGAGAGCGAGATGGGGGGTGGGGTACGAGAGGGAGAGAGAAAAAGAAGGAAACTCATAGAGTAAAATTTTTGTCACATGGGATTTAATCTAATCACTCTTGATTCGGAGCTGTTACCATCAGCATTTGCTGCCTGTTCTGATACTTGCTTTCTGCTTTTGAAAACTGAACCTATGCCCAAACTGAAACAAGTTTCCCTGTCTTTTCACATGTTCATTTATTTCTTGAATTATGGGGAGTGTTTTTAAACACAGATAAATTTCTTTTACATCACACAGAATCTGAAGGTCGAGAAATTTGCTTCACGCTGCTGGCAGAGATGCTTGGCGGAGTCCCAGGCCACATTCCTAGACCAAACTGTTGAAGGTGTTCTCTCTTATGCAACATGGGGAAGGCACATTCAGCCTTCTCGCACCGGCTGATAATGTATCTGAAGGCACAGACGATGTGCTTATCATTTTGAAACATAAAGCCAGCAGGCGTTCTGTTGAATGATAGAATCTGGATCAGCTAAATGTAAAATACTATGATTAGTTAGGTTCAAAGTCAACTGTATAAATAGAGAGAATATGGAGTTGGGACCAGATTTGGGGGGCTGACTTAGACTGCACAAAGGAAACTCAGAGGTTTTAAATGGTCACAGGCTATGAGTGTGAGACAGTGGTGTGTCTATATGGCAGTGGGGGTGGAGGGACTTGGATATAATTACTGCAGTTTAGGGCCTTCCAGGCAGCTCAGTGGTAAAGAACCAGCCTGCCAATGCAGCAGACCCATGAGACACAGCTTTAATCCCTGGGTCGGGAAGATCCCCTGGAGGAGGAAATGGCAACCCACTCCAGTATTCTTGCCTGGAAAATTTTGTTTACAGATAAGGCTGGTGGGCTACAGTCCATGGGGGTTGCAAAGAGTCAGATACGACTTAGTGCGCACGCTCGCGCGCGCGCACAAACACACACACACACACACACACTGCAGTTTTGGTCTGCAGTTTTAGTTTGGGGAAACTAATAATTTCCCCCCATTTCTCAAGTAGACTATACGTAGAATAGCACAGGGAAGTCCGCTCAATGTTAAGTGGCAGCCTGGACAGGAGGGAAGTTTAGAAGAGAATGGATACATGTATAAGTATGGCTGAGTCCCTTTGCTGTCCACCTGAAACTGTCACTACATTAACTGGCTATGCTCCAATAAAAAAGAACAAGTTTCAGTTCAAGAAATGAAATAGGTTGCTTTTGGTACAACACTGATGAAAGGGTATATATTGAGATCAGTGTGACCAGGATGCATAGGAAGTTGGAAACCATTGCAAGTAAGCAATGACTGAGGAAACTTGGAATGGGTGGCTTGGGGACAGGAAGACTTAGGCTGGAATGGCAAATGTATTTTTGTCTTCTTTAGTCTAAATTCACATGATGGTAGCTCCCAGAAGTCTGGGTTAAGAAGAGTTCTGAACCCAAACCCGGCTCAGTGAGAAAGAATATCCTGTCGCTGCCCACCATGTCTGGGGGACTAGGGGGCAGCGTGTCTGACTTGTTCTTGATGTGTGGTCTAGAGGACCGTCTTCACAATTGTGAAGAACTGGCCTATGGAGGAAAGAGAGAGTTTACTTTATGTTGCCCCAGAGAGCAGATCTAGAACCAGTGATATAAATTTAAGCACTGTACGTAGTATCTAGAAGAACTTTCAGTTCGATTTAATTAAGTAAATATCACAGGCTCACCACATACAGGGCATTGAATTGAGTGAATTTATGATTTAACAAAGAAAGAATATGGAATATGATCAGCTTCCTGTTACAAGCACAGACTGAAACCCTTTTAGAAAGGAGAGATTAACATGGAAGCTTGGAGTTAGGTATATTCTGAAGTACCTTTGTACTCCTAAGTTTTTTCAAATATATCGGTCATATCGTCAGTATGCTCCTTGTTTTAGTTCACATACAATCCTGATGACAGTCATGTATTTCTTTGGGTCTTCTGCCTGAGATAGCTGCAGCATCATGAACTGAGCATCAGAAATCCTTCCCATTTCTTTGAAAAGTGCTGGACTTTTGCTTTCTTCATACCTTCACGTGGGTTCTCAAAAGTAGCTATTTTTCCTTTGGCTCATACAGAATGGAATGTTTTAAAAAAGAGTCCTGATCAGGTTCAGACACCCAAATTGCTTAAGAAATTAGCTTTTGACATTAGATTTTTTTAGAGTTCAGTAACTGAACTAAAAAAAGCCCACAGCACTCACCTTCTTCCCCCTCTCAAAGTACGGCACCCTCGGCTATTAACAGTTTTCCAAAGAGTTTCCTTTTCTAAATGTAAACTGTCCAAGAATTGGCCCCTCCCTCAACCTTTTCACGTTTCAACATGGATAGATTAACTTTCTTTTTTTTTTTTAACAACTTATTTTGCTCTTCTGTTGAACAGTCAGAAATTAATGAACCCACATTTAATATGCAAGTTTAGACCAGAGGTTTCACAGCCCACTCCTAGGAGTCATGACCATTTTATTCTGCATGGTCTCTCATTACTGCTATCAAATATTCATATTTTCAGTCAGCAAAGCAAGCAGTTTACTGTTTATATACTCTTTAGAGCTTCATATATTTCATAGTTCATGTTGCTGCATGTATGTTTTCTCCTGTTTCAAAGCTTTTCTTTAAAGAAAGTAAAGGTATTATACATGGGGAATGATTCTTTTATTTATTAATTCATCTAGCATTAATTTAGTGCCCAGTGGGTGCCAGGCACTGGGCTAGATGGATCCATCCATCATCAGGTGCTCCCTAGTAAGCCACTCCATTGATTCTCCCAGGTAAGATTTCCATTACTTCCTTATATACTCACTTCAAATGAGTATTTTTAAAAGCTGTTGAACAAATTCTCTGAGTCATTTCAGAACTTCCTGCCTGTCCTGTATTTTCAGTTGTGGGTTGTAATATTTTGGAAAAACTTATGTCACTCTTAAAGAGAATAATCTCTTTTTTATATATAACAATTGAGTATCATTTCATGTTCAAATTAAAGCAATGAAAATGCTTAGACATTGCCTTAAACATTTTGCTATTATTTGAGGCTATTTCTGGAGGAACTCACGTTACCGATGCTGGTAGAAGCCACAGCAGAAGAATTTCTGGACTAAAAATGCCATTCATTTCCACTGGTGTTATGATGGAGTTTTTTTCTTACTTACAAGGACATGTTTGGGCCTCTTAGTATCCAGGAATGTGTCTTTTATTTGACAGTGTTTATAAATCCCATGTGTTTCCCCCCTAAAGGAGCTAAAATGTGAGAATGCTTCCATTTACTAGAATCTGGTTTCATGATTCTGCTGAGTAAGAAAAAGAAGGAAAGATCAGTGTTGTGAATATTATCGTTAGTCAATAATATGTTTAAGTTTAGTAATGGTATTTTTTAAAGAGTTTACTGAAAACCACTTTTCAATCTGTTGGGTGGTCTCCTTTCACCATGAAGTCAGGAGGTGTTTTGACTCAAATATATTAAATAAATAAGAATACCATGTGGTATTCATGGATCGTGTAAATATGTCAATGGAACTAGAGCACAGTTTGGCACCATCAACTCAGAAATATTTAACCTCTTGATATACAACAAGGAAGCAAACTCTCACATAGTTCTCTTGTGAATCTCAAAAAAACCCAAACAAACCACCATCCAACCCAAAATTAAAAACAAAAAACCCACAGGATTAGGAAGTGGTAAGAAATCCCATTTTCCTGCTAATACCAAACCTACAGCCGTGTTTCTAGCCTTCTCTTTCCCTCCTGAGCAGGGCAATCAGATTAAATTGTAAACCCATAAATACAAGAGAATAAGCCATAAATAGTGACCAAGACCTTTGTGTTCTTTGAGACAAAACCAGAGGAGTAGACACAGATCTTCTAACCTCCAAATTAGTAGTATAGATGTAAATAAGTAAATTGTAGGACTGGATTATTCTCACTCTGACAAAATCTCCAGTAGAACCCCAATGTATAAAACAAAATAAACAGTGCTGGGCTAGTTGAACTGTAAGTGGGAACAGCAGAGTCCTGCTTCCTTGACCTTGACTTTGCCCCTTGCAAGAAGCCTCTTGATACTCTTCTCTGCAAAACCATGTTGGAAAACTGTTGTTCTTGAGAAAAGTCAATAAGTAGAAATCCCCAAGTCTAAATCTTTCTTCCTTCCTCATGGAAATGACCGTCCTGCCTATTCTTGCAGCTATTCTCTCGCATTCATGATTGTGTTCATCCTTTTGTTTAAATTATGCAGAAATGGAAACTCGGTAACGTAGATATGGATATGTGAAATCTTCCCTACTGGATAATTTTTGGTAATAATTGTAGACATGTAATGGCTTAGAAGCAATGCAGGGTGACCTTATCTTAAAGATTTTAATAATCATTTAAGTTTATCATCATTAATAAAATTTTATCAGGAATTTCCTGGAGGGCCAGTGGTTAGGACTCTAGGCTTTCACTGCTGGGGCCAAGTTCAGTCCCTGGTCTGAGAACTAAGATCCCCAAAGCTACGTGACATGGCCAAAAAAATAAATAGAGTTTTGTTTTAAAATGTTCTTCCTAAAATACAAGTATATTTTTCTGATTTTCACATCCCTGGCAATGATTTTCTTAAAACTTGAAAGTGTCTATTATTCCAGAGTATTTGGTTGTTCTTCAAAACTAATCTCATGTTGAAATCTAGGGGAACCCTTGCCATCACTGCTTCAAGCAGTATCAGGTTTTGATAGCTTGTCCTAGTGCCGTGCCCCGATAGACATTGGTACTGGGACCAAAATTTAATTGACTTGTCATCATTAACGTTCCTACATGAATGTATTGTCATATGTAGGTAAGATTTTATGTACATGCTAAGTTGCTTCAGTTGTGTCTGACTCTGTGACCCCATAGAAGGTAGCCTGCCAGGCTCGTCTGTCCATGGGATTCTCCAGGCAAGGATACTGGAGTGGGTTGCCATGTCCTCCTCCAGGGGCTCTTCCCGACGCAGGGATCATAACCCATGTCTCTTATATCTCCTGCATTGGCAGGTGGGTTCTTTACCACTAGCACCAAGGTTGTACATTTCAGTAAAAGTCTTGTCCAAAGGTATAGTGTTCCATACATTAAGAAAGCTTTTTTGAATTTCTTTTCCATGGGGATGGTCTTGATCCCTGTCTCCTGTACAATGTCACGAACCTCATTCCATAGTTCATCAGGCACTCTATCTATCAGATCAGGCACTCTATCTATCAGATCTAGACCCTTAAATCTATTTCTCACTTCCACTGTATAATCATAAGGGATTTGATTTAGGTCATACCTGAATGGTCTAGCGGTTTTCCCTACTTTCTTCAATTTAAGTCTGAATTTGGCAATAAGGAGTTCATGATCTGAGCCACCGTCAGCTCCCAGTCTTGTTTTTGTTGACTGTATAGAGCTTCTCCATCTTTGGCTGCCAAGAATATAATCAATCTGATTTCAGTGTTGACCATCTGGTGATGTCCATGTGTAGAGTCTTCTCTTGTGTTGTTGGAAGAGGGTGTTTGCTATGACCAGTGCATTTTCTTGGCAAAACTCTACTAGTCTTTGCCCTGCTTCATTCCGCATTCCAAGGCCAAATTTGCCTGTTACTCCAGGTGTTTCTTGACTTCCTACTTTTGCATTCCAGTCCCCTATAATGAAAAGGACATCTTTTTTGGGTGTTAGTTCTAAAAGATCTTGTAGGTCTTCATAAAACCGTTCAACTTCAGCTTCTTCAGCATTACTGGTTGGGGCATAGACTTGGATAACTGTGATATTGAATGGTTTGCCTTGGAGACAAACAGAGATCATTCTGTCGTTTTTGAGATTGCATCCAAATACTGCATTTCGGACTCTTTTGTTGACCATGATGGCTACTCCATTTCTTCTGAGGGATTCCTGCCCGCAGTAGTAGATGTGGTCATCTGAGTTAAATTCACCCATTCCAGTCCATTTTAGTTCACTGATTCCTAGAATGTCAATGTTCACCCTTGCCGTCTCTTGTTTGACCACTTCCAATTTGCCTTGATTCATGGTCCTGACATTCCAGGTTCCTATGCAATAGTGCTGTTTACAGCATCAGATCTTGCTTCTATCACCAGTCACATCCACAACTGGGTATTGTGTTTGCTTTGGCTCCATCCCTTCATTCTTTCTGGAGTTATTTCTCCACTGATCTCCAGTGGCATATTGGGCACCTAATGACCTGGGGAGTTCCTCTTTTGGTATCCTATCATTTTGCCTTTTCATACTGTTCATGGGGTTCTCAAGGCAAGAATACTGAACTGGCTTGCCATTCCCTTCTCCAGTGGACCACATTCTGTCAGGCCTCTCCACCATCACCCGCCCGTCTTGGGTTGCCCCACAGGCATGGCTTGGTTTCATTGAGTTAGACAGGGCTGTGGTCCCAGTGTGATTAGATTGACTAGTTTTCTGTGAGTATGGTTTCAGTGTGTCTGCCCTCTGATGCCCTCTTGCAACACCTACCATCTTACTTGGGTTTCTCTTACCTTGAGCGTGGGGTATCTCTTCACGGCTGCTCCAGCAAAGCACAGCCGCTGCTCCTTACCTTGGATGAGGGGTATCTCCTTACCGCCAGTGTTCCTGACCTTCAATGTGGGATAGCTCCTCTAGGCCCTCCTGTGCCTGCACAGCCACCACTCCTCGAGCAAGAAGAGATAAGAAAGCCTTCTTCAGCAATCAGTGCAAAGAAATAGAGGAAAACAACAGAATGGGAAAGACTAGAGATCTCTTCAAGAAAATTAGAGATACCAAGGGAACATTTCATGCAAAGATGGGCTCAATAAAGGACAGAAATGGTATGGACCTAACAGAAGCAGAAGATATTAAGAAGAGGTGGCAAGAATACATGGAAGAACTGTACAAAAAAGATCTTCACAACCCAGATAATCATGATGATGTGATCACTAATCTAGAGCCAGACATCTTGGAATGTGAAGTCAAGTGGGCCTTAGAAAGCATCACTACGAACAAAGCTAGTGGAGGTGATGGAATTCCAGTTGAGCTGTTTCAAATCCTGAAAGATGATGCTGTGAAAGTGCTGCACTCAATATGCCAGGAACTTTGGAAAATTCAGCAGTGGCCACAGGACTGGAAAAGGTCAGTTTTCATTCCAATTCCAAAGAAAGGCAATGCAAAAGAATGCTCAGACTACTGCACAATTGCACTCATCTCACATGCTAGTAAAGTCATGCTCAAAATTCTCCAAGCCAGACTTCAGCAATACGTGAACTGTCAACTCCCTGATGTTCAAGCTGGTTTTAGAAAAGGCAGAGGAACCAGAGGTCAAATTGCCAACATCCGCTGGATCACGGAAAAAGCAAGAGAGTTCCAGAAAAACATCTATTTCTGCTTTATTGACTATGCCAAAGCCTTTGACTGTGTGGATCACAATAAACTGTGGAAAATTCTGAAAGAGATGGGAATGCCAGAACACCTAACCTGCCTCTTGAGAAATCTGTATGCAGGTGAGGAAGCAACAGTTAGAACTGGACATGGAACAACAGACTAGTTCCAAATAGAAAAAGGAGTACGTCAAGGCTGTATATTGTCACCCTGCTTATTTGACTTCTATGCAGAGTACATCATGAGAAACACTGGACTGGAAGAAACACAAGCTGGAATCAAGATTGCTGGGAGAAATATCAATAACCTCAGATATGCAGATGACACCACCCTTATGGCAGAAAGTGAAGAGGAGCTAAAAAGCCTCTTGATGAAAGTGAAAGAGGAGAGTGAAAAAGTTGGCTTAAAGCTCAACGTTCAGAAAACGAAGATCATGGCATCTGGTCCCATCACTTCATGGAAAATAGATGGGAAAACAGTAGAAACAGTGTCAGACTTTATTTTTGGGGGCTCCAAAATTACTGCAGATGGTGACTGCAACCATGAAATTAAAAGACGTTTAGTCCTTGGAAGAAAAGTTATGACCAACCTAGATAGTATATTCAAAAGCAGAGACATTACTTTGCCGACTAAGGTCCGTCTAGTCAAGGCTATGGTTTTTCCTGTGGTCATGTATGGATGAGAGTTGGACTGTGAAGAAGGCTGAGTGCCGAAGAATTGATGCTTTTGAACTGTGGTGTTGGAGAAGACTCTTGAGAGTCCCTTGGACTGCAAGGAGATCCAACCAGTCCATTCTGAAGGAGATCAGCCCTGGGATTTCTTTGGAAGGAATGATGCTAAAGCTGAAACTCCAGTACTTTGGCCACCTCGTGAGAAGGGTTGACTCATTGGAAAAGACTCTGATTCTGGGAGGGATTGGGGGCAGGAGGAGAAGGGGACAACCCAGGATGAGATGGCTGGATGGCATCATGGACTCAATGGACGTGAGTCTGAGTGAACTCCAGGAGTTGGTGATGGACAGGGAGGTCTGGCGTGCTGCGATTCATGGGGTCGCAAAGAGTCAGATACGACTGAGCAACTGAACTGAACTGAACATTAAGAAAATGCATCCACATGTTCCACTTAATCCTATAAATAACCCTTTGAAAAAAGCTGGGCACACCTTATTCCCATTTAACTGCTGAGGAAACTGAAGCTTGGAGTAAATAAATTGATCTTAGTGGCACAGCTATAGAACCAGAGCAAGGATTACAGCTCTGTGATCCTAATCCAGCCCTCTTACCATCACACAGGCTATCTAAACCATGACCTGCAGAATTCAAGACATCATATTCCACCCTTGTTAATGTGAATGCTTGGCACAGATGGAGACGAGTGTCATCACCGTGACCTAGTCTCCGCTCTCTAGAAAAGAGATTGGCAAAAAGTGATGGTGGGAAAATAAAAAATGTTTATTTTAAGGACTTTTTAAAGTTCCTTGTTTTAAGGAAATAAAATACTTGAAGAGAGAAAAAGGGCATGTCTTGTTCTTTGAGCTTCTTAGCAGTAATTTTGCTTAAAGCTGAGGATCCTATAAGTGAACTATTGGAGAGCATAGCATGGAGCAGTGGTTCTTAAAGAGGGTGATCATCAGGGCCTTTCCTTGGTGCTCAAGTGGTTGGGAGTCTGCCTTGGAGTGTAGGGGACGCTGGTTCAATCCCTGGTCCAGGAACTAAGCCTGTGTGCCACAACTACTAATCCTGTAGGCCGTAGAGCCTGTGCTCTCCAACCAGAGAAGCCATATAATGAAATGCCCTTGCATCATAACAAATAGTGGCCCCTGCTTACAGCAACTAGAGAAAGTCTGTGAGCAGCGATGAAGAGTGAGCACAGCCCAAACTAACTAACTAAATAAAATTATTTATTTATGTTTTAAAAAGGTGATGATCATCTGAATTACCTTTGAAATTTAAAAAAGAAAGTTCACAGAGACTTTTCTGGTGGTCCAGTGGTTGACTCAGTACTTGCAATGTAGGGGGTGTGAGTTCAGTTTCTGGTTGGGGAACTAAGATCCCACATGCCACCCAGTGTGGCCAAAAAATAAACATTAAAAAAAACAAACAGATATCAGGTTCTAGTCCCTGAGATTTGGAGGTTTGGACTGCAGCTTGGGCACGTGTTGTGTTTAGAAACTTCCACAGGTAGTTCAGACTTGCAGGAAGGTTGAAGAATTGCTGAGCTTGAACCCAAATACATTTTAAAAGACTCATCATTGACTTCGTCGTCCAAATACTTGGATTTGAGCATGGTTAGAAGGGATTTGCCCCCTTGTAAATAATCAGAAATTCCAAAGCTTTGAAGTAGGAGGCCTGTTGAAGATAATCTCCTGACTTGAAAGATGTTTCCTAATCACAGACTTCCATGCGGCAGCAATAGGCCTGGCCGAAGGATGGAGTAGGATTCCATGGCTACCACTTACTTACAAGGTCTGGGACCTTGTACAAACTATGTCTAATCTTGGTGCCTCAGCCTCCTAACAGGGTTGCTGTAGGGATTGTTGTTGTTGTTGTTTAGTCAGTAAGTTGTTGACTGTGCGACCCCATGGACTGCAGCATGCCAGGCTTCCCAATCCTTCACCATCTTCCAGAGTTGCTCAAACTCATGTCCATTGAGTCCATGATGCCATCCAACCATCTCATCCTCTGTCGCCCCCTTCTCCTCCTGCCCTCAATCCTTCCCAGCAGCAGGGGCTTTTCCAGTGGGTCAGTTCCATCAGGTGGCCAAAGTATTGCAGTTTCAGCTTCAGCATCAGTCCTTCCAATAAGTATTCAGGGACATTTGACCCATGTCCTTTAGGATTGAATGATTTGATCTTTCTGTCCAAGGGACTCTCAAGAATCTTCTCCAGCACCACAGTTTGAAAGCATCAGTTCTTCAGCGCTCAGCCTTCTTTGTGGTCCAACTCTCACATCCATGCACGACTACTGGAAAAACCATAGCTCTGACTATACGGACCTTTGTTGGCAAAATGATGTCTCTGCTTTTTAATAATCTTTTTATGTTTGTCATAACTTTTAAGGAGCAAATGTCTTTTAATTTCATGGCTGCAGTCCCCATCCGCAGTGATTTTGGAGACAAAGACTTATTGTTGAGACTATTAAAAAGTTTATCAGTGGGCTTTCACGGTGGTCCAGTAGTAAGAATCCACCTTGCAATGCAGGGGAACGTGGGCTTAGTCCCTAGTCTGGGAAGATCCCATGTACCGTGAACAACAGATCCCATGAGCCACAGCTGCTGAAGCCGAAGCGCCTAGAGCCTGTGCTCTGCAACAAGAGAAGCCGCTGCAATGAGAAGCCTTCACAGCACAACGAGCAGTAGCTCCCGCTCTCCGCAAGTAGAGAAAGCCTGCACAGAGCAACGAGGACCAGTAAAATTAAAAGAAAACTTTATTAGCATGCTCCCTGTCTAAATCTGCTTCACTTTGCTCCAGCGGTAACAAGACCAGAGCCCTGTTGTTGTCATCTCTGGAGGCTAATTTGTTTACTCATTGACTTTCTCTTCCTTTCATCCATCTAAATCCGACTCATTGTATAGACTCAGCTCAAATTCGACTTCCTCTGGAAAGACTTTTGCCCAAGAGAAACCTACCCTATTTGGATTCCTGAATCATTCACAGTCTCTATCTTACAATAGTTAATTATATAAGCAATAATTGTGCAACTATTAAACACTGGGTACCTTCTCTGTATCAGGTTCTCTGCTAGGAGCTGTGGATGTGAAGTTTAGTCTAGAAAAACATTCTAGAATATCCTGCTTAGGATAGTCTGTGACTTTAAAGGAACATTTCTTTCTCTCTTTCTCTCTCTTTTTTTTGGGGGGGTATACCTAAGGTACATTGTGTTTTTATTTTTAGATTTTTTAATATTTATTTATTTATGGATTTTTGACTGCATAGAGTCTTAGTTGTGATATGCTGGGTCTTCCTGTAGCATGTGGGATCTTTCATTGCACACAGTCTTAGGTGCTTCATGGCTTGTGGGATCTTAGTTCCCCCACCAGGGACTGAACCCCTGTCCCCAGCTTTTGGAAGGTGGTTTCTCAAACAAGACCACTAGGGAAGTCCCTAAAGAAACATTTCTTAAATAGAAAGTTCATGAAACAGTCTCAGCCTGGGGCCCTGCATTTCTGGAGCTGATGAGCAGATTTCATTCCATTGCTCAATAGATCTGTGATCTTGGGCAAGTTACTTAAATTCCTTGTGTCTAAAATAATGAGGGAAATCCTCTTCCCCCTCCTGTGTTTCCATGAGGGGACTTGATCTGAGGTAGTAGGAAATAGGCCCCACTGCATTTTCTAACACAGCTTTCTTAACATGACTCTGACCCTGAATTATTCCCATTTGACATCTTATTTCTATTCTGTTCTCAGCAGAAAATCCCAAGGGGAGGAGGTGTGGTTAACCCAAACACGTACTAGTGGGAAGTTAAAAAGTGGTAATTTTTTCAAAGTTGAGTGAGCTATATGTCCCAAGGAAGTTGTCTTTTAAGTTAGGTTTTTTCTTTTGTGTATTTTAATCAAAAACTTTTAAGCAAAAGCTTTATCTCCTATGTTGTCTTTAGTCTCCATAGCACATAGCTGACTGATGTGCACATACAAAGTAGGGGGTTACACAGCTATTTGCTAAATAATTTAGCATGTCTTTTTCCCTGGAAAAGATAAAGATTCCAGCATTGTGATATTCAGCTAAATGGGAAATTGGTTCTATGTAAATATTCATAAATGAGCCTTTTGGTTTCCAGTTTATAAAGTTCATCAACTCTGGACTTTTTGTGGGTCCTTCATGGGTGGTAGATGCCAAGCAGGTAATACAATCTTTTAGTCTCTAAAACATGATCTGTTTTAAACAAAAACTTGTACTGACAATTTCCTCTCCTCTCTCACCTCCCCTTCCTTTACTCTCTCAGGAATCCCCATGTGCATATGTCAATTACAGCGTGTTCCACATTGAACCATAATTGTCTGTAATATGTTTAACCTGTTCCCCACCCCTCACCCTCCCGCCCTACCCTTTAATAGTGAAGTCCTCAAAGGCAAGGATTCTGTCTCATTCCTTTTGGTGTTCCCAGTATCTGTGCTCAGAGAATGTCTATTAAATGAACAAAAGTTAAAATGTTGATTTCAGGATAATGCTAAGCCATAGTCATCCTAAGTTATAGTCACCCTAAGCTATAAATTTGACAAGTTGACATATCCAAATAGAAGATAACCCAGCCATAGAAAGAGGATGATGACCTTTGTAGCTATGAAGGGAGAAGAGGCCAAAATGTGGCTTTAAAAATATCTGTACGTTTTTTTCCCTCATGGAATAAACATGGAGTACAACTTAGTTTCCTTCTCATGAGGAAATGACAGAAACATAACCTGTTATGACCTTCAATTTCAGTCAAATGACCAGAGCTCTGCTGATGAAATATGAGCTTGTATCCTTGACCCTGACATATACCTTGGAGGTGTTAACGCATTGTCCCTGTGTTTCTGTGAACATTTTTTTTTAAAGAATTGTTTTTGATCTAGTGAATCTCTAACTCAGTATTTAACCATATAATATTGACCATTTAGGGGTAACATTGAAACACCTCCCTTGAAAGCTATTGAGTTAGCTGGGCGTGCACCCAACCTCCATAACTAAATTTTTTGTTATATTTGAAAATCAGTGAGAATTTAAACTCAGGATTCAGTCACTTGAAGAATTATTAAGAGTTACCAAGTTAATTATTCCTGCTTTACAAGAAACTTACTTGAAAATTATTTTCCTAAAGCAAAGTGCATTTAAACTTGGTAAGTTCTTAATAACCTGTGCTGAATGAATAAATGAATCCTGAACTAAAAGAGAATACATTCTGATTCTTAATCGGAGGTGGTTTAAACCTTTTGTGCAAGAGGGGACTCTGACTTGAAATAATACAGGATAGTAAGGCTCCTAGAGAAATTTCTGTAAGGAAGCATGGTTGATTGTGAAAATGAAGCTGAAAGTGAGAGGACATGGCATTTGACCCCAAGGAGCCTGAGAACATCTCAGCGGGGTTCATCAACGTCATTAAGTGGTGGTCTCAGAATGCATGGTACTGTTTCGACTACCTAGACCCAACTGGAATCAGGAACCTTGCTCAAAGACCTTCCTTAATCAAAGCAGAAAGGAGTTCTTCACTTTCTTCTGAGTTCCAAAGAGGCTTCTGGTTTCCAGGCATCTAGATAGCAGTACCAAATTAGGGTACCACCAGTGAACTTCCTCCTGTGGTTATTTCCTACTTCTTGGAATGTTTCACTTCAGGAAGGTGAGGAAAGCAAACCTTGGGGTTTTCATGATGAGGTTAACATTGTGGTGCAGCTTTGGCCATCCATTTCATGGGAGATCTGCTTTCCAGATGATGTACAGATGTACATATGGAGATGAGTGGGTTTTTTCCTTTCTTGCCTTTTTAAAGAGTCTTTTTTTTTTTCATTCTGTTTCTAAATTTGGGGTGTAAGGTCCTCCAGGGAGCATTTGTAAAAGTATCTGAAGTTTGCATCTGATTTTGGAGGAAAGTTGGAGGCCTACCTGCATGTGACAGGCACACGGCTCCAACCGCTACACTGATTGCAAAGATAAGGGCCATCCTTTTGGATTGTTTGTTTGACATTGATCATGCAGCTGTATTCAGGTCTGAATGTTTGCCCCATATATCTTTCCCTGATTTCCCTGTTAAGGCTTCTGGATTTTGCAGTATATTCCATTGCAGATGACCACATATGGAGTCATTTAACCACGTGTTTTCCTCTTCAGTCTTTCTTTGGCATTCTACTCTTATGTTCTGTTTAATTTAGGTTCCAGCGTTTAGAAGTCTTCTTTCTTTGCCACCATCTGAGTGCCTCAGAGACTTTGGGGGATGGCTCTCGTTCTCCTCCTGTGTTTGGCCATCACCACTCAGCTTGGTGTTATGCTTTCCTTGCAAAGGTTCTTTGTAGGACTGCCCTTTGTTGGTGACCCTTGGCGTGATGCTGTGGCAGGTAGGGTGATAACTCTGACCCTCTGCCTGTCACAGAGCTGAGGCAGCAGAGTCCTTGAATGGGCTCACTCTGGAAGGTTCACCCACAAATTTGCCCAATTTGTTGGTTAAAAAAAAAAAAAGACTAGTTAACAGCCATTTCATAGGGTCAACTTAATAGCAAGTGGGAAAAATAGGACCAGAACTCAGATCTTCAGCCCCTAGCCCCAGAGACTGTTTTCTACATCCAGCCATCCTACTTTAGACTGGTTTCTTCCAGGAAAATGTCTCCAAAATGAGATGGGTCACCACCGCCACCCAGAGTTTTTAAGATCTTTCTTGAATTTGTTACAATATTGCTTATATTTTTATGTTTTGGTTTTGGGCCACTAGGCACATGGGATCTTAACTCCCTAACCAGATGTTGAACCCTCTGCACTGGAAGGTGAAGTCTTAGCCACTGGACCACCAGGGAGGCCCCCCTTCCCCCAACCCAGACTTTTTATTTCAGTTACCACCAGGTGCCAGAACTGCTCTGAATCTCTGGAGTGTCTGTTGCATCAGAGCAGTGTGAAGGATTCTTTGGTGCCAAAAGTGAAGCCTCTAGGTTAAACATTTTAATTGGTTATTTTTTTAAGTTTTTGATAATTTATTGACATGATTCAAAAATCAAAATAGTATTAAAATGTCTGCAGTGAGAAGTCTTGTCCCACCTGTGCTATGCTTGCTTGTAACCCCACCTGACACACACCTCCTGTGGGGTGGTTATTTGGTTCCATCTCATGTGAATCCTTTACAGTGTGTTTATATGGAAATACAGGTAAATATGTATATTATTTATATTACCTGATTTTAAAGCAAAAGATAGTATGTATATGTATACACAGGCTGATCTGTATCTTGCTTTTATCACTTACCAATATATTTCAGAGAGCTTTCCATTTCAGTATATGGAAGCTAACTTGTTCCTTTCAATTGTGTGAATTTATTATGAATATGTACTATAGTTTATCTATTTTCCTTTAGCTAGAAATGGGGCTTCTTTTTAGTTGCTATTCTGTGCTTTATTGCAATTAATAACCTTGTGTATTTGTCATTTTGTACATATGCACCTACCTGTTACTGTACATTTATTCTCAGGGAAATTCATTTAAAAGTTTGATAAATATTGCCTTATTGTCCTGCAGAAAGGTCTTGAACTGTTTGTATAGCCACCATCAGTAAATGAGAGTGCTTGTTTCAGTACCAACCTTACCAACAGAGTGCATATTAGTCTGAAAGATGAGAAACAGGAGGTGACCTTGTAAGTGAGGCCTCGGTCTCTTCCCTGGCCCCTGGTTTGCAGCGGGAATGCTGCCCAGTTCCAAGAACTGGTGCCGGCATCAGTTCCAATGGAAGTAATGTCTCAGCGTGGCCGTGGGTGTGTGCCAGCTCTAGTGACACACATGGAATGGACCCACGTTGCCACTTGCAGAATTTCCTGCAGTGGAAGTTTACACCTGCATTCATTATTCACCTAATAGCAGTACTGGGTCGAAAGAGCCCAGCAGTGTTTACTGGGGCAGAAAAGGCAATTGTCCCACTGCAGTGCACTGCGTACCAGGCTTTCAACACTTGTTTCCCAGCTGCTAACCTTATTTCTAGGGACTGAGTTCAAGAGAGAGCTCCCAAATCACAGTGGAAGTCTCCCTAAGCTTGAAACTTTCATTCCCACGGGGACGCTCTTTTGAAAAATAATTTTGTACTTCCCCCAAGAATGGCAATCCACTCCAGTATCATTGCCTGAAGAATCCCATGGACAGGAGAGCCTTGGACTACAGTTCATGCGGTTGCAAAGAGTCGGATACAACTGAGCAACTAACACTACTAGTACTAAGTCCTTTATAAGATAAATTTAAACTATAGGATAGAATGTTACAGTATTGCTAGACTTCTCCAGCTGTAGGGAGTTTCCTGCATGATGCCAACAGGCCACCCTATAAATGCAGATTTATACCCTAGACAACATCTCCAATTGTTGAAGAGCATACATATATTCCATGTCATCTTCGCAGGACTCTTTGCCACTTTCACTGCTAAGATTGATTCTCTGTTACTTTTCTCTGTGAGTTCCTGAATTTAGGGGAAAAAACTCCTTTTCATTCCACTGCATAGAGAAGTGTGCCAAATGAGACTGGCAGGATGGTTATTCAGTCCAAATGAAACTTCTTCTTTCTCATAATTTTTGATGGGGCCACTTTAAAGCAGAAAGCCACTCCTCTTCCCCTGTGAGGACCTGTTGCGCTTGGGGAGTTGATTGATGCCTGTGTCTGGCCTACACAAGAAACACAGAATGATTCCTGGGCTTAAGGGTGGACTGCCAGAAGCTAGCTGACACACCACTGACAAATGTGGATACACATTTTCTTTTGTTAATACCTGTCAAGGCTTCACAACAGGCATTTCCAGTTTTGTTCTCAAGCTCCTTACAGCTGCTTCTCTAGAAGCTTGCTGTCTTCTGAGGGCTGACTATTGCCAGAAGCAAGGTGGTGTTTTATGCCATCATCATCTGACCCACCACACACATTCAGGACATCCTCCCAGGTGTATGTTCTGCATCAACTCTGTAGAGCCCTGGGGTCCGTTTTGCCTGGCCATTCACATAGAGGGCCTCAGGGTACCAGTTGGGTGGCAGAGAAGATGCATGAGGCCTGCATTCCATTACCCTTCTTCCTTTGGCTTTTTGGCACGATGGTTCCTATTAGCACAGTCTGAGAGTCTGCTGTTCTGTCTACACTGGACCATCTGGTCTCCTGTCTTTGGGGCCCTAACTTGTCTGAACTGCTCCCCGAGAATAACTTTGACACTCTCTAGCCTTACGTTCACTCCCATCTCAGACCCTCAGCTCTACTCTTTTTTTTTTTTAATTTTTGACTTCACTGGATCTTTGCTGTGGTGCTCAAGCTCTCTAGTTGTGGAGCGTGGGCTTGGTTCCCCGTGGCATATGGCATCTTAGTTCCCGGACGAGGGATCAAACCCGTGTTCCCCTGCATTGAAAGACAGTCTCAACCACTGGACCCCCAGGGAAGTCTGCCCACAGCCCTATTCTTGAGTCACAGGACAAACTGCATGGATCAGAAGCGGGGTAGCCTAGTTTGCCAGGCCTCTACACTTGGAAGGGATCAGGTTGAGATACTAAAAAGAAAGATTTTTATGTCACAAGTATTTTTTAAAGGCACTCGGGTGCTTCTTGATTGAAGTCATCCTTACATATGTGGAGCTGACAGGCGTGTCCTTGGTAGTTGTGGCTTGTAGTCTGAAAAGCATGTGGTTCTTTTCCAGTGCCCAGAGACCTCCAGGGGAAAATGTCTGGCCATGTCCAGGAAATTCCTGCAGAGTTTTGACACTCTGCCCTGTTAAGTATGCATGTATGGTTGGTACCTTGAGGTACCAATTCAATATTGGGAAGAGGGTAGTGAAGAGGAAACCTTAGGATTATATTCAACCTCTGTGGAATTAGCATGTAAACAAACTACTTATTAGGAATGATCACATGGGGCTTTGCTTAAATAAATAAGAAACTGGTGCAATGGACCTCCCTCAAAATATAAGACACCACATCCACATCTGACCCTGTGTGGATAAAAGCATGCAAGCCAGCCGGCTTCACATTCCAGTTCCACCACATGCTGGGCATATGGTGTTAGGCAATATGATTTATAAATCTCTCCGAGTCTCAGTGTTCCCAGCTGTAAACTTACTATTCATAATTAGATTATTTACCTCCAGAACCAATAAATGTTAGCTATTATTTTAAATCACTTTCTAATTCAAAGAGAAGTTTGACATTACTTATTTAATGTAATGTCCCACAGCATCTTCCCCAAATCCCCACTATATACACCACTACCAATACTGTATGTCTTTATGGTACTGTGTCGAAACATGGCCTTCCTTACCTTGCTTAGATTAAATATATTAGTGTTAAGAGTTTGCATGTCTTCAGTTCAGTTCAGTCGCTCAGTCGTGTCCAACTCTTTGCTACCCCATGAATCACAGCATGCCAGGCCTCCCTGTCCATCACCAACTCCCGGAGTTCACTCAGACTCACGTCCATCGAGTCAGTGATGCCATCCAGCCATCTCATCCTCTGTCGTCCCCTTCTCCTCCTGCCCCCAACCCCTCCCAGCATCAGTCTTTTCCAATGAGTCAACTCTTCACATGAGGTGGCCATAGTCCTGGAGTTTCAGCTTTAGCATCATTCCTTCCAAAGAAATCCCAGGGCTGATCTCCTTCAGAATGATGTAGGCGTCAATGTTGAGTGAAAAGGATTGGAGGCAAGCAGATGTTCTCACAGTCCTCATACTCATGAAACCACAGAATTGAATTGTTTCCTATAGGTACAGTCTGTGATGTGGATATTTCCTGACCAGCCATATGGATCTTCTGTCATCTGAGATGTTAGTATTTTCCTTGTATCTTATAGTAGCTCTGGAGCACAGCCAGTTTCTAGAATAGGGCCCACCTGGTTCATTATGTTTAGGGTCCAGAAACCAGCTTCCCTGGGCTCTTCAGATGAACGGTGACACACAGAAGAGTTAGGGGCTGGGGTGAGGCCAGTGGGCGGGGGACGGCAATTATTCTCGCTCCTGCATTAAGCTACAAATAATGAGCACTTTCCTGTGCTTTACACTAAGCAATTAAAAGAAATTATAGAGTTGGATGCAAAAATAACCCGAAGGACAACTCTGTGTGTGGAGCCACCAGCTTTCTCCATGTGTGGAAAAGGTTAATCCTCGTGAATGCTCAGAACACTGTGTTGCTGCAGACAGGGTGGCGTGTCCACACACGTTTGGCCTCTACCCACACGCTTCTCTATGGTATGACTGTGCATCCCAGAAGGAGGGCTGTGGTGTGTGTACTGGTGCTGCAGTGGAATTTAACAAACTGATTCCTGAAAATGGTCTCATAAAGGTGAGCTTTTCTTCTCTTGCTCACTTTATCTTTCCCCTAGGATTTCTTGGTAGTGGCTTCTAAAGGAATGTTATTCTTTTGATCCTAGAGGCAACTTATCCATCCACATTGTTCCCCTACCTGTTTTCACCTCTCTTGCTTTGTTAAAAATTAAAATTTTGTGTATTTCCGAGGATGGGGTCTAATCTAGAGAGAGGTCTCTTCATGCGCCCCATTCTCTTTCCACCCCTTCTGACTTAATGACATTGAAGCCTTCCAGTTTGGACCTAAGATGGGTCTAATTCTGTGCAGATATTCTTTCTATATGGAAATTGCTCAGATAACTAATTAACCACAGGCATACACTGGCTATGGAAATTTTCAGGAGCACCATCTGTGGAAACACTGAGAAGGGCATGCCTTTACCGCAGCTCTGGGGTCCATTAAGAGCGTGTTTGTGTGGCGACGGTGTCGAGTGGGTGTCGGCTCACAGCTGTCAAAGTCCCCACAGCATCTCCTGGCAGGAACTCCAGAGTGTTGAGTCCAGCAGCACCCTGAGAGCAGCCCGTCGATGTGACGTTGCCGCTTCTGAAGAAAAAGACTGAAATAGGACAGACGGGTCTTAACTTTCTTCTCTGCTTTTTTTTTTTCCAATTGTAATTGTTCTGGCTTGTCCCCAGTCTCCACATTGTGGCAAACTTCTTAAAGGGGGCTTTTCTTTATCCTCTGGTTTGAATTACTGCACGTTCTCCCCTTAGGGACAGAGAATGCAGTTGTGTTACCCCTGCATTATTTTTTTTAGATAGAGCATGCTCCTTCCTGGATCCAGAAACCTAGAAGAAGATCCGGGTTCTGCTGTGCTTTCACAACAGCCCCTGTCAGTAGGCGCGCCTTGTTTGGGGAGGCAGTCCCTAAGAGCGCTGACGTCTGTGTCAACTCTGTGGGGCTCAAGGTGTATCTGGCTGGGAAAACAGGGTTCTGTGGCATCTCAGCCCCACCCATTCACCAGTGATTTAACAGCCACGATATCAGGCTTCTCCGTGTGAGTCAAGCGCATTTGTACCGGTGAACTTGGTGACTTCTTGGGCTTTGGAAATTAGCCATCTTTTCAGTCCTTTGTAAAAGCCTGAACAGTGGACCAGTCTCCAGTTCTGTTTATGAAACTACCCCATCAACTTCCTGATAATGTCATTCAACTCAAATTTTTTGCTTTTCTTTAGAAACCTTTTTTTTTTTTTTTAAAGCATTTTTGGTGCTTCCATCTTAAAACAAATGATCCTAGATGTTGGAACTCAATTGAGAAATTGGGTTGCTGCTGGGTACCTTGTTGAAATAAAGACCGACTTGAGTTGTGGAGGGGATATTGATGCTTTATACTTTCGAGTTTGACTATTTGCTGCTGCTGCTGTTGTTTTTGTTTGTTTGTTTGTTTGTTTTAGCCTCACCATTTGGCTTGCAGGATCTTAAATTCCTCCACCAGGGATTGAACCCTGAGGTTGAGCCTCAGCAGTGAAAGTGAGGAATCCTAACCACTGGATTGCCAGGGAATTCCATGTTGTAGTTTTCTTTGGGGAGTTTTTGTTTTAATTTCATAGTACTTGGTAGGAGAGAGCTGGATCTGTTTGTTTTAGGACAAGCCTAGAAATAAAAAATCTCTATTGAGTGGGTGAGTCTGTTCTTTCTGCCTCTGTTCCATTATTTCAAGACAGAAGCACTCAAAAGGATCAGAGACATCTGGCTGAAAGTATTTGCCTGGAAATCTACTAGCTGCTGTAACTAGTCATATCATTTCCAGTGTCATTCTGCTTGAGTCAGTGGTGTTAAGGTTGCAATGATTAGGGAAGCCAATTATGCTTGCCCTTGCCTTGTAGCATTGAGATAAAAATTAGTGACTGAGTGAAAGTCCGGATTTAGGTCAGTAGTACTCTATAAATTTTCATTCAGCCTGTCACATTTATAGGTATCCTGCACTTTATGGTATAAACACAATAGCGGAAAAGCCAGTTGACATAAAGGGAACCCAGATTTTACTTAACATTATAGAAGCAAAACTACTTTCCCACCTAATAAATGTCCAAATAAAACAAGTTGAACCAAGGAAGATGCTTAAGTTGATGTTAACCCTGTCATTTCTGTGTCTTATCACTTAGTCCAGTGCTTCTCAACTTTTAATAAGTATGTGAATAACCTTGAAGTTTATGAGCCTTGTTGAAATGCAGATTCTGATTGAGTGGGTGTGTGGATGGGATGGAGCAGGGGAAGCCGAGAATCTGCTTTTCTTATTAGCTCCCAGGTTTTGCTAATGGTATAGGCCTGTGGATTCCACTTTGGGAAGCAAGACTTCATTTAATTTCAGCCCATGGAAACTGATCCTATACCGATATTTCCTAAAACTTATTTCAGGCTCCACAGGTTTTTCCTTCTGTTGTAACAGATTGGAATTGCATTAATACACTTAGCTTATAAATATAGCACTAAAAAAATTATCTGAAGTTTGAGACTTTAGGTTGCATGAAAGAAATTTTATAATTAATTTTTTTCTGTAAATTCAAAGCCTGTGTGATTAAATAAAACTTAAATGCCTATGTTATAATGAGATTTGTATCTCCTTATTTACTATTTCCATGGTCATTTCCCTTTGTAGGATAATTTTCCCTATGATTTCACAGGATTTGTAGAGATCAACACTTGATAATTTTTTCAGGCCCTTCCTTATACAGTGGATTACTAAAACTTCACAGCACCAGGTAGACAGTGTCTTCATAATTAATACTACTGTCTACCCTGTGTGGAAATTTGATAAATAATTCCTTGCTTTGGATCATTTAATAGTCAGAACATTATTAAATATGAACTTAATTTTAGATCATTATGATAAATTCCACCAGAGATTCTAAGGAAAACAAAATCCTATTAATAATTAAAGAGGTTAGTTTTTTAATTGAATGTTAACTGCCATTTGGTTCTTACAATCTAACAATTGGTAGTTCTTTTTAAAAAGCATTTTTTTAAACAGTCTACTTACTTGATATGCACATGACTTGCATATGCTTGAGACTTCTTTATTAGAAGCTAGAGATGTGCCCTGTGGGGCAGTATTAGGGTGCAGAGCATGGTAAGACTGCCAGCTCTGGGCGGCTCTGGCTTTCAGGGGTGCTCCCTTGGTTCTAGCAGAACAGCAGGTTTCCCAGGGCAGTAACGATGGAAGCACCTGGCGGCCTTCACACGGTGACAGCTGTGCCCAGGGTCAGACTGCCAGGTGGGGTGTTCTCTGCCCAGACTTGGTTCATCTGCCAGGCATTTTCTGCCTCTTGTTCCAAAATTCAGTCCATCATTGTCACTCACTTTAAGTCTTACTGCTCTGACTTTAATTGTGCTCAGTCGCTTCAGTCCTGTCCAGCTCTTTGCAACCCTGTGGACTGCAGCCCACCAGGCTCCTCTGTTCATGGGATTCTCCAGGCAAGAATACTGGAGTGAGTTGCCATGCCCTCCTCCAGGGGGGCCCAGGGATAGAATCTGAGTCTTCTCCATCTTCTGCATTGCAGGCGGATTCTTTACCTGCTGAGCCACCAGGGACGCCCCTTACTTTAACTGCACCTCCCTACTTTAATTGTGCCCCCCTAAAAACCACGTAAATATTGCCAGCACAAAGGGAACAGAGTCATTTAGCATGTGTGAGGACGTAGTTTGTGCAAGGTACTGTACAAACTGCGTTAATTCAGAAAATGCCTAATCCTTAGCCTGATGGAGAATATGATCTAGTTTGACTCCTGGATAAAGTAGGTCTCCAACCAGTGGAAAAAAATCATTTTTCAGAAATAGGGTGGGGAATAGAAGGAGTGAATAGAGGACCAGAGTTATATGGCTTTCTGTCAAAGGAGTATGTACATCTGTGTATTAAATTTATGCTTCAGGGAAATACACTTTCTTTCCATGGTACTTGCATGTATGTGTCACTCTGGGTCTGAACTAAGAACCAACAGTTTGTCTGGCACTCCTGGTGAGGCTAAGTAATGTCTCCAGGTGTCACTCATCACCATGGGCATCCTCGGGGATCAGAGAGTAGTGTGAAGGTCTGTGTTTTATAGGAAGTATAATCAGATGCTCTTGGACATAAAGTACATTTTGGTTTAAAAAAAACTACATTTTTAAAGGAACTTTCTTCACAGCTTTGGAACATATACATTATCAGACATCATTTACTGAAATATTTATTAGTTTCAATTGATTGGTCATTCAAGTAAGTAGGTGAACATCTGAGCTTTTCCCTATCCATTTTATTTATGGATTCCAGCGACCCATTATTTTAGTTAAAGAATGTGAGGTATTTCTGTTTTTAATTCTTCTTGGCTAAGCAACATGTACCTAATGGGCAAACAATACAAAAATAATGTAGAGGGATGGAAGAATCTAGTCCCTGTAGGTTAAAGCCTGGTTTTCCTTTGGAATCTGCGATTCTGACCTTGTTCTATCAGGGGACCCACAGCGAGTGGATGAGTTGATTAAAAACTCTGGTTCTCTTTCCTCTTAGATGAAATGGGGATAATTATAGTTACCTGCACCTCTAGGGTACTATGAGTCTTAATTACTTAATATTTGCAAAACGTTTAGAGATCTTTGAATTAAAAGTGCTGAGCAGTAGAACCCAAGTTCAGTGTAATCATAATTGGAATGAGAGTTTATATTCTTGCCTTCCCTCCATCTCCCTCTGTTCTGTTCTTTCGGCCAAGACAGACATGGCTTGTGGCTACCACCTAGCTCTGCATACTTCTCTCTAACCCCTTTGTTTTTGGCAACTTAAGCCTCAAAATACATACATAGAATAAGTTAAAAGATATGTCCAGGCTCTTAACCCCTACTCCATACGAACTCCTTAATATTTACTTTCAAAGCTCAATTGCCACTGAGAATAAAATCAATTAATTAACTTGTCTCTTCCAGTGTATCATTTCTTTCAGGCTCTCCTACACTTGGTGATAAACTGAACTTCTCAAAGCATTCCTCCCACTCAGAAACTCTGGTTGATTCTTCCATGCTTGTTTGGCAGGTTCCAAACTCTTTAGCATCACCCTAAAAGAGTCTTTCAAAAGCTGTCAGTCATTCACTCTTATTCCTCTCTATTCTAGAACTCTTCTCCCCAGAAATAATGTTGTTGTTCAGTTGCTAAGTCGTGTCCAACTCTTTGCAGCTCCATGAACTGCAGCACACCAGGCTTCCCTGTCCTTCACTATTTCCCTGAGTTTGTTCAAACTCAGATCCATTGAGTCAGTGATGCCAACCAACCAGCTCGTCCTCTATTGCCCCCTTCTCTGGCCCTCAATTTTTCCCAGCATCAGGCTCTTTTCAAATGAGTCAGCTCTTTGCATCAGGTGGCCAAAATATTGGAGCTTCAGCTTCAGCACCAGTCCTTCCAATGAATATTCAGGGTTGATTCCCTTTAGGATTGACTGTTTTGATCTTGCAGTCAAAGGTACTCACAAGAGTTTCCTCCAGCACCACAGTTTGAAAGCATTAATTCTTTGGCACACAGACTTCTTTATGGTCCAATTCTCTCATCCATACATGACTACTGGAAAAACCGTAGCTTTGACCATACAGACCTTTGTCAGCAAAGTGATGTCTTTGCTTTTTAATACATTGTCTAGGTTTGTCACAGCTTTTCTTCCAAGGAGCAAGCATCTTTTAATTTTGTTACTGCAGTCACCACCCACAGTGATTTTGGAGCTCAAGAAAACTGTTTGCACTGTGTTCCCATCTTTGTGCCATGAAGTGATGGAACCAGATCCCATGATCTTAGTTTTTTGAATGCTGAATTTTAAGCCAGCTTTTTCACTCCACTTGCACCTTCGTCAAGAAGCTCTTTCATTCCTCTTCACTTTCTGCCATAAGGATGGTAGCATCTGCATATCTGAGGTTGTTGATATTTCTCCCTGCAATCTTGATTCCAGCTTGTGAGTCATCCAGCCCAGCATTTTGTATGATGAACTCTGCATGTAAGTTAAATAAGCAGGGTGACAATATACAGTCTTGATGTACTCCTTTCCCGATTTTGAAGCAGACTGTTGTTCCATGTCCAGTTCTAACTGTTGCTTCTTGTCCTGCATACAGATTTCTCAGGAGGCAGGTAAGAACTGTACTCCATGCCTCTAACCCAGCTGCTGTCCATCCACTGGAGTCCTTTCTGGATACATTTAAATCCTTTCTATCCTTCGATATCTTGTTCACAAAGTATTCTTCATTCTCTAGCTAGAAGTAACCTCTTTCCCTTTATAGAATTGTACCTGTAATTTCCTGGGTCATTTCTACCTTTATATCTTAGTTACTTTACATATGTGTTCTACTTCCCTCCTAGACTGTAAAGCTTGAAAACAGATCATGTCTGATGAATGAACAACAACAGTAAGCCTAATATATGCATGGAATGAAACTGGATGCAAATTAAAGATTATTGATATTGACTTGAAAGATTTTGTTAAGGTGGCTCTTAATTGATTTGCATCATGTATGTTAGAAATTAAATATGAATTGATAATTTTGCCAACATTACCATTATTCTTGTTGCTTATAGAACTAACATGAGCAAGTATATGTTTAAACTGTGTTTTCTTTGACTACATGCTCATAGACAGAACTCAAAGGGATTGGGGAACAAACAGAGCTTTGTAGTTTTCTCCCTGTATTCCCGAATTATCCATATTATTGCTTGGTTCCCCTTCTTAGTTCTGGCACGAAAACTTGGCTCCAGCATGCATAAATTTTTACAAAGCTTTCTTTTAGAGGAGGACTGAATTGTCTGAAATTCCATCTGCTGAACTAATCAAGCCTTAAAATTGAAGGGTCTTAAAGGTCAAAATATCATCTTAATGGTGCTGCCTTTAGAAAGTTGGACTCTGAGATATATACAACCAGAGAAAACTGTGTCCACACTTTATAAGCTTCTTCTTTGACGACTTTTCATAGCACTGCCTCTCCTCCCTGCAGTTAAATATTTTAAATTTAAAAAATATTTAGAACATATATCCTGATGGTAAAAATGTAGACAGTGAAACAGGTAAGCTTTTATTAATAGCTTTATGATGTCTGACAGATTACTTGACCTCTCTGAACAGTAATTGTCTCATCTGTATAATGTGGATAATAACACCTGTTCTATCTCCTTGTGACAGTCAAATGATGACTGTGAATGTTCTGTAGTCTTTTAGACAAATAAAAGCTATTACTACAGCATGCTGTCATGGATATTCATCTGGTTGAATGTTTAAAACTTGTGAGTAAGGCTTAAAAGCAAACCTCATTTCTATTTCATTAAGTTTCTTTTTAGCCCTGTGCACTGTGTTTAATTTTTCAAGAATGGGGCTAAAAACAACTTGCCTAGCATTTTATAGATGTGGTTGAGTTGATTGTTGTAAGGCTTGGAACAGAATTAGCAGCAATGAATTTTGTTGTATATAAATAGATATATAGACTAACAATCTACTTAGTAATTTTGCATAGCCTCTTTTATCTCCTACATAATAAAGGCTCATCTGAAGAAACTGTCAGAGAAGAAAATTGTCATGGAAGCACTTACTTAACCTTTTATGATTTCCTAATACGGTATATAGAATTACTCATTAAAGAGGTAAATAGAAGAAAGGACATTAAAAGACTGAAAGTTCTAATTTTTGCTATAATATTATTACTGCCCCCTTTTCAAGTCTTCTCTTAAAAACAGCTACACAGGAAGTAGTGTTTCTCTTAGAAACAGCTACACAGTTAGTGTGTTGTAGTATTATTTGTTTTTAAAAATTATTTGTAGTATTTTTAGTAGTTGTAGTATTATTTGTTTTTAAAAATTATTTGTAGTATTATTTGTTTCTCTTAGAAACAGCTACACAGTTACTGTGTTGTAGTATTATTTGTTTTTAAAAATTATTACTCAAGTAAAATTTTATCCTATTAGAGAAACTCCATGGCTGATAATTACCATCTATCAAATACTTTAGAGCTTATAATTTGGGATTAGCACAGCCTGTACTTGGCCTAATAATTTCAGTGAGTTCACTGGTACGTGCCATCTGGAAAGACTTCCTATGAAAATGATGTCAGAACTATGTTTTGTCATGATTTAATAAAATGGTCAGTAAGTTTGGACTGAGTACTACTGTATTATTCAGTGTTAAGCATTATGGGGGAATCACCTATGATTCAGCAAGCTTATCATCCAACTGAAGACTGACCATAATTAACAAACACTGTTAACAATTAACAAGTGAGTATGGAATGAAGTACTAAATGAGACATCATGTGGAATTTTAGAGGCAAAGAAGGTCAGTGTGTGCTGGAGCAATTAGAGAAGGTGGCACGTGTGATTTGATGCTTGAAGTGTGTCATGAAGAATAAGCAAGATTTAGTCAGATAGAGAAAAAAGAATTTGTCAGAAGAAAGGAACAAGTCACTTCCGAGTAATGATGTATATGGGACCCCAAGGACACTGGCTTGATCAGAGCAGAGGTGATGGAACACTGAGTAACATAAGAAAGTCAGCTAAGTGGGATGATGCCAGGTTTTGGAAGTTGTTGAATACCAAGTTAAAAAAAAGGATGGATTTGATCTGGTGAAATAAATAGTCATTGCATGTCTTCATATAAGAGGCTAAGATGAGAGGTTAGTCAGACAGTGGTCATCAGAGTTAAGTGGAGCAGAAAGGATGTCCTGTACATTGAAGGGGATGAGAGGATTATAGTCAAAATAAGATGGTGAGGGCTGTGCTGAGATAGTGGCAGTGGGATGGAGAAAATAGGTTGGACAGGAGGCATATTTTAGAAAAATGAGCAGGATTTCTTCATTGACTGGATTTAAAGGCTCTGAAAGAAATACATTATCAGAATTGATTCCAAGATTTCGAACCTGCATCCTGGGTGGTCCAAAGTATCAAGAAACCATTGTCAGAAACAGAAGAGTTAGAAAGAAACATTGTTCCTACAGGAAGTATTGACCTTATAAGCCAGCAGGCAGGCAGCATTGTAGAAATGTGGGGGGCGGGGAGGGGGGGCCGGGGTGCGGGGAGGGCTTTATCACCAGGTAGGTTAATTACTGAATGTCTCCAGATGTTCTGCTCTAAGGAAGGCCCATGTTTGGGCTCAGGGTGAAAGCCAAATTATATTTACTCAGATGCCATTTGTTCCTCTGAAGTACTTGCTTGTGGAACTGATGAGAAAGTGATATATGAAGTGCTAACTACTTTTATAAGCCAAAAGTTTTTAATAAAAAGACAGAATGAGACAAGTGAAAAGCAGTAACTTTACAGTGTCAGCTTCTTTAAGCTAAGTATAGAAAAAAGGATCATTTAAAGACTCAGTATGATAGTGATAATAAAATAATTTTCCAACTGTATAGTTTAAGATATCTTAATACCTTGGGCCATTTTAAGCAGCAAGTGTGGGCAGTTAGTAAACATTTACTAAACTTACCCATTTTGTTAATTCTAAGATGCACATTTTCTTATTCATTTTTTTAAACATCCCTGAATTGGCTCGTGTCTTACAGTTAATGTCATTTTATTGTCATGGGCTGTGCAGCAGTTGCAACATAGTTGTCATTGCCTTAACCAGGTTATTTTGCTTAATTTTCTTTTTTACATATGCACAAAAGTTATCTGGAGAAGGCAATGGCACCCCACTCCAGTACTCTTGCCTGGAAAATCCCATGGATGGAGGAGCCTGGTGGGCTGCTGTCTATGGGGTCGCACAGAGTCAGACACGACTGAAGCGACTTCGCAGCAGCAGCAGCAAAAGTTATCTATGATAAAATATGTCCAAATAAGTCTAAAATAGCTGTTTTCCATTCTAAGTGGTAATGAAAGCAATAGTTTATCTGGCTGCATTTTGTTTGGTATTCTAGTGGTACCTAAAATGATGTGTTTTATAAGGATGGTATCTTAGATTTCATGAAATATGGTATTAAAAAATAGCTCAGGGACTTTTCTGGTGGTCCAGTGGTTAAGACTCTACACTTTCATTTCAGGCGACCCAGGTTCGATCCCTGGCCAGAGAACTAGATCCCTTAAGCTGAAACTAGGACCTGGCACAGCCAAAATAAAATTCTTTTTAAAAAGGTAGCTCATCACAGCAAATCTCAGCCAGTATGATATAAAGGGCAGGAGTAAAATATTCTAAATTTGTCTTTTTTCAGTGACCTGCATTTGAGGTTCTCCTTGGGTTGCTTTAATTTGGACAGGGAATGCTGGGAGAAAGGGTTTTCATTCAGTGTGTAAATACCATCTGCCAGGAATAGAAATCTCCTTGGAGGATCCAGTTCTTTGATGGTGTAGAATCCAGAACCTTTCCAGATGTTCAGGTATTAGCAGAATGGATATCTGTGTTTTTTCCAAACCATTGTGTCTATGCCAATCTGAGACTGTGCACTCCAAGTAGCTCCAAGCATGCTTGCTACTTGCACAAAGCAAGAGTGAATCTGCAAGGAAATTGGTTGGTGTCTGGGGACAATAATTAAGTCTCAAAGAGGGCTTCCCTGGTGGCTCAGAGGTTAAAGCGTCTGCCTGCAAAGCAGGAGACCTGGGTTCAATCCCTGAGTCGGGAAGATCCCCTGGAGAAGGAAATGGCAACACACTCCAGTATTCTTGCCTGGAGAGTCCCATGGATGGAGGAGCTTGGTGGGCTACAGTCCATGGGGTCACAAAGAGTCAGAGACGACTGAGCGACTGACCCCCCATAGTAGTAGAAACTGTGATTTCAATAAAAGTGGAGGACAGACACCTTGGCTCCTTATGCCCAGAGTTTCAGTTCTTTCTGCAGTATGACCTACTGACTGGAGGTAGGTTACCTTCCCTGGCAAGTGACATTTCATGGGCAGACAGGCAGTCCCCTTTCCTACTGATTGACACAGTATAACAGCTACGGCATGTGTGTCTTTTTGTAAGTCCTTGCTCCAGAACTGAGGAGTAGGAGTAAGTTAGAGTGTCCAGGTGCGGGGGGCGGGGAGGATGCTTCTCGTTACTACTCAGGGACGCGATGCCTCAGGTAAGTGACTCTGACGTCCTCCACCATCCGACGGTAACCTTGTGTCTGTAGGTATGTTCTCACTTCACTTGTTGGCTCATTCTAATTGGCTTCCCAGAGCATGCTTGTAGAGAGAGAGTCAAATTTAGAGTATAGCTACCCTCTGGCAAACAGGAAAAGATTAATTTTGTGGTGTGCTCTTAAGGGACTTCCCAGAAAACTTCAAAAGCCCAGAAAGAATCACCAGCTGCCTGTACCAAAATGTATACATTGCTCCTCGGCCTTTTAAAGGTACGATCAGCTCAGGGCTTGCGTGCATCCACACGTGCACACAGGCCACATTCCAATAAAAAGAGAGGCTATGCTCTCTTAGATGGGTCTGCATATGAGCCAGAAAAGCAAGGGGCAAGGGGCCAGGGGAGTTAGTGGAGATACACACGGATGCACATATGGCAGGCATTGGGAATTGCCTTCCAAGCTTTTCGATGCCTCCTTCTTCAGCTCTCTCTTAAGCAGACACATTGCTTTCATGATAGCAGCCCCAGGCATAGACACGTCATTAAAATCAACATGTAGAAAATGATTTCTGTTTGGGAATAAGCAAAACTTGTATTCATTACGGCCACCCAAAGTGTAGTAAGGAAAATAAGTAGAAAGACACTAGAGCTTGACTTGGGAACCCTGAGTTCTAACATAAACTTTCTTCATGATGGGAGGCAAGCCCTCCATGGCCTTTGGTTTTCTAACAGTAAAACTGGATGGCTTGATGAAATGATCTTTCTCTGTTTTTTTTGGGGGGGGGGCCATGCCACACAGTTTTGGGGATCTTGGTTTCCTGACCAGGGACTAAACTCAGGCCACAGCAGTGAAAGTGCCAAATCCTAACTACTAGACCACCAAGGAAGTCTCTCCTTTCTTCTAATGTATTATCTCCATGGGAGGAAAGAGTCAATGGGAAGACTCCTAGTAGCTCCCTGACTCGTCTTCTCATTCATGCCTGGATGGTCTATAGCTAGAAAGACCCACCCCCCCACAGGCCACTACTGGTCCCATCACACATTCCTGCCTTAGAGCCATGTTGCCAAGCTGAGGGGGGAAAATTACTATTACCCCTGCAGTTGTTGCTTGGTAACATTTTTGATGTTGTGTTTCATGTGACAGCCTGAGCAGAGATCATTAAAAATTAAACTTACAAAGCTGCTCAAGTGGGAGGAAGAAAACACACTCAAAGCCATAGTTTTTCTTCACTTGCTCAAGAGCCATCTAATTTAGGGTTTACCTGCTAACCTTGGGACCAGGGCTGCACAGCTCTGGTTTATATTAAAGCCTACTGCACACACTACTGACATTAACCCATGCCTGGTGCGGCTGCAAGTTTATCGCTAATACAGCAGGAACCTTGACCTTGCAGAATGGCCTGGAATTACAATCGGAGGGCTGCCTTGCATCCCAGCAAAAGAAAGCCCTAAACCGTCTTGTGTCCTGTCTCTGCTCTCTCCCTACAGTTCCACCAGGTGAGAAGAGTGATGACCATCCTTTTCCTTACTATGGTTATTTCATACTTCGGTTGCATGAAGGCTGCCCCCATGAAAGAAGCCAACCTCCGAGCACAAGGCAGCTTGGCCTACCCAGGTGTGCGGACCCATGGGACTCTGGAGAGCATGAATGGGCCCAAGGTGGGTTCAAGAGGCCTGACGTCCTCGTCGTCGTTGGCTGACACTTTTGAACACGTGATCGAAGAGCTGTTGGACGAGGACCAGAAAGGTCGGCCCAGCGAGGAAAACAATAAAGACGCGGACATGTACACGTCCCGGGTGATGCTCAGCAGTCAAGTGCCTTTGGAGCCCCCCCTCCTCTTCCTGCTCGAGGAATACAAAAATTACCTGGATGCCGCGAACATGTCCATGAGGGTCCGGCGCCACTCGGACCCCGCCCGCCGCGGGGAGCTGAGCGTGTGCGACAGCATCAGCGAGTGGGTGACCGCAGCGGATAAAAAGACTGCGGTGGACATGTCGGGCGGGACGGTCACGGTCCTTGAAAAAGTCCCCGTCTCGAAAGGCCAGCTGAAGCAGTACTTCTACGAGACCAAGTGCAATCCCATGGGTTACACGAAGGAGGGCTGCAGGGGCATAGACAAGAGGCATTGGAACTCCCAGTGCCGAACTACCCAGTCGTACGTGCGGGCCCTCACCATGGATAGCAAAAAGCGTATTGGCTGGCGGTTCATTCGGATAGACACTTCTTGTGTATGTACACTGACCATTAAGAGGGGAAGATAGTGGCTTTATGTTGTATAGATTATATTGAGACAAAAATGATCTATTTGTATATATACATAACAGGGTAAATTATTCAGTTAAGAAAAAAAATAATTTTATGAACTGCATGTATAAATGAAGTTTATACAGTTACAGTGGTTCTACAATCTATTTATTGGACATTTCCATGACCAGAAGGGAAACAGTCATTTTTTGCGCACAACTTTAAAAAGTCTGCTTTACATTCCTCAATGTTGTGGTTTGTTGCCGTTGCCAAGAATTGAAAAACGTTAAAAAAAAAAAAAAGTTTAAAAAATACTACTAATAAATTGCATGCTGCTTTAATTGTGAATTGATAACAAACTGTCCTCTTTCAGAAAACAGACAAAAAAAAAAGAAAGAAAAAAAGTCTAACAAAAATTTGAACCCAAACATTCCGTTTACATTGTAGACAGTAAGTATCTTCGTTCTTGTTAGTACTCTATCTGTTTTACTGCTTTTAACTTCTGATAGCGTTGGAATTAAAACAATGGCAAGGTGCTGTTGTCATCGCTTTACTGGCTTAGGGGATTGGGCATGGGAGGGGCATATTTTTGTTTGTTTTGTGTTTATTTTTTGTTCGTTTTGTTTTTTAGTTCCCATAGGGTGTAGGGATGGGGAAAGAATTCCTTCCATCTATATTCTGGTTGATAAAAACATTCATTTGTCTGTTGCAGAGATGTTTGCAGTATCAATCAGATGATTGGAAAGTGAATCAAATTATGACAAATAAATGAAGTGCTCACTCCACTTCCCATGGCGCACCACTTAGGCGCCCACTCACCCTCTGGGCCTTGGTCGGTGGGTGGGGGTGTGGGGGGATCTTCTTTGGTCAGAAAGATCTTCATTTACTCTGAGCACATTCTTTCCCTCCCACCCCCTCTGGTCCCCTCCTTGTTTTGTTTTCTCTTAAGGGAGAAAAACCAATTGCAAGCTCTGAAGTAGTTTACCACTGCTGCAAATGAGTAGACACGTTTTGTCACACCGTGGCACTCATAAGCCTAGAGAATAGTGATTTCTTTCTTTTCTTTCTTTCTTCTTTTTTTTTTTTTTTTAGATGAGAGAAAAAACTCAAAAATGAAAATTCTTTTAGATGAGGGGTAAACATTTGGGTCAGTCATTATGAGGATTAAAAAAAATGGTAAAATTTAAAACTGCCTTGGAAGCAAAAGGTAGAGTTCTATACAGACCCAGAAACACCTAGATATAGAGCAGGAGTCCACACTGCCAGTGAAATGAGACTAAACAGCCATCTGGAGGCTGTGTGGAGCGGATGTATTCTTTCCAGGTGGTCCAGGAAAAATTTCTGAGTGGTCATGCTGAGGTCTAGGTGGGGGTGGGGAAGGGTACTTGAGACATTCCAGAAGGGAGACCTCTAAAGGACTCATCGGGGTGGCTCTGGCATGACACGTGTCAAGTTGCTTGGACCTCGAGCTTTAAGTGCCTACATTATCTAACAGTGCTAAGAGGTTCTCGCTGGAGGACCCCGCTCAAGCTGATTATACCCTCCGCCCCTGAATAATTTTGCATAAAGCTGGATTAGCCCAGAGCATTTTTGGAACCACATGGGTGGCATTGTGATCATGAAATAGATTCAATGAGTTGGGAGATGTTTGCTACATGAACATTGATTGCTTTGAAATTAGACATGAGGAAACCAGGGTTTTGTTTTTTGAGAACTTCAGTAAAGGGGAAGGTAAAACAGGAAAAGGTCCCCTCAAAACTCAGGTTGGATGACCACAGTTACCAATAGAAAGTCTTGTCCAGGGACAAGACTTTGGAACAGTGTCTGCCCATCCAAGATACCAAAGGCTTAAAGGCACCTTGCTCGGTGGGAGAGACCAGGACAAGCTGACAAAATGTTGCTCCCTGGTGAAATGATGCTCCCCACCTCCTGACCATCCTGTCTGTTCATGGAGAGGGTCCCTACCTTCCCTCTGCCATCTTGGGTTAGGAGAAATTGAGTTGGGAGCTGGAATAGTGGTCCTGGTCAAAAGGGATCTCAATGACAATTAGTGCTAAGGCCCATTTAGCCCATCGTGTAAACTTGAAAATCTCCTGGGCCAGTTCTGGAGAATCAGAAAGCCTCAAGAAATTTGCTGCATCTTAGGGTAAGGGATAAACAAAAGAGGCTGTCTACCACAACCCAGGGAGTGAAGATACCATCAGCAAATAATGTGTAACTTGTTCAGTCTTTCATTTAGAACAAGCCTATCTTTTATTGTACCATCCAAATACCTGTCTTTAAAAGAAGGGATAACTTTATGTAGTATAGGTATGTTTTGTGCTGTTTGAAATTATTATCTTTGTAATTATCTTTAACATGTAATGAATTCTCAAAATATCTGCTGTCAATTTTTCCCAGCCTCCTTTCGAGGGACAAAATTCTAAAACCAGAAAAAAGTCCCCATCACAGTTTCAAAGTGTATTGCAAAGGCTGAATCTGTGGCCAAGTAGGAGACATTTCAACAACCATGTGGTCAGTGGCCGTCTCTTACTCAACAACCTACATCACAGTCACATGCTTGGTGGTTTACATTGACCTAAGGTTGATTTTGTTCAAATCTTTCTCTGTTGCTGTTCATTTGTGTTCCGTTTTGTTTGGTTTTGTTTTTTTTTAAAGTCTTGCTGTGGTCTCTTTGTGGCAGAAGTGTTTCATGCATGGCAGCAGGCCTGTTGCTTTTTTTATGGTGATTCCCATTGACAATGTAAGTAAATGTCTGTGGCCTTGTTCTCTCTATGGTAAAGATATTATTCACCATGTAAAACAAACCAACAAAAAAATATTTATTGTATTTTAGTATATTTATATAATTATGTTCTTGAAAAAAATTGGCATTAAAACTTAATCGCATCAGAAGCCTATTGTAAATACAAGTTCTATTTAAGTGTACTAATTAACATATAATATATGTTTTAAATATAGAATTTTTAATGTTTTTAAATATATTTTCAAAGTACATAAAATCTGGGGGTTCTGGGTTTTTTTCTCTTTACTGTAAAACAAACATGAAAACGTGTTTTGTTAAATACGTGTGTTCCTTGCTTTAAGATCAACCTGACTAGTTTCAGCAATTGCACAGCCCTCCAGAAAGGTTGCTTATTTCAAAGCATGGGAGGCCAATCCTGCAGTCTGCAAGCTTTCAAGAAGCTCTAGGATTGGGCCTGTCTTCCACAGTGGAAGACGGGGGAGTGTCATTTTCTAGGACACTTGAAAGTTTTCCCCTTTGAAGTGATATACTTTCATCAAATACCAAGCCATGTATCCTAGCAACACCAGGATCCATGAATCAGGGCTGGCTGGCTCTATTTGATTATAAAATAACTGTTTAAAAAAATCAAAGTAGGTTTACTTAGGGATAATGAGGATAAATTGGCCCAAATTTAGAAAGTCAGTGACTGAAAAAAAAACATAGAAATTCAATATTTAGAGGCAGGTCATGTACCCTTGGTTTAGAAATGGTGCCATTTGCATTATGTGCTCACATCCATTGCACTGATTTAATTTTTCTACGTGGAACACGCAGATTTTATATCACAGTACCCACAGTCTAACAGATTGCTAGGATTTCTAAAAAGATTTTGCCTCATTCATGGCTGCCAAGCCACTGGGTAATTTAGTTAAAGTGTTTAAAGTTATCACTAAATCTTAGGGAAATAAATGGAAGGATTTTACATGAGAGAAAGGGCCATTAAGGGAAAAAAGCATCTGTTCCTACTCTTTAGACTCCCCGTTTGAACACTGACAACCCACCCCAGAACGTGGTGAACTATATCTGTGCAATGTATCATTTCTATTTCAAACATATACACACATGGTTTCCTCTTGTATTGTCTTATAAATAAGGATCAAGGAAGTCATAATAAACAGACCTGTGGATTTGGAGGAGGCAGATCCAAAGACAGAATTCCTCAATCCGAAAGGGTCCAGTGAGTTTGCAAAATACTCTTAATTCTAGAAGTCCCAACAGCCAATCAAGACAGGAACCCAGCCATGGAATTAGAACTTAGGGAAACTTTGGATCTTGAGTAAAATGAAGTGAGAATTCAATGTGACATTCCAACTCTTTCAAGTTAAAGGAGTTTGGTAAACATGATGGGAAGTTTTCATCAGAAGAAGAGGTCCAAGGAACAAACAAACAACGAAAGATCAAAATTATCCAACTTGAACATAACAGGAGTAGTCAGTAGGTACTCAAGTCACTGAATAAGAAGGGAAACCTCTTTCATCATGAAGATGCCTGGAAATAACCCAGACCATTGTTATTGTTTATCGCCTTATTGATAAGCCTCTCTGGTCATAAGCAGTGTCCATGAAGTCTTTTTTATTAGCTGTACTAATTCTGAATACTGAATTCTGTCACAGTTCTGAGTTAGAATCTGAATTCTTAGCATGGATCAGTGTTAAGTTTTCCCTGGTTCAGTGGTTATTAGACTCTGGATAAAATGTCAACACCTTATGAACTGTAACAGAAGCCTTCATGCCTGGCCTCAGCCAGTACCCCAGCAGCGTTAGGGCTCAGGCTTAATTAAAACATACATGTCTTCTCCATGTTCATCAAGCCTGTGCTGTAAGTCAGCTAAAGTGGAAGTGGCTGCATGTTTTGGTAAGCCATGGTTAAATAAAGGAGGTTGATAACTCGGATAAGAAGCAACTTACGTACATAATGTAGGTAGATAAATTATTTAGCTTGGAAACAGTGATCCACAGATTTGTTCTAACCTTAAAATGTTGAACAGCAAAATTAGTGATGGAATCTGGGCTTTTTCTTTTTTAAGCTGTGGGTTGTTTTAACTTGTTTTAAAGATTAGGTGGTTGGTTTGGGGGAGAAATAATTGGGAAACTGACTGCTGTTGGTTACAAGAAGCTAACTGGTGGTTGGGGCTATGAACTCCCCACCTAAGAACCAAACTGGCTAGAGTAGATGCAGCCATTCCAAACCAGCCAGCCTTTATGTACATTTCAGCTAATAAATACCTGACTCACACCTCTATCCCTTGTTCCTTCAGTTTTAGCCACTTTTTGATTTGTGAGTAGATGCAGTAAATTGCCTGAAGAATATGTTTAAATATTACAAAAATATGTGGCCTTACCCATGATGTTCCTCATTAAGAAAAAAAGCCATTTATATGGCTCTATCGGATTTCCATAGGCCTTTACCTCAATCCCTCAAATTATTTGTTAGGCACAAAATCCTAGATCAGGAGCTGTGCAGCCTGACATGTGCTTTTCTGACAATCCTGTGTGCTTGGTAATGTCAGTAGCATAGACTTGTAAAAGCTGGTCTTCCAGTTCATTAAATCTTATCCCACCCATCACACACATGCAAAATAAACAAATAGGACCTTTGCATTCATTGTATATTTAACTGTGAGCAGCTAATTTTTGTATCTGGCAAAACAAAAGTACTTCTCCTTTGCAAAAATAAGCCCTTCTGTCCTAAAACACCGCAAACAGAACACTGTAGCTAATGACAGGGTATTAATAATCATAAGCCTGTAAGTGACAAGAAAAAAATGTTGGTTGAAAGACTGAGCTTGGGGTACATGTTCTGCATTTAGAAATCATCACAGGGATGCTTCTGCAGCATTGCATTGTGCTGTATGCTGTTCAGATGGTTCCTTAGGAACCAGGAGCTGGTCTGCATAGAATGGCTGAACTCAGGGGAAATATTTTTGTCCAGCTTAAGTGCTCATATTTTGGAAAAATCCATATCACGTACTGAGGTACACATTCAAATTAATTTAGTCTACAGTCTCCATTGAGCCTTAACATTAAAAAGTAATCACAATCGTTTCTAAACTCTAATTTGGTGCTTAGTGACAGGGGAAAAGCGAAAGACACAAAACAAAATAAAAACGCTCAGACAGTAGAGAGTGCCTGCAATGCAGGAGACCCGAATTTGATCCCTGGGTTGGGGACATCCCCTGGAGAAGGGCATGGCAACACATTCCAGTGTTCTTGCTTGGAGAGTCCCATGGACAGAGGAGTCTGGCGGGCTCCTCTGTCCCAGAGTCGGACACTACTGAGCGATGAACATCAGAGACCTTCTTCAAAAAGTACCGAGATGTGTTTACCTGAAGATCGTTCTACCTGTTATAAAGTCACTCGGTCGCCCCACTCTCTGCAATCCTATCTGTATGTGCCTCTCATTCAACTAAGCAATGGTTCTCAAGGTGCACTCTCCAAACAGCAGCAGCAGCAGCACCCCCAGAGACTTGTTAGAAATGCACTTTCTCAGGCCCTACCCTAGACTTACTGAATCAGATGCTCTAGGGGCAGGGCCAGATCAGAGTTTTTAACAAGCTCTCCAGGCAATGCTCATGTATCCCTGGCCTGAAGGGAGTAAACACCCTGCTACATATGCTAGACAATAAGAAGACTCCACAACCCAAGAAGCTGGAACTGTGAGTTTCAATCCCAGCCACACCTCGACCTCTTTCCAGGGCCCTGAAAACATCATTCAAACCATCTAGATTGTCGTTTCCTAAAAAACACCAGAGCGATGGCTGCTCCCAGGTGGAGCAGTGTTCAGTGATGGGAGATGGCAATGTTGATTTAAAAATCGAGCATGGAAATAAGTGCTGGGAAAGCTCACTGCAGCTGACAGTCAATATTTTTTTTTTCCTTTTTTTCCCAAAGCTATAGCAATAGTGGATTCAGGACCCAGAGCATGTAGTCGTTTGTAACACATTTGGAGTGACTGTGAGAAATGAGAAGCAACATACAGCAAATTAATAAGAAAAAGATTATTCCATCTGGGGAGCTGGTCTCTGCATCTGCCAACACAGCCCTCTCTTTGCAAAACAGAGCTATATTGGTCACAAATTAAATAAGCTTTCTGAATTAATCAGCTATTAACGTCCAGCTGAAGAGTCCTAGGTTCACCCCTCCAGAATGACCAGATTGCAAATGCAAAGGGCTTCTCTAAGTCTCCGTGGCAAACCTTTTCCTAATCGTAGGAACTATTTCTGGAAAGGAGGACAGGAGAATAATGTATTCTCACCCTCACCCCATCTGCGTGCGTGTGTCTGTGTGTGCATATTCCTGCACATTTGAGACACTGCAAATTGCATTTGAAGAGTCTCCGTTTATGGGCTGGGGTGGATGGTGTCCACATAGGTATGTTACCTATTTATTAAACAACATGGAAACCTGAGCACTGACAAGCCTACCTTAGGAGCCAGGAATCCTGGTAGTCCAGTCTTTAACTAGAATGGCCAAAGCCATTTCTGATCTCTGAACCTTCAAGCCCTCATCTGTTGCAGGAAGAGACTGAATTGGGTGGTCTTGGAGGTAAATTCCACCCTGAGTCTATCATTCTGACCTGGGTTCAATCCCTGGGTCAAAAAGATCCCCTGGAGAAGGAAATGGCAACCCATTCCCGTATTCTTGCCTGGAGAATCCCATGGACAGAGGAGCCTGGTGGGCCACAGTCTGTGGGGTTGCAAGAGTCGGACACAACTGAGTGAGCACACAGCGCAGCATGTATCATGAGATTGAAATCAGGAGGCCCTGTCAAAATAAGAGTTGAGGAAGCGGGGGAGATGCCCCCGGAAGTTTTCCCTTCACACACAACTATGAAACTGTTACCAACTCTTTGACAATTGGGCAGGAAATTCCTTGGCAAAGATACCCATATATTCTTCAAGGTGCAAACATTTTCTGCCTGGCTCTAAACTTGCTTTCAAAGCCAGACAATGATATGTGCCTATGTTGTATGTCACTCCATGACGGAAATGGTTCCTGGGAAAGAGAGATCTGGTGTGTTTTGCTGAATTATGGTCAGGAAACCCCAGATCAAACTGCAGGATTTGCATCCTGTGAAGTCAGGATGCAAGAACCTCCAAAACAGAAGAGACTTGCCTTTTGATTCCTTTGGGTTTATAACTTCATCAAGGTCATGCAGCTCTCAACCTGCTTCTCTGCCTCCCGCCACCGCCCCCCCCCACCCCCCACCCCCACCCTGCACTCTAGGTATAGCCTCTTTCAGGAGACAATGGCATTGAAAATAAGGGTGTCACATGATAAAGCATGGCAACACCACACCCAACAGACTTGTTCACAGCAAACTTTTAGGGAAGGTCAGTCTGAAAAGAACTTTGGCCCGCTTAAGAGACAAACCTCTCTAGGTAGGAAAGAATCTGGAATTCCTTGTCTAGTGTCCCAACATTGGCTTATTCCTGGCCCAGAACCCTTTGGGCCTGAATCTCTGAAAACCTAAATTTTCTTTCTAGTTCCATGTATGTCTGCTCCCAGTTCATGCTGATTTTCTCTTCTTGGTGACCTCAGGACACTGTTTATTCTGGGATCCAACTTATCACCCCATCAGAGCACAGGACTGTGGATTTTGAAACCTGAGGGCAGGGTTCTGAATTTCAGCTCTGATACTAAAGCTGTGTGTCTGTGGGCAAGTTACTTAACCTCTCTGTGTCCCAATTTCCTCACTTGGAAAGGACAGGTTAAAAGTATTATCACTTACCTCATAGTATTTTGTGAAAATCAAATAGGTCAATACACATGAAACCCTTAAGAAAAATGATAGACCCATGGAAAAGTCTCAAACTCTATTGACTGCAGATAAGCTGGGCTCATCTAGACCAGATATTAGACTGTTCTCTAATATTCTCTGACCCCTAGAGGGTATCCTATTTCATCTGTGTTTCATTAGCATCTAAGGCCACTTTGTCTTTTCTGGAAGACTCAGGAAGGCAACTCTAGTGTAGCCCCTTGCAACATTCCTTGACAATTAAACTGTGGCCAATACTCACACTTAGGCAAATGGAGAAGGAGATGGACTACAGTCAAAGGTATCTTTCTAGACTGTCCGTTAGAAATTATCCTTTAAGTGTCCATCCCAATTGAATGGAAAAAATGGAAGCCAGGGTAAAATGGATGAACTCACAGAGTCATCCTTGGAAAGAGATACAAGATGCCAGAGCCACACTTATAAAAATAGCCACTTCCCATCAGGAAGATCCCACCTCATCGTTGAGCTGCACGTCATCCAGCCCTTCACACAGTAAGAATGATTCGTGCTGACTGTTAGCAGGCAACATTCAAGGCACCTTGTGAAGACGTGCTCACTTAATCCTCCTAAGCGTCCATAGACTAGATGGTTGGATTAGGTCTCCCATTTTAGAGATGAAGACATAGGGTAGAGAGTTCAGTGAAGTTGCCAAAGGTCACTAGTGAGTAGCCGAGCACGGTCTGGGATCCAGACAGTCTTGGTCTGGAGCCAGTCTGTTAACCCCTGCAGAATTTAATAGAAGCCATGTAAGGGCAAATATGGAAACAAGAGAAATGGAAGTAGCTACTTATCTCAGAAGAGTTGGACCTCCATCAGAAAGGTGGAGCACTAGTGGTGCTCACAGTTTTTAGCTTTTGAAAGAACACTGGCTTGCTCTTTTAAGGGTTAACATGCCAAGAGGCTCATATTGGCTGGTGTCCCTTCCAGAAGTGGACACACTCTAGTCTGTGCTGAACAACATGAGGGCACGGTTTCTAGAACTCTGTGCCAGCTGAAAATGAGACAGCTGTCACCCCTTCCATCTCATAGCAGCTCAGTAGGGCTTCCTGTGAGTAGCCAGGACTGAGTAGACAGGCAGAGTATTCTAGAACCACTTACTAAACTTAGGAATGCCCAATCCTTCTAGGTCAAAACTTTATAAAGTTGTTTTGTGTTTGGGCTTGGTGGAGGAGAGAAAAGGTGGTGATCCAGGCCCTGCTGGGTTGACATCAGGAGAGGGCCTATGTCCCCTACTCATCCATGTTGTCCTAGCAGAGTTTAGGTGTTACGCTCTGTGACCTTAACTGGAACAGAACTGACGCAGGAGATGAACTCAGTTTGCTGTTCAGATTTCCTCAGTTTCTCAAGAACAGATCCAATAGGTGATGTGATCCATCAGGCAGAAAAGTCAACATGCCGAGGATTGGATGTGCCCATCAGGTTGGAGCAGAATTGGGGCATGAAAGGACAAAGCATGTTCTACAGATGTGTTCACAGAGAGTGAATTCCATGGGCTTCAGACAGGTGATCTATATGGGAGAAGCCCAGAAAGAAGTGATGACTCTAGGACTTGATTGAACATGGAAAAGAGTTTGACATTCGCAATAATTTACATCACTCTTTTGTACCAGATGCCAGGCTAGGTCCTTTGCATACTATTTAAAATGCTTGTCAACTGTGTGATACATATAATTTTACAGACAAGGAAACTGACAATAGATAGCCTACATAACTTGCCCCCAAGGTCACACAGTTAGTAAATGATAAATTCAGATTTGAAGCCTCATCTATAAAATCTCAAGGTCCCTTTTTTTTCAAATCAGCATTGTTTCCTTTCATTGTTCATATGCTACCTACAAGATGCTGCTGCCTCTTTGTTAATCTCTTGGCATTCTCATTATGACCTGGCATTTTTCTCCCCACCTAGATTTATTAAGGTATAACTGACATGTAACATTGTGTAAATTAAGTACAATGTGTACCTTTGATACACTTATATATTACAAAATGATAACCACCATAATGTTAGCTAACACCTGCATCACATCACATAATTACTGTTCTTTTTTGTGGTAAAACTATTAAAGATCTATTTTCTTAGCAACTTTCAAGTGCACAATAAAGTATTATTAACTATAATCACCATGCTATAATTCAGTTCAGTTCAGTCGCTCAGTCGTGTCCGACTCTTTGCGACCCCATGAATCACAGCATGCCAGGCCTCCCTGTCCATCACCAACTCCCGAAGTTCATTCAGACTCACATCCATCCAGTCGGTGATGCCATCCAGCCATCTCATCCTCTGTCATCCCCTTCTCCTCCTGCCCCCAATCCCTCCCAGCATCAGAGTCTTTTCCAGTGAGTCAACTCTTTGCATGAGGTGGCCAAAGTACTGGAGTTTCAGCTTCAGCATCATTCCCTCCAAAGAAATCCCAGGGCTGATCTCCTTCAGAATGGACTGGTTGGATCTCCTTGCAGTCCAAGGGACTCTCAAAAGTCTTCTCCAACACCACGGTTCAAAAGCATCAATTATTCGGCATATACATTAGTGTCCCCAAAACATATTCCTTCTAATAGTTGAAGGTTGTATCTTTTGCCTCGAACCCCAAACCCTGGTAGCCATCATCTAGTCTCTATTTCTATAAGTTCAGTTTTTTATTTTTGTTTATTGTGTATAATTCATTTACAATGTTGTGTTAATTTCTGCTATAGGGCAAAGTGATTCAGTTATCTATATTTTATAAAAGAATATAAAATGCACATATACACATTCTTTTTATATTCTTTTCTACTATGGTTTATCATAGAATATTGAATACCGTTCCATGTGCTATCAGCTTGCTGTTTATCCATTCTATATATAAACACTTACATCTGCAAACCTCAACCTCCCAGTCCCTCCCTTCCCCAACTCCCTCCTCCTTGGCAACCACAAGTCTGTCCTCCATGTCTGTGAGTCTCTTTCTGTCCCATAGATAAGTTCATTTGTGTCATATTTGAGATTCCATCTATACTTGCTATCATATGGTATTTGTCTTTCTCTTTGTGATTTACTTCAGTTTGTATGGTGGTCTCTAGCTGCATCCGTGTTGCTGCAAATGGCATTATTTCATTCTTTTTACAGCTTAGCAGTATTCCCTTGTATATATGCACCACATCTGCTTTATCCATTCATCTGTTGGTGGACATTTAGGTTGCTTCTATGTCTTGACTTTGTAAATAGTGCTGCAATGAACATTGGGGTGCATGTGTCTTTTTGAATTTCTGGACATAGGTCCAGGAGTGGGATTGTTGGATCACGTGGCAATTCTATTTTTAATTTTTTGAGGAACCTCCATACTATTTTCCATAGTGGCTGTACCAACTTACATTCCCACCACAGTGTAGAAAAGTCAAAGTGAAAGTCACTCCATCATGTCTGACTCTTGTGACTCCATGGACTGTAGCCTGCCAGGCTCCTCTGTCTATGGAATTTTCCAAGCAACAATACTGGAGTGGGTTGCCATTTCCTACTCCAAACAGTGTAGAAGGGTTTCCTTTTATCTATACCCTCTCCCGTCTGTTATTTGTTGACTTTTTAACGATGATCATTCTGACTTCTGTGAGGTGGTACCTCATTGTAGTTTTGATTTACATTTCTCTAATAATTAACAGTGTTGAGCATCTTTTCCTGTGCTTATTTACCATCTGTATTTCTTCTTTGGGAAAATGTCTATTTAGGACTTCTGCCCATTTTTTGATTGGATTATTCGATTTTTTTGTTGTTCTTGAGTTGTACATGCTGCTTGTGTGCATGTGTGCTAAGTTGCCTCATCGTGTTCGACTCTTTGTGACTCTATGGGCCCCTCCTCTGTCCATGGGATTCTCCATGTAAGATTCTGGAGTGGGTTGCCATGCCCTCCTCCAGGGGATCTTCCTGACCCAGGGATCAATCGTGCATCTCTTAAGTCTCCTGCATTGGCAGGCAAGTTCTTTACCACTAGTGCCACATAGGAAACCCAGTGGCTTATGTAGTTTGGAAATTAAGCCCTGGTTGGTTACATTGTTTGCAATATTTTCTCCCATTCTGTGTCTTTCTGTTTTATTTATGGTTTATTTGTTTATGTTTGTTTTTATTTCTATTGCCTTGAGACTTACCTAGGAAAACACTGGTCTGATTTAAGGTTCAGCTTTTTTAGACTCCACATATAAATGAGATCATATAGTATTTGTCTTTCTCTGTCTGACTTATTTCACTTAGCATAATGCCCTTATGGTCTATCCCTATTGTTGCAAATGCCAAGGGCCCCAATCTTAATCACCAGACCAGTGGCTCTTGATCAGGATCTATACACTTGAATCATTAGGGAACATTTTAAAAAATACTTATGCCGAGACTCCACTCCAGATGAGTTAAATCATAATCTCTGGAGAGGGGAGCAGGCATCTATTAAAGTTTCCCAGTGGTTCTCTTGACAAGCTAGGGCAGAACCACCACACCAAACTCCACTTCCTCCAAGTAAGCATGACTAGGAAACATCAGAGAATTATAGTCCTAACCTGGTGCCTAGGACTTGGGCATGGGAGTTTAAGGCCTATATATTAATCAGCTAGGACTCTAGGCCCAGAGGAAATCAAATAAAGTAGAAGCCTTACCACAGAAACAAGAAAAACAATTCTAGATACAAAAATCAGCATTCAGAGTCAGGATGGGATAACCAGAAATCTCAAACACTGAATCCCAAACTAGGGTCCTCAAATTTCTTCAAATTCACTGTGATCAGCAACAGGAGACACAAACTCTGGGGGCTGAGCCTGCAGATGAAGGTCCAGTGGCAACAGTGCAGAGAACAAAGCTCCACTGGCCAGAGGGCAGACAAGTCATCACCTGTCCCACCTCCGAGCAGCCCGCTCTAAACGAGATGAACTCCCATATGTCGTTTCACTAAAGCTTGATTGTTCTGCAGGACTCATAAGGCCTTTGTAAAGCTTAAGCAATACTAAGAGTCAATTGTTTGAAATGTCTTCTCTGCTTTCAGATTGACCATTAGGCTTACACTCGGGTTTGTCTTCTGCTCCTTCTAATTTTTCTGTCTCCCTCCCACCTCTACCTCAAATTGTCAAGCAGTCAGTCTGATTGACTCCTAGTAGGAAAAACATCCCTGCATATCTCACCCCTTCCAGGAGGGCTTCTTTGAGCAGCAATGCGGGACATGGGCAGCTTTGCTAGGCCACAGGGCTCGTTGGAATTGGCACATGCTCCGTGTCAGCAGGCAGCAGGGTCAGCTGGTGAGAGCATGAGTGGGCAAGTGCCTGGCTTCTTCCCCGATTTTTTCAGAACAGGAATCTGAGTCCCAGGAATCACCCGCCTCTGGGACCAGAGGCTATTTTGGGCCTTCACTCATCCAATGGAAAGTCAGGCATGGTGTCATCTGAAACTGCCAAAGAATATCCTATTTCACCGTTATCCAGGACATGTCCCTAGAGGAAATGGAAGCAATGTCAAAGGGACCAAATACTGGGGTCAGAACTTTTCTTTGTTCATTTCAGGGTCATTTCTCCTCATCCATTTCTTCCATTTTCAGCTCACCCTTTCCACTACTCTGATTCAGGTCTTCATTACTTCCAGTCTGGACTCTCAGAATAGTCTGGTGCATTCTCTATCTCCAGTCTGTTACCCCCATCCCAATCTGTTCCCTCATGATAGCAAAAGGATCTCCCTGAAGATTCAATGGAAATCATGAGAAAACAGTTTGTAGCACATCTGAAGGAATAGCAACACCTGTACACTGACTTGGCAGGAGAGAGGGATGCTGTCCTTACACACTGGTAAGGGCACTGGTGAGGGATAAGGCCAGTGCTTTTGCAAAAGGTTGAAACTGACAGACTGAGTGGACTGTTTTAGGGTAATAAGGGTAACAGTTGGTACACACAGTATTGGAGCTTTCAAGGAAGGCCTCAAGAAGTCATTCAAGACGACCTTGTTTGCTCAGCACTTGTGTGATAGCATGATAATCCTGATGAAAAGTATAGGATGAAGACCTAATTATGCCCATTTCTCAAGAAAGAGAAGCTGAGGGAAGCTGGGTGATTTGCCAAACATTGCTCAGTGAGCACGTGGCAGAATGAGAATATAAATTCAGAGGATGTGCGCTTTCCCGTATGCCATATTCATACAGATACACTGATGCAATGATGGATGGACAGAGCGATGGATGGATGAATGGACGGATGGGTGGGCCCTGTGATTTCCCTTCCTTTGACATATTGAAGGGATTTCCATTGCTGACAGAGCATATATCAGTCAGACTGGCATTCAGAGCCTTATAGATATGTTTATAGATTATTTTCCTACTGTATTGCCCAGACAACTCCCAGCCTACCCTTCCCCACCCCCCAATACACTTTGCATTCTCCCTTCTCCATGCCTTTGTTCACTTCCTGATTCCCTGATTGTGAAAGCCCCACCAAGCATAAACCACTGCCAGATAAAATATAAGATTCCTAGTTAAATTTCAATTTCAAATAAATATTGAATAATGTTTAATATAAGTATGTCCAAATACTGCATGGGACATACTTAAAATATTATTTGTATTTATTTAAATTCAAACTGAACTTGATGGAGCTGGAATTTTTATTGCTAAATCCAGCAGCCCTGCCCTTGAGATGTTACCTCATATGTATCCTCTGATTTTACTCAGCCCATCTCAAAATGGGACTTAGCATCCTCTTTGTATTTTCCACACACAATTCACTCTTACCAAATCATTGGTGAACAGTGCGGATTTTATTGAAGGTTTCTTAGTAAACATGAAAGGTAGAATTCCCATTCCATAATACCTAAACTTTCATCTGCAAAAATCTTATTTAAAGTGGACTCCTGAGCCACATTTTTTTAAATTGTTTTTGTTTTTACATTTTTAAAAACTTTTAATTTTGTACTGGAGTATAGCCAGTTGACAATGTTGTGTTAGTTTCAGGTCCACAGCAGAGAGACTCAATCATACATATACAAGTATGCGTTCTCCCCCAAATTCCCCTCCAGGCTGCCACATAACATTGAGTAGAGTTCCACATGCTATACAATAGTGGTTTGTTAGTGTTCCAGTTAAAATATAACAGTGTGCACATGTCCACTCCAGACTCCCTAACTATCCATTCCCCTCCCCTTCCCATGCCCCCACGCCTCCAGGCAACCAAAAATTCACACGTCGGTGAGTCTGTTTCTGTTTTGTCAGTTCAATTGTCTCATTTCTTTTTAGATTCCACATATAAGGGATGTCTTACACTATTTCTCTTTCTCTGACTTCCTTCCCTCAGTATGACAGTTTCTAGATCCATCCATGTTGCTGCAAGTTCTGAGCCCTAGTTCTTGGTGAAAAAGTCGCCAAGTGTTCTTTTGAGCTCTTCTCTACAGGGCATTCAGCCCTACTTTCCAGCTCCCACTCTCTCTTATGCAGGGACACTTCCATCTTGCAAATCCAGACACTGGCCGAAGGCGCTTTTAAACACGATGATGGACTTATTGAAGCACCCTTCCCATTAAGCAGGCCTCTCCTCCCTATAGAGTTTCCCTGGTGGCTCAGACGGTAAAGCGTCTGTCTACAATGCTAGAGACCTGGGTTCGATCCCTGAGTCAGGAAGATCCCCTGGAGAAGGAAATGGCAACCCACTCCAGTACTCTTGCCTGGAAAATCCCGTGGACAGAGGAGCTTGGTAGGCTACAGTCCATGGGGTCGCAAAGCGTCAGACACGACTGAGCGACTTCACTTCACTTCTACTTCACTTCACTTCTCCTCCCTATAAGTGAATCATCTACTAAGAAGATGAAATTGTTCCCACGTGTTATAGAATCTTCAAGGTTCAATTTTATAAGGCCTTTAGGATTTTCCCAGAAAAAAGTAATTGCTACCTTCCCAGGCAGTAGTTATTAACGCCTAGGAGATTGAGGCCCTTGTTTAACCCTATGTTCTTCTAGGACCACGGGCATTTTCATTCATCTATTCACCCCCTGCAGTCCATCTAACCATCAAGCACTCAACAAGCGTCTGTGAGATTGAATGACGCAGTGTAACACCACATTTTAAAGGCATTTAACCCTAAGTGTATACAAAAAACTTAGCAGCAGCAAAAGGATGGGTCCCAGCAGTCAGGGAAAGCTACTGGATCACCCAATTGAGTAGTCTTCCATCCTAGTTGCATGTTACACATCTGGGGAGTTTTGTAAAAAATCTTGAGGTCTAGATGCCATCCCAGATCAAGTGAACCAAAATCTCTAAGGGTGGAGCTCAGGCATCGCTATTGTTTTTAAAGCTCCCAAGTAATTTTACTGGCCAGACAAGGTTGAACATGATGACTGGTTGGTAGAGATCAGGACCAATATTCTTTGGATCTAATCTATTTAAAGGAGTTAGAATGGAGTATGAGGGAGAGTTGTGGATTTCTTTTCATTTTTTCCCATATATTATGTTCACTAGCTCACACAGTGATTTCACACATGCACATGCCACACCCATGACCCAGTCTAGCCGTTGAGACTTCACCATGTGTTCCCTTTGTGAGTGTGAGAATCGGGTGGATGCAGCCATGCTGTGCAAATATGAAGTTTTGGCTTTGACTGGGTTGGGCCCAGTTCAAAGTTCCCGATTCCACTTTGACTGGCTTGGGCTCTGGCTTCACAAAGACATCAATAACTGGGATACATTTCGGGGAGGAAAGGATGAAGGACTTGCCAGAGCAGAATTGGCCAGCTCCCCACACCTCCACCCCACCACACACCAACCTGAACTGACCATCTCAGGAAAACCAAGGACACAGCTTCATCCTGGTATGGATACATTCCACTTGAAGCTCCTCCAGGCTTTGTGCAGCAGAACTCCTTTCAGTGTGTGTGACTGTAAAGAGATGGGTTCTTGAAGTGGAGACGCTGAGGAATAAGGATGAGCATGTACAGAGAGAAAACAGGGGCCTGAGAGTCAGTGGACTGGAATCCCTGACCTTACTCTGCCCTTCTCCAGCTGTGAGATCTACCCTCCTCACTTCTCTCAGTCTTGGTCATCTCCTCTGCAACAGGAGGACAGTGGATTTGATGATCTTAAAGTTCCCCCCAGCTCTAAATACTCCATGGATTCTATCTTGAAATAGCACATGAGAAGTCTGTTGGAACTCTGTGAACCAACCACTCCTAAGAAACTAAATTCTCCCCTGAGCCCTGCTTACACATGTGCTCAGATGATGTGCTAAAATGAGCATTGGATGGGGAGCAGAGGATAAAGTCAGGGTCCAGCTCTGCCTTGCTTTTGTCCAGTCATTCAGTTGTGTCTGACTCTATGCAATCCCATGGACTGCAGCATACTGGGCTTCCCTGTCCTTCCCTATCTCCTGGAGCTTGCTCAAACTTGAACTGGTGTCATGTTCTTGAGAAAGACATGCTCCCTCTCTGCACCTTCGTCTTCTCAGCTGTAATCTGAGATTATATCCTCTCTTGACGGTACCTTTCAGCTTGGGTGTGCTGGTGGCTGAGAATTCATGATGCAGTGAATGTGAAATTTATTTATTTAGTAAAAAAAATTTTCATTGGGGTATAGTTGCTTTACAATGCTGTGTTAATTTCTGCTGTACAGCAAAGTAAGTCAGCTGTAGTTCAGTTCAGTTCAGTTCAGTCGCTCAGTTGTGTCCGACTCTGCGACCCCATGAATCACAGCACGCCAGACCTCCCTGTCCATCACCATCTCCCGGAGTTCACTCAGACTCACGTCCATCGAGTCAGTGATGCCATCCAGCCATCTCATTCTCGGTCGTCCCCTTCTCCTCCTGCCCCCAATCCCTCCCAGCATCAGAGTCTTTTCCAATGAGTCAACTCTTCGCATGAGTGGCCAAACTACTGGAGCTTCAGCTTTAGCATCATTCCTTCCAATGAAATCCCAGGGCTGATCTCCTTCAGAATGGACTGGTTGGATCTCCTTGCATTCCAAGGGACTCTCAAGAGTCTTCTCCAACACCACAGTTCAAAAGCATCAATTCTTCGGCACTCAGCCTTCTTCACAGTCCAACTCTCACATCCATACATGACCACAGGAAAAACTATAGCCTTGACTAGACAGACCTTAGTCGGCAAAGTAATGTCTCTGCTTTTGAATATACTATCTAGGTTGGTCATAACTTTTCTTCCAAGGAGTAAGCGTCTTTTAATTTCATGGCTGCAGTTACCATCTGCAGTGATTTTGGAGCCCCAAAAAATAAAGTCTGACACTGTTTCCACTGTTTCCCCCTCTATTTCCCATGAAGTGATGGCTGTATGTATACATATATCCCCTCTTTTTTAAATTTCCTTCCCATTTAGGTCACCACAGAGCACTGAGCAGGGTTCCCTAAGCAATACTTACTATAGGTTCTCATTCAGTTCATTTCTGTTCAGTTGCTCAGTCACGTCCGACTCTTTGTGACCCCATGAATCGCAGCATGCCGGGCCTCCCTGTCCATCACCAACTCCCAGAGTTCACTCAAACCCATGTCCATCGAGTCGGTGATGCCATCCAGCCATCTCATCCTCTGTTGTCCCCTTCTCCTCCTGCCCCCAATCCCTCCCAACATCAGGGTCTTTTCCAATGAGTCAACTCTTTGCATGAGGTGGCCAAAGTACTGGAGTTTCAGCTTTAGCATCAGTCCTTCCACTGAACACCCAGGACTGATCTCCTTTAGTTATCTATTTCATACATATCTATTTCATCCCCCTTTCCCCTCTTGGTATCCAAACATTTATTCTCTATGTCTGTGTCTCTACTACTGTTTTGCAAATAAGTTCATCTATACCATTTTCTAGATTCCACATGTAAGTGATATTATACAATATTTGTTTTCTTCTTTCTGTCTTCATTCTGTATGGCAGTCTCTAGGTTCATCCACATCTCTACAAATGACCCAATTTCACTCCTTTTTATGTCTGAGTAATATTCCATTGTATATATGTATCACATTTTCTTTATCCATTCCTCTGTTGATGGACATTTAAGTTGCTTCCATGTCTTAGCATGAAATTTAAACATAATACAACATTGAAAATGTGAAGGAGAGAGCAGAATTAAAGTTGGAGAAGACACCATTTGTCCAGGACAAAGGGGTAAGCTAAGTTCAAATGCAAGCAAAAGGAAGGGACAGAGAGAAGAAGGGTAGGAGGAAGGCAAAGAATTCACAAGTAAAGTGTAAGTTTTAGGTATATTTTATCCAGCCTAGGAAAAATACCCACAATAGTATTTTCATTTAAATAATGGAAATTATATCACATTTCAGAAAGAAAGCTTTTCAAATGAACAAGTATTTGTTTGCAAAATCATTTCTCTTTGTGGTTAAAAAAAAGCTTTTCTTCTCTGTAAACTGATGTGACTTTTTTCAGAAGAGATCTGACTAGATCCATAAGCTCATATTTTGCCAATTCTCACTGATAAATGATAACCGTGTCTAAGACTCTTGGGTCTTACTTTTTTGTTTTCGGTCTTTTTTTCCTTTCATCTCTTTAAGGGCCATTTTAGGAAACTTCAATTTGAGATGCATACTTTTTAGCTTCGTACTTGAGGCCCGTGGTGATCTGGCATCACTTAGGGTTTCAGATCCCTTGCCTCCATGCTCCCCTGCACAGCCCTCAGGATCCAGTTTTCCTGAAACACCCACTCCCTGCTTCCCATCAGTACCTTGCCCTCTCACCCCTGGCCCTTTGCTTGTCCTTGCTTACTCCTGTCCTTGGATAACTAAGTCCTTCAAGACTCAACTTCAGTGCCACATCCTGCCTGACGTTGCTCCTCATTTTCCAAGCTAGAAACCATCTTCTTCAGGCCCTGTCCTAAAGCCTCCATCCCACATTAGCTCTTGGTATCACTGGACCTTGAGCATTTTCAGTCCTGCTGTAATGCTCCTAGAACACAGTTTTCTTTTTTAAAATGTATTGTATTGAAGTAGAGCTGATTTACAATGTCATGTTAGTTTCCACTGTGCAGCAAAATGACTTGGTCATTTTGCAGTCTTTTTCATGTTCTTTCCATTATGGTTTATCATAGGATGCTGAATAGAATTTCCTGTGCTAGATAGTAGGACCTTGTTGTTTATCCATTCCACGTGTAATTGTTTGCATTGGCTCATCTCAAACTCCCAACCACCTCTCCCCCTTGTCAACCACAAGCCTGATCTCTATGTCTGTGAGTCTGTTTCTGTTTTGTAGATAAGTTCATTTGCGCCATATTTTAGATTTCACATATATATTATATCATATATCTGTCTTTCTCTTTCTGACTTACTTCGCTTGGTAAGATAATCTCTGGTTGCATCCATGTTGCTGCAGATGGCATTATTTTATTCTTTTTTATGGCTGAGTAGTATTCCATTGTATATATGAACTACATCTTCTTTATCAATTCATCTGTTGGTGGTAATTTAGGTGGTTTCCATGTCTTGGCTACTGTGAATTGTGCTGCCCTGGGGTGCATGTATCTTTTTGAATTAGAGTTTTTTTGGATATATGCTCAGGATTGGGATTACTGGATCATGTGGCAAGTCTATTCTTAGTTTTTTTGAGGAATTTCCTTACTGATCTCCATAGCGGCTGTACCAGTTTACATTCTCACCAACAGCATAGGCGGGTTCCCTTTTCTCCACACCCTCTTCAGCATTTGTTATTTGTAGACCTTTTAATGATAGCACTCTGACTTCTATGAGCTGGTACCTCATTATAGCTTTAATTTGCCCTTCTCTAATAATTAGTAATGTTAGTATCTTTCCATGTGTTTGTTGACCATCTGTATATTTTCTTTGGGAAAGTGTCTATCTAGGATCTCTGCCCATTTTTCAGTTGGGTTGTTTGTTTTCTTGTTGTTGTTGTTGTTGTAGAGATGTATGAACTGAACACAGCTTTCTTGACAGCAAATTTGCTTCTCAGGACAGTACACAGTATAGTGGGTATGAGAACAGGCCTGGCTGTCAGACCGACCTGGGTTTGAATTCTGGTTCTGCCGCTGGTTTCTGGGTGTCCTTCAAGAGGTTACTTGCCCTCTCAGCGCTTCAGTGGAGGGTACCAACTTCATAGAGTTGCCAGGAGACTCAATGAGATAGTATCTGTGAAACAGCAATACAGCTGTTATTGTATATCATGCACTGCGAACACCTGCTATGTATTAAAATCAAATAAGCCCAAATAATATCTTGCTTTTGGCAATTTAATAGTCAGACATTGTTAAATATGAACTTTGCCGAAAGAATATTTAAACCACTGCTAGGTGAAGCCCATCCTGACACAGGAAAAAGCAAAAGGAAATGGTATTTATCAGTGTCTATTCCATGTGGGGGCTTTCCTGGTGACTCAGTGGTCCTGCCAATGCAAGAGACACAGATTCAATCCCCAGTTGGGAAGATCCTCTGGAGAAGGAAATGGCAACCCACTCCAGTATTCTTGCCTAGAAAATCCCATGGAGAGAGGAGTCTAGCAGGCTACAGTCCATGGAGTTGCCAGAGAGTCAGACATGACTTAATGACTAAACAACAAAGACTCAATATTTAATTTGAAGAAAGTCGCCTGATTAGATGCCTGTTGGCCCGGAATGCAATTGGCTACTTGAATGGTCTATTTGTGGTGAACTGAGAAATAAGTGGTGAGCTTGCAAGCTTTTCTGAATTCTGTCTACTGCCTTATTTCTACCATCTCCATTGGTGAATTTAAGATACATAGCATTGCCCTTGAAAGAAAGGATTTCAGTTTAAAAATTGTGTTTTCTTTCCAAGGACATGTCAATATACCAAAGACATCAAATGTTCCCAAGGAAGAATAATGACATGCAAAGGTTACATTTCACTGTGTGAACTTAGGCAAGTCATTTCATGTCTCTTAGACATAGTCTTCTCATCCATAAAATAACAGAGCTGAATATAATGATCTTTAAGCTCTGAAATTTCATGATTCTGAGTTGTTATACATTTCTCTCTTCTTTTGATAACTCAGTATGTGCCTTAAGGCACACAGGATACAGAAATTTAGACATCTGACCTATATAGGGTGTTTTTGCCAAATGCAAAGAACAAAACAGAAATAAAAACAATTTTGCTTATAGAGTTGTGGTTTCCATTGCTACTCATAAATTTGTATAGTATTAGTAATAATAGCACCTCCTGAAAATTTAATAATACCTTTGCATTTGAACAGGGCTTTTTGAGATTTTTCAAAGGCTTTTATGCTCATTGTTAAGAGGTCACCAGACTATTGAAAAACATTGCTACAATAACATGAAAGACCAATGCAGAGAAAGCCTGAATTCTATCTGTATATCTAGCATTTGTTAGGCATCCATCATTTCTAAGTTTTGTAAAGAAACATTAAAGACACACCCTGGGCTCAAGACTCATGCCATCCAAGAGTTAAGATGTGCAAACACATCCAGCTACCAATTAAGAGTATGAAAGTACTGGACAAACAATGCCTACTTAAAACACCCCAGCAGCCAGGCAACAGGCCAAGAGGTCATTCTAGGATTTTTCTGCCTTAATAATAATCTCTTCAAAGTGTGCAGTGCTTTAGAGGTTCCAGAACATTTCCCATGTCTTTCTTAATTTAATCCTTAGAACAGACACACACATATACCATCACTGCCACCACTTCCATATCTTTGCAGTATTCTAGTCTTCTTATTTTATAGATGGGAAAACTATGATTTAGCATTGTCAAAAAACCTGCCTTAGGTCAAGAAATTAATTTAATGCTGACGCAAGATTCAAAAATCCATATCTTCTGACTCCTAATACTGCTTTCTTATCACTTTTTTCTGACCTGAGAATTCATAGAGAATGAGGGGGTGGTTGGAAAATTCTGGATGTTTTGGTTACCGTCAGGTTGAATGAGAAAATAGGTGTGCCTGGATGAGGCAGGGAAGCCCGGATACATGGAGAAAGAGAATGAGAGCCTTTGGTCGCTTAAACCTTTTAAATTGGAAAGGTATTTTTGTGTCCATTTACAGGTCAGGAAACTAGACTCGGATTAGTCCAACATCACATATCTAGTGGCAACCTCAAGATTTGAACCTAGATGTGCCAGACTTTAAATAAAATAACTAGAAGCATAAGTTTTGGCTTGAGCCCTGCTACCTACAGAGATCTTGGTCTAGCCGGCTCCCTAAGCCTTGTGTCTTCATTATGAAATGAGGCTAATAGTAACCACTGATATGATCTTGTTTTACGTATTAGGTGAGATAATTCCTGTGACACACTCAGTATGGTATCTGGTGTATAGGAAACGTTATGTAACTTCTAGATACCAAGATTGTTTGCTAGATCTCACTACTTCTCTTAAGTACCATCCCTCCCCTCCTCAGTGCCATTCCAGGAAGATTCAAGTGAATGTAAGAGATATGATCAGGTAGAATGATGGATGTGTTTTACTGCACTGAGACTGTCTTCCTAATCCTGTCTTCCTTTGGACTGAGATTTTTGTGTGTGTGTGTGTGTGTGGTTTTTTGTGTTTTTTTTTTGTACAAGTCCTTACTATTATCTTGCCCACTAGGCATGCCTGGATGTCAGTGCTGAATGTGGCTCAGAGTTCCGTTGGAACACCTGAAATCCCCTGAACCTCTTCTCTGTGGATGGCCTTTGATCCGTTGACACAAGGATGTGGGTTGGACAGAGCTGGGTAGATCAGAGGTGAACATGGATCTAAGTAGAAACAGCCAGGTTCTACTCTCTGGAAGTTTGAAAGTGGCATTGGGAAAGACGTGACAAGTTTGCTTCTTTCTGGCTCTCATATGTAAACCTGAGATCTCTGGGATGGCCATATACCTTCCTGTCAGCTGAGGATGACTGTCTACAGAGAGGGGGGGCGAAACCAGCCTGCAGAGGAAGGCAGTGGTGTGAGGGTTTCCCGCCTCTGTCTCCTCCTAAGGCCCGGCTTTAACCTGTCTTTGGGTTCCATGTCTTGTCCTCTGTGTCACCTCAGGAGTCCCACCTATTAGAGCAGCAACTGGGGCCCCGGGGCCCTGTTACTCAGCCCACACAGTGCAGGAATCTAAACCCCAAATCTCCTTTGAGTCATGAGGCTTTCTTCATTAGGAAACAGGACACTGAAAGTGCATACCCAAGCACCCAGAGGAGCACTTAAGCCAACTTGTGTCTGGACTGAAGCTGTAAGATAAGCCTATTTCAGATGATTTGGGCTTTAAGGCCATGAAATAATATAAAATACTACCACCTAAGATTTCAGGGGTTCCAACTGAACTCTGAACCACATTCATCACTACCATCCAGACATGCCTAGAATGGTAAGATAATAGTAAGGGTTTGCACAAAAAATTCAGTCCTAGGGAAGACAGCATTAGATGGACTGTCTCAGTGCAGTAATATAGCCTTAGTCGTTGAAGGAGAAGGGCAGACTCCAGCTCAGTATCGTGCCTCCCAACCCGTTTCCCCTGGGCATCGCCTCTGGATTCTATAGAGCAATGGGAGGGTATATCTGGAGGCAGAAGAGTGCTGTGATAAAAACCATCAAGCTTAGGACTTCCCTGGTGGTCCAGTAGTGCCTTGCCATTCAGAGGATATGGGTTTGATTCCTGGTCAGGGAACTAAGATCCCACATGCGGTGAAGCAACTAAGTGTGCACACAACAATTAGAGAGTCCTTGCACGGCATGGTGCAAGACCCCTGGGACCCACTGAGACTCAGCAGAGCCAAATAAATAAACATTAAAAAAACAAAACAGGCTTCCCTGGTGCCTCAGTAAAGAATGCGCCTGTAATGCGGCAGACCCAGGTTCCTACCTGGAGAAGGAAATGGCAACCCACTCCACTATCCTAGTCTGGGAAATCCCATGGACAGAGGGGCCTGGTGGGGTCGCAAAGAGTCGGACATGACTGAGTGACTAAACCACCACCACCAAAAAAAGGAAAATTCGAGGTCAGACTCTCTAAGAACTGAGGCTACTGGCAGTTTGGTAGCCACGCTAAAACATCACACAGGAGAAGAGGCATTGGTTCTACCACTACTGCACAGAACTCATATGACCTTGACTTCCCCCTTGGCCAGGGTGTCAGGTGAAAGACTGTGGTGTTTGGCAAAAGCAGCTCCCTAGGAACTTGGATGGAGAAGGCAATGGCACCCCACTCCAGTACTCTTGCCTGGAAAATCCCAAGGGCGGAGGAGCCTGGTAGGTTGCAGTCCATGGGGTCTCGAAGAGTCGGACACAACTGAGCGACTTCACTTTCACTTTTCACTTTCATGCATTGGAGAAGGAAATGGCAACCCACTCCAGTGTTCTTGCCTGGAGACTCCCAGGGACGGGAAGCCTGGTGGGCGGCTGTCTATGGGGTCGCATAGAGTCAGACACAACTGAAGCGACTTAGCAGCAGCAGCAGGAACTTGGATAGAATGAGGCAGGTGTCCCATAGAAACTCAAAGGATAAAAGTCTGATACACACACAGTAGCCTCTATGGGCTCTTAGAAATAATTAAGGGAGAGAAGTCTTTAAAAAATAACACCAGAAGTGCTTCAAGAGCAATTAAGGCTAGTGGGGAGGTGGGAGCAGTAAAGCATAGGTTGAGAAATGGCAGTCTCTCCTAGGACATGAATATGAACTCAGGCAACACTAAAGATTGGGACTGAAGGACCTGAAAGAATGTATTGAGGCTGAAAATTCAGGCCAGTGATGTCAAGTGCAGATGCCTGCTGAGTTGTAGGACTGAGAATCATCCAACTTCTTAACATGAACCTCTTCACCTTAAGGCAAATGGTAACCTGGCTGACTTACAGAGAACCTCTCCTCTTTGAATATCACTATGCACATCCTCATTAGGGATTAAAAGAGCAGAGAAGATGCTAGCCAGTGCAAGACTCTACTTGGATTTTCCTGGTATCGAGGATGGTGTTTGGTATAATATTAACGCTGAAGGGCCTGACAGGTGCCCTAGGGATTCAGGAATGAGTGGGTATCCTATTCATAAGGAGGAAGAAGATCACCAGTGAGGTCATTGCGGTGGAAAGGCAGAGTGGGATTCTGTGATTGCACACCTCAAATGACAGTTCTACCACTTAGCAACCACATAACATTGAGCATGCTAATTAACTTCTCCTCCAATTTCTCTTTCTGCAAAACTTGATAACAATATATGAAGGCAGTAGTTGAAAACTGCCTTTCATTTCTCCTGTTATAAACTATGACTCTCTTGTAATCCCATTGCTACTTTCCTTTGCTCTTTCAAAGCCAAAATGCCCAGGGGACCAGGCAAATAATCAGGCAAATAACTTGAGTGTGTGGAGCCATGAGCACCGAACCAAGGCATGCAGGGGAGTGCCTGTCCTGTCTGAAGAGGCTTCCTTAGATCCAGCCTACTCTCACTGTGGAAATGCCAGCCTGGGATCATCAGATGTGATTTTTCGAGAGATGCCAGAAATGTGGAGTTTCATATGCAGTCTCTCATTTTAAATGTCGCAACTAATTCCTTCTTTTTTTTTTTTTTTTAACAAACACAGTATGAGGCAAATCCACAACAAGCTGCACTCAGTGCGTGGCGGCTGCTGGCTTGTCTTGAGAGAAGAGGGAGCCTGAGATCCAGCCCTAATCTTTCCTCAGAAACCAGTTCAGAGCCCTGAGGCATCACTGGTTTCCTCCAAACCTAAGGTCAAAAACTGAGGGAGGAGGGAAGACTAGACGCAGGGGTCGTTCCTGGAACTCTAGAGGGGCTCTCGGTGACCCATGTTGGACCAAGGAAGGGCTCTTGGGTCCCACCTGCAGCTTTCAGATGTCCCAGGGGATGGATGACATCTATTCAGTTCCCATCTTCCTGCTCTGGGCCTCAAATGCTATGAAACTCAAGTTCCCCCATGCATGACATTCCATGCTCTAGGAAGTGTTCCAGCCTCCTGGTTCTCTTCTGGGAGGCCTCACCACTCTCACGAGAATTGGGTTGTCGAGATTATCCTCTATGCAAACCCAAGGGATGTATAAAGTTTGTGGAGAGATTGATGGATTTTGACATTATCTCTCAGGTTGCTCAAACTCAAATGATAAACAAATCATGTTGGGAATCAGATAGAAGAGGAAATGCCACTGAGAGACTCAGGTGCAAACAAATGCAGATGGAGGTCTCCTAGAGGAATTGCCAGCAGAGAAATTCAGCACATTACAATAAGGTCATGTGATTTCTATAGATTAAGATGCTATCAAATTCACAAAGAACATGGCAGTCTTTAAACAAAACCCTATACCAGCAGAGGGGGAACACTTTTCCAAGGATTTTATCTTTATTAATCAAATGACTTTAAAATTGTCTATGGCTAGCACTGCAGGCAGAATGAAAGCTGAGAACTCACGTGTGTTAAACACATACCATGCTAAACCATGCATGATGATTATATATGTTCTCTAGCTATGGGAGATGACACAAGTTACTTCAACAGACTGAGACTCAATTTGCATCTGTAAACAAGAATGATAGTATATCTATCTTGTAGGATTATGCTAGGAAATAAGGCAAAGTGTATGAAAACCCCTGGTATTGGGCTTGGTACATACTAAGAATTCAATAAATCATCACTATCATTATCTTATTACTTTAGTGATTCCTCAAAACAGCTGAGGGATATTATTTGCATTTCAAGATGAAAATTTAAGTGCACAGATATTACTTCTCTGAATTGCTTGCCCAAATTCTTTGAGCTATTACATTAAGGAGCCAGGACTGAAATTTGAGTTTGCTTTTTTTAAATTGAAGAAGAAGATATTAGGAAGAGGTGGCAAGAATACACAGAAGAAGTGTACAAAAAAGATCTTCACGACCAAGATAATCACGATGGTGTGATCACTCACCTAGAGCTAGACATCCTGGAATGTGAAGTCAAATGGGCCTTAGGAAGCATCACTATAAACAAAGCTAGTGGAGGTGATGGAATTCCAGTTGAGCTATTTCAAATCCTGAAAGATGATGCTGTGAAAGTGCTGCACTCAATATGCCAGCAAATTTGGAAAACTCAGCAGTGGCCACAGGACTGGAAAAGGTCAGTTTTCATTCCAACCCCAAAGAAAAGCAATGCCAAAGAATGCTCAAACTACCGCACAATTGCACTCATCTCACACGCTAGTAAAGTAATGCTCAAAATTCTCCAAGCCAGGCTTCAGCAATACGTGAACCATGAACTTCCAGATGTTCAAGCTGGTTTTAGAAAAGGCAGAGGAACCAGAGATCAAATTGCCAACATCTGCTGCATCATGGAAAAAGTAAGAGAGTTCCAGAAAAACATCTATTTCTGCTATATTGACTATGTCAAAACCTTTGACTGCATGGATCACAATAAACTATGGAAAAGTCTGAAAGAAATGGGAATACCAGACCACCTAACCTGCCTCTTGAGAAACCTGTATGTAGGTCAGGAAGCAACAGTTAGAACTGGACATGGAACAACAGACTGGTTCCAAATAGGAAAAGGAGTACGTAAAGGCTGTATATTGTCACCCTGCTTATTTAACTTCTATGCAGAGTACATCATGAGAAACGCTGGGCTGGAGGAAGCACAAGCTGGCATCAAGATTGCTGGGAGAAATATCAATTACCTCAAATATGCAGAGGACACCACCCTTATGGCAGAAAGTGAAGAACTAAAGAGCCTCTTGATGAAAGTGAAAGAGGAGAGTGAAAAAGTTGGCTTAAAGCTCAACATTCAGAAAACTAAGATCATGGCATCCAATCCCATTACTTCATGGAAAATAGATGGGGAAACAGTGGAAACAGTGGCTAACTTTATTTTTCTGGGCTCCAAAATCACTCCAGATGGTGACTGCAGCCATGAAATTAAAAGACGCTTACTCCTTGGAAGGAAAGTTATGACCGACCTAGATAGCATATTCAAAAGTGGATACCCTTCCCTTCCTCCACCCAAACTATATCACTATATTACTTTACCAACAAATGTCCATCTAGTCAAGGCTATGGTTTTTCCTGTGGTCATGTATGGATGTGAGAGTTGGACTGTGAAGAAGGCTGAGCACTGAAGAATTGATGCTTTTGAACTGTGGTGTTGGAGAAGACTCTTGAGAGTCCCTTGGACTGCAAGGAGATCCAACCAGTCCATCCTAAATGAGATCAGTCCTGGGTGTTCATTGGAAGGACTGATGCTGAAGCTGAAACTCCAATGCTTTGGCCACCTGATGCGAAGAGCTGACTCATTTGAAAAGACCCTGATGCTAGGAAAGATTAAAGGCAGGAGGAGAAGGGGACGACAGAGATGAGATGGTTGGATGGCATCACTGACTTGATGGACATGGGTTTGGGTGGACTCAGGGAGTTGGTGATGGACAGGGAGGCCTGGTGTACTGTGGTTCATGGGGTCACAAACAGTCGGACATGACTGAGCAACTGAACTGAACTGATAGTTAATTTACAATGTTCCAGGTATGCAGCAAAGTGATTCAGTTACATATACATATATATATATATATATTCTTTTTCAGATCCTTTTCCATTATAGTATAAGATATTGAATCTAAATCCCTGCGCTATACAGTAGGTCCTTGTTGTTTATCTACTTTATATACAGTAGTGGGTATCTGTTATTCCCAAATTTCTAATTTATCTCTCACCCTACTCAGGTTTGCTTTTGCTTTTTTTTTTCCTACAAAGTTCCTTTTCTGATTTGGTGATGTTAGAAGCCAGTTTGTTAAATTTTTCTTGTCAGAGTTATTTTCCTCTTCAACCAAAATGGAATGAGGCAGCATTTAGCACCTGACTAAACCTCCCTGTGGCCCTTGGTTCATCCTTGCTGCCTTCCCCTCCTCCACCCAAACGATATCACCCCCTTAAGGCCCAGGGCCAGGCCCACTGCTGTCAGTACCTCTTGGCCATGAATCTTGGTTCTGGGGTGTCCATCCGAGGCTAGGTTACTCTCACACCATGCAGCTGTTTTCTCACACAGGAGGGCTTCCTGGATGGATCTGGAGGACTTCCTGGATGGATCTGCCCCTCAGCACAGGGTTGATACTCTCATTTCTTGTGACTCTCCCTCCACTCCTGAACGTTGTCTCCTGTCCATCACAATGTTCCTTGCTCCTTCGTCCTGACATCTGAGCTGGCTTCTTCATCTTGACCCTCAGACCCCTGGTTAGCATGGCTCCAACAACCTGCCATGCTCATCCTTGACTGAGGTGAGGCTGAAACTCAGTGAGCTCAGCAGATCAGCTCCTAAGACAAACATTGTCAATTTTAATGGGAGAGCCTACCATTTCTTTTCTAACAGCTGATTTTCTGAAAGCAAAGCAGATGGGGTGACAAAACATTTCAGTGTTAAGACTAACTCAACCTGACTTCAGAAGTATTAAAAAAATGTTTGCTTCTCTCTCCTCTGTGTGTATGTGCACCTATGTGTTTTCTTGGGGGCGCTGGTGGGAGTATGTATGTTAGGATAAAGGAAGCATATTACTACACTTGAGTGAAATTTTTGTTTTACCCAGAGTGATTCTTAAAACAAAGCATTTATCTGTAAATCAGTAAAATCAGAGTCTCTGTTTATTACCTGTGTTGGGCTTCCCAGGTAACACTAGTGGTAAAGAACTCACCTGCCAATGCAGGAGACAAGAGATGTGGGTTCAGTCCCTGGGCTGGGAAGATCCCCCGGAGAAGAGAGTGGCAACCCACTACCAGTATTCTTGCCTGGAGAGTCCCAGGGACAGAAAAAGCCTGCTGGGCTATACAGTCCATAACGTCTCAGAGTCGAACACCACTGAGCAACTTTCACTTTCACAGAAAGGCAGGCTAAGCCCTGCACTCACTACAAGGGATGTAGGCCTGAGGAAGAACTCTCTGTCCATAGGAAAAGACAGACTCTTATATGGAATATACCAGCATGATGTGTTCAGAAGGGGCCTGAGCCCTTAACCCAGTTGGTGGTCTCAGGGCTAATTCCTTCGGTGAACTTTTGAAGGGCAATAAAAATGATAACTGACACATATTAGAGAAGTATTATGTAGTAGTAGGCACTGCTCTAAGTGTTTCCTATCCAATGCCATTTAACCCTAAAAACTGTTTCATGAGATAAGGATTTTCACTCTGCCTATCACACAAAAGAGGAAACTGAAGCACAGAGAGCTGAAGTAACCTGCTCAAGGTTACCCAGGCAGTGAGGCGCAGAGGCAGGATGCAAACCTAGGATGTCTCAGGGTTGTAAGTTAACCAGATAAAGAATGGAGAAAGGAGAACATGAGCAAAGGCAAAGAAGAGTTAGGTAGCACACACTGGTCCTGGCGTGTTCATATCCCAAGGCAGTGTTCCAGAGAACTCTTCCTGCACTTAAAAAAAAAAAAAATTATTTTATTTATTTGACTGCCTCAGGTCTCAGTTGCAGCAGGCAGTATCTTTCTACGTTGCAGTATGTGGGGTATTTAGTGGTGGTATGTGAATGCTTAGATGCAGGATATGGGATCTAGTTCCCTGACTAGGGATCAAACCCAGGTCTCTTGTACTGGGAGCATGGAGTCTTAGCCACTGGTCCACCAGGGAAGTCCTTCTTCTTGTACTCTTGATTGATTTCCTCTCACCAGGGGAGGCAGAGATGCTGTGCATGATAGGCTAAAAGTGCTACTAATTAGCACATTATAGTATGCTGGTGAGAGGTGGTGTATAAACACCCCAGCTTCCTTGCCTTTCAGGCAAGATAACTGTATGGCAGGTGTTTTATACCTTTTCCCAGAATTGCCTTTGGGAATAAGCTCCAGACATCCACAGTGACGGCTGTCCGCATCCACCCTTATATTGGCCACTTTCCTTCACTGCAAACTTACCCTACCCCTTTAGAGGTATTTCCTGAACTTTCAAAATATCAACTCCTTGAACTTGAATTCTGGTCCCAAGGTTTACTTCTAGGGAAACATAAGCTAATACAAATACAGTATTGCTAAAATATAGTGTAGGAGCTGAAGAGGTATGCATGTATGCATGCGAAGTCGTTCCAGTTGTGTCTGACTCTTTGCGACCCTATGGATTATAGTCCACCAGGCTCCTCTCTCCACGGGATTCTCCAGGCAAGAACACTGGAGTTTGTAGCCATTCCCTTCTCCAGGGATCTTCCCAACCCAGGGATCTAACCCACGTCTCTTATGTCTCCTGCATTGGCAGGTGGGTTCTTTACGACGTAAGCGCCTCCTAGGAAGCCCCTGAAGAGGTATAGTAGGATCCAGAGCAGCCCAAGGTCAGCCATATACCCACAGATGGATGCTGGTTACCGCCCTCGGACAGTGGACGTTTATGGACTCAGAGAGCATAGGATGCGTATCATATCACGGCAGGAAGGCCCTGGGAGATCATCTGTGTGTCTCATCCCCACTTTACTAACAACACACCTAAGACCTTGAATGGGAAGTGACTTGGCTGTGTCATGTAGCAAATTTGTGGTGAAGTCCAGGTTCTTGTTGCGTAAACACAAATGGTGAGATACTACTCCAAGAGGCAAACGAGGGAGCTGTTTGGAATAAATTTTGGACCAACTGCACCTCCTTTATCAAACTTACAGGAATTAGGAACTTGAGAAATCCATTTTAGGGGCTCTGTCTTTCTCTAAAACCAGCTTGTGCCAAACCACCACCAGAACAGGCCATAGCCCATGGTACAGGATTCGGAGAACTCAGTTGCAGTTTGCAAATAAATCTGAGTACTTAAGCTTCGTTAACCACTTGGTCAAGCCAGTCAGTTCACTCCTAGGAAGCAATGGCAGGAAGATGAACAAAACAAAGACAGGCATATATGTGCATAACACAGCATGGTTTGTAAGAAAAAAATCATAGAAGCAACCTGAATATCAATCAATAGAGCAATACCCAGTCTCATCAAATATAATAAGATTTTAATCTAGGAAGATGCTATACTAAGTGAAAAAATGAATTTGTGACTACATATGTTTTTTTAAAAAATCCCTTTTTGTTTTTTAAAAAAATAGCTTATGTGTAGATAGATATTTTGCTTTGTAAGCACAAGAAAATTCTGGAAGGATACTCACCAAGGTTTCAACAGTGTGTGGTGATTTAGTTTTGGGAATATTAATTTGTTTGTCCCACCCTGTGTTTCTTCCTTTCCTGCACTGTAAGCAGACGGTCAGGCCTTTCTGTGGCCCCTTGCCATAAGGGAGACTTTCGTCACAGGGCCAGGGGACAAAGTTGTCTGCAAGACATTTCTGATCTTGATCCAGAATTTTATAAAACCTAAACCCATTGAGGAGATTACCTTTGGCATTCTGGAAGGAGCAGAAGAAAGAAGAGAAGAACTTTGAAATGGAAATGGAGTGGAAATCTGTGCATCCTGGAGTACTCCCTGGAGGAGGAAGATCTCAGATGCACAGGCCTAGGGAGCTGGGAATGCTAAAGCCTCAACAAAAATTTTCCTGGCTTTAAAAGAGGCAGCATGGGACTTCCCTGGTGGTCCAGTGGTTGAGACTCCATGCTGCCAATGCAGGGGGTCTAGGTTCCATACCTGGTCAAGGAACTGGATCCTACCTGCAGCAACTAGGAGTTTGTATGCTGTAACTGAAAAAAAAAAAAAAAGATCCTGCATACTGCAAGCAAGATCGAAGATCTCACATGCCACAGCCAAGACTAAACACAACCAAGTAAATCAATTTAAAAATAAATAAATAAAAGAGGCAGCAGAGGAGCCAGTACTAGAAGAGGTCATGTGGTCTGCGATTGTGGATGCCTCAGCTGTAAATATCACAGATGAAATCCAATGGCTAAAGAGACCTCCCGAGAACCTGTGTAAAACTCTGGCACCCTTGTCTACCCATGACGATGACAGTAATGGCTGGTATCAAATTCCTAATTACCTGATAGGATGAGGAGAATGACTGCAGGCTCCCATGTCCATGTGTGCATGCTAAGTCACTTCAGCTGTATCTGACTCTTTGTGACCCCATGGACTGTAGCCCCCCAGGCTCCTCTGTCTGTAGGATTCTCCAGCCAAGAATACTGAAGTGGGTTGCTATCCGCTCCTCCAGGGGATCTTCCCAACCCAGGATCCAACCTGCATCTCGTAGGTTTCCTGCATTGGCAGGCAGGTTCTTTACCACTAGCACCACCTGGGAACCCCAACTGTAGTCTCATAATTATATTTAGCTTACAGAAAAAGAATAAAATGCTATTCCTTGCACATCTGAGTTTGTAACATAAAATTCATACTCAGCACAAGAAACAGGCTGGAGATTCAGAAGGGAAAACTTTACTTCTCACGTCATATCATTTTCAAGTAATAGGATTGTGGATAGTTTTGATTCCCACCCCCACCGCAATGCCAAATCCCCAGTATTTTTCTAATAAACCCATTGTTAGTGTTCATTCAGGCATCTCACCCTCTCAGGCTGGTGACAACCTCTCTGGAGGGTCAGCGTCAATTGCATAAACATCATTTCTGACCTTGAGACATGAGTTCTGTTTATTCATTTAAACGTCACTGGAAAGATCCTCTTGCTCAAACAGTCTGTGACACTGATGCTCGCTCTGCTGGTTCTTGAATTTCTGGTTCTCCAGGATGCAATTTCTCTGCTCTCTCAGAAAGGAACCCTCGTATCTCTTCATCCATCTCCTGACTCAAGCATTCCTCTCAATGTTCATCAGGCTGTGAATTTACCTTCATACTCTTTCTCTTGGATTTCCTCAAGGAGATTCTTTTACAGTTTCTCTAGAGGGCTTTCCGCTTAGGAAGAGAAAATGCCTCTGTGGTGGGTAGGAAGGAGAGAGGGTGTGCTGATGGCTGGAGACAGCTGCAGGCAGTCTGACGTGGACGCTGCTGTCAGTGTGCTACAGAAATGACCACTCTGTTTTGAAAAATGCAGGGATTCCAAGCCCTTGCATGGAAGAAAAGGAAGAGGCAGTCTTTTACGCATCAGCCCTTGGGTCCCCCACCCATCCAGTCTTAGTACCCACTGCTCTCCAGGGCGCAACCTCTCAACTATCAGGCTGAGGCTCTCCATTGATCCTCTCAAGGGCACAGGACCAGTCTCTAGGTCTTGCACAAGCTGTTCCCCTTCTTTTTTTCCAGATTTTATTGGAGTGTAGTTAATTTGCAATGTGCTAGTTTCAGGTGTACAGTGAAGTAATTCAATTATACATATACATTTTTTATACTCTTCTCATACAGGTTATCACCAAATATTGAGTAGAGTTCTCTGTGCTATATGGTAGATCCTGTTGGTTATGTCTCTGATACATAGTAGTGATGTTCATCCCAAGCTTCTGATTTGTCCTCCCTGCACCCATATTTCCCCTTTGGTAACCACAAGTTTGCTTGCTGTATCTGTAAGTCTGTTTCTGTTTTATGAATAAGTCCATTTGTATCCTTTCTTTAAATTAGATTCGGCATATAAGTGATATCATTTGATATTTGTCTTTCTCTGTCTGACCTACCCTCCCCAGCACAATAATCTCCAGGTCCATCCACGATGCCACAAAAGACATCACCACTGGTTCTCCTTTCTGATGAACCACTTCCATCACACTTCTAAACTAGTTTATTTCTCAGTGAAGCTTTTTCTGTCCCTTTCTGGCCATAGTCAACTTCTCTGAACACAGATGTTACCTATACACACCTGTATTAGTCAGCATTCTCCAGAAAGACAGAACCAATAGGAGGCGATTTTATGTGTGTATACAACTGACCTTTGGACAATTCAAATTTGAACTGTGGTTTTCAGTAGTAAATATTTATAGTACTACATGGTCTATGGTCTATATATGCATGTGCCTATATGCTTACTCACTTAGTTGTGTCCGACTCTTTGCAACCCCTTGAACTGCAGCCCATCAGGCTCCTCTGTCCATGGAATTCTCCAGGCAAAAATACTGGAATGGGTTGCTATTCCTTCTCTAAGGGATCTTCCCAACCCAGAGATAGAACCTGGGTCTCCTGCTTTGCTGGCATATTCTTTACCATCTGAGCAACCAGGGGAGCCCAATATGTATGTATATATGTATGTATGTTATATATATTATATATAATATGTATGTAACACATTATGTATATATGATAACATACAGTATAATATAATATATATCTGTTTTTCCAGAGAGAGAGATTTATTTTAAGGAATTGGCTCACACAATTGTGGGGGCTGGCAAGTCCACAATCTGTAGGGCATATTGCAAATTCAGATAAGACTTCAGCTGCAGTCTTGAGTCAAAAATCCACCTCTAAAAAGATGACCTTTACAACAATACATTGACTGGACTGATGTTTGATCAGACAACTGAGCACTATAGCCTAGCCAACTTGACACATGAAATTAACCTAACCATTAGAGTCCTTCTCAGTTCAGTTCAGTTCAGTTCAGTCGCTCAGTCGTATCTGACTCTTTGCGACCCCATGAATTGCAGCACACCAGGCCTCCCTGTCCATCACCAACTCCTGGAGTTCACTCAGACTCACGTCCATCGAGTCCGTGATGCCATCCAGCCATCTCATCCTCTTTCGTCCCCTTCTCCTCCTGCCCCCAATCCCTCCCAGCATCTGAGTCTTTTCCAATGAGTCAACTCTTTGCAAGAGGTGGCCAAAGTCCTGGAGTTTCAGCTTCAGCATCATTCCCTCCGAAGAAATCCCAGGGTTGATCTCCTTCAGAATGGACTGGTTGGATCTCCTTGCAGTCCAAGGGACTCTCAAGAGTCTTCTCCAACACCACAGTTCAAAAGCATCAATTCTTCGGTGCTCAGCTTTCTTCACAGTCCAACTCTCACATCCATACATGACCACAGGAAAAACCATAGCCTTGACTAGATGGACATTTGTTGGCAAAGTAATGTCTCTGCTTTTGAATATACTATCTAGGTTGGTCATAACTTTTCTTCCAAGGAGTAAGCATCTTTTAATTTCATAGCTGCAATCACCTTCTACTATTCTATTATTTCACATATTTGATTCATATGTCCTCAATGGGGTTTTACTCTATTGGAAGGCAGGGAACAGGATAACATCATGAATCAGACAGGGATGAGTCTATTGAAAGCCCTCATATAGTAACCAGAAACTCAAATACATTTCCTGTGACTGTGAACTTAACCTTTCAGGGATAGAAAACGTGGGCTTCTTATTCTTTCTGCTACCGCCTTCTGGAGCTTGCTGTGGAAATGGGGTTTTCATCAAAGTGTAGTTCAGGAAAAGAAAAGGAAGCAATCTCAGCTCAGCCTTTAAGTTAGCAACTGACATAAAGGGTCAGTGGGAGTAGATGGTTTAAAGTTGTGATAGATATACAACTCATTTCTGGATTTCAACTGGATTTCTTTAAACCATGCTGACCACGATGGAGAACACACAGGGCCAGTTGGACAACTGGTCAACAGTAGGTCAAACATTAATCAGTCCATCCTCCCTTCCCCATCTTCTGTACCCTCACCTCTACCTCCTGATACACACCACCCACTCACACCCATACCCACACACATTGCTACAACTGGATTTTTGCCTGATTTAACTGAAGATTGACCAGTTCATGGGAAGTCTGAGATCTTAATCTTAGGCTCTAGCTTCAAGGAAGCTAGTGGGGCTCTGGGTCAGAGAAGATGGGTACCAAAAGCAAAGGGACAAACTTGTCTGTTTTTGCTAGTGTTCAGAGTTAACCACAGTTCATAGCCGCACTTTAAAAGCGTCCCCACTGCAGTTGACTGTGAGCAGAGATACAACCCTGTTATAAAATATCTCTAGTGTGGCAGCATTGAAATGTCTCCTGGCTTTTCTTGTTCTTTCCCTAAGATCTGTCATTTCCCAGAGGGGTGGTACGTATAATACTTTAATATTTAATATAAAACACTTTCCAGTAGTACTTCATCTGCCTGTATCATGTTCCTAGAAATATATTTAGAATTTTAAGCTGTTCCAACTATTACGCATTTTGCAAATTTTAGTCATTGAGGGAGTTGTGTTTAAACATCTGTTGACTGCAGATGTTCAACAGTGTGAAATATTCCTTTAAGATGCCAAAATGCAATTAAAATCATAATATTTTTCTTAGTAACACATCATGCCACATCAATGAAAATTCAGAAAGATAAAACTCAATGAACAATGGATGGTGATAATTCTCTAAACAAATCAGCTGTGGCTCACAGAAGGCAAGAATTAACTTTTAACTAAATTAGGTTAAATTAATCAATGCCAATTTACCCAACTCTTGAAGAGCTAAGGTTTTTTTTTTTTTTTTGGTTTTTATTGTTGTTTCAAACCAGACAATGGTCAGGCAGAATAAAACACAAGAAAGGACATCTTTTTTTGGCTCAGAGGAGGAAGATAATTAGATAACAAACTTTTTTCCTTATGTTTGGCTAGGCCATTCATTCAGATGTCAGTATTTTAAAAACTCAGTGCTTCTCTTGAATGACAGCATGGGGGTGTCTGATTAATGTCCCTGGGCTCTGGATTCAGAGGAAGGAGTGTGGAATATGGCCTGGACATGCTTCAACCTGAATGATGATCTCCACCCCAAACAGTGGAAGAAACCGATCACAAAAGCAGAGAGGAGTCTTCCTTTGACTTTCTTAGGACCTGTAGCTGCCTTCTTTTAGTTGCTGGGTGTGGAGGTTGGAGCAATACCAGAACTTCCAGAATGGAGGACAGAGATTTCTCTTTAGTGTTAATTAAGCAGTACCAAGAGATCTTACCGTTCAAAATAGCTCTCTCTCCCCTGTCTGAAATTCTACTGCTAGAGTTTTTCTTTAGGTTTAAAATCTTGAAAGCTCCATAATGTTCCTGAGGAGAACAATGAAGCCATTAGGAGTCAAGGCCTTCCTTGAATGTTTTTTCCATTTCAATTTTAGCTCTAATTTTATCTGCTTCCTAAGCATAAGTTTCATATTTTCATGAAGATTGGGCCTACATATGTAATTAGCTTGAACATCTTAATTTGTTGCCTAAATCAATCCAAAAATCAGATAAAATTGCTTTTGGAGCAAAAGTGAACTTGTCAAATTGAGTGACCCCATATTTCTTAAAATCATCATTGATTGTTTGAGCATCTGTTATGTGCCAAGCCCTATACATTTGTCCCTGGGTGATAGAAATGAACATTTCTGGCACCCTGTCAAGCCTGATAGGGACATGGGCACATAACCAGACCATCGCTATGCAGTTTGGGACCTGACGGAGGAGGTAGGCGTAGGTGATTTTGAGTATAGAACCACAACCTAATCCTGGAAGTGTACTGGTGACTCTGTCCTTGGGTTTCTAAGTGTATTGTAAAGGAATAATGAGGAAGTACATGATCAGTAGAGAGTATTTATATGAAGTTCTGCAATGTTTCTACTCCTGGGCCAGGTGTTTGGCTTGAGCATGGGTATTAGAGAAAAGAACAGAAATTAGAAAGCAAGAAAACATCATGTCAGCCATCAGAGTTCACAATTTAACTGCAGAAAATAATATGGAAATCAAAGTGGAGGGAACCACAACAATCTATAAATGTGTAAAGTGTAAGCATCGAATTGTGTGGGCAAACTGTAAGTGCTACGGGTGAAGGAAAAGGAAAAGAGTGGTGTGGGCTGGAGCCATCTCAGAAAGGTCTTCCAAGCGTAGACAAGTGTGCAGTAGACCTAGAAGGACTGTCTGTTTGACACTGGTGAAAATACAGGGCTCAAGTTATCTGTGCAGTGGGATAGCAGGGGCACATGTCCAGCGCTGGCAATGAGGAGGGAATGTTTTTGTTGTATTATAGGTATTGCAGGGGTGTGGAGGAGGGGACTGTGCAATAAGGGACCAGAATAAGGGTCTGAGGTTGAGCTTTGTACAGGGTCTTTTACTCATCCATTTTTGAGGGCCATGCTCTGGGCTCCATACTATAATTATAGGAATTAGTTAATTTCTGCCATCTTGAGTCTTGTGATTTAGTCCTAAAAATATACTTAGATTTCTCAGAGCCTTAGTGTGTCAGTGTCTATGCTCCTTTCATTTCATCCTTCACATAGGGTCCACCAAAGGAAAGTTCTCTGATCTGTTCAGCCAAAATAATGTATAATGACAATAATAGTTAACATTATCAAATACCTCATAGACCAGGGACTGTACTAAACACTTTGTGTGCCTTATTCACAGTAACAGTTAGCATTTAAGTGTTTCAATGTACCAGCACCATGGTATGTTTACAAAGATTACATAATTTAATCCTTACAACAAACTTTAAGATCTTATCATCTGTGAGAAAACTGAGGCTCTGCAGGTTCAAATGATTTACCGAAGACCACCCTCAGTTTTGGAGGGAGGAGAGAAAAAGATGTTCAGAGAGGGTGATGACCGACACTATGAATCTCCTAAAGTGATAGAATGTGTAGCACTCAGGACCACTTCAGAAGCATGCTTGCCAGAAAAAAGACCGAGTTAGATCTTTAGTTTTGGTTTGTTGAAAATAGAGGGATAAAGAATCAAGACAGAGACCTCCCTGGTGGCTCATTGGTAAAGAATCTGCCTGCCAATGCAGAAGACACAGGTTCTATCCCTGGCCGGGGAAGATCCCACATGTCACAGGGCAACGAAGCTTGCAGGCAGCTACTGAGCCTGCACACTCAGGAGCCAGCATGCCACAACTGGAGAGAAGCTCAAGTGTTGCAACAAAGATCTCGCGTGCTACAACTAAGACCCAACACAGCCAAATAAATAAATATTTTTAAAAATCAAGATAAATAATACCATGAGGAAGTAGACAAAAAAATTTAGAATCTGAGAGTGCAGGGATTATAGGACAGCTGATCTGATTTCTTCAACATGTCAATTATGTATATTTAAATAAAATATAATATAATATGATAATGAATAGGCAGGTAGAGAAAGAGAGAGGGAAAGGAGAGGAAGTAGAACTTGGTCTGGATTGAGCTAAAGTTTAGGCATTGTTTCCTAATTTGAGCAAACAAATTAAAAAAAACTTTTTTTGTATAAGTGAGGAAAACTGAATGTACACTGATTATTGAAGAATGCAAAGGAAACATTATTAATTTTCTTGGGTAGTGCGATCATGGCACTGAGATTATGGAAGGAAATGCTAATATTTTTGAAGATATGTACACGTGAGTTAGGAAATGACATGAAGTGGATTTGCTTTAAAATATTTAGCCACAGTAACTATAACAAGAAAGGATAAATGATGTAAGCATGGCAAATGTTTGCTAATTGTTGAATCTGGGTACTGGATATTTGGAAGATGGTTGTATTAGTCTCTCAACTTTGCTGTGTATTTGAAATTTTTAAAAATAAGAATGTATTTTTAGAAAGGCTTAGCTTAAATAATTAACAAGGCTGAAAGTGAATCCTCCTGTACCACTGAGCCCAGTTTTGTGGCCAGAATAGCTGATCAATAAGTACATGGTGAGTTATTGGATTTGGAGCCTGGAAAACAGCTGCAGCATGAATGGAAAAGGCTCTGTGTTCCTGATGAACAATCTCAGCTCCAGGCAAGAAACCTCTCTTCTCTTCCAGATGCTACATGCTGCTTTTTAATGAAATATTCTCTTTCTCTGTTTGCCTTCAAGGCTGCCCTGGATGTTAATTTTGATCAGAATTCATACAGGTAAGATTTTAAGTGGGAGAGAGATGGGCCTTTACAGTGTGGTTCACCTTGTAAGTCTGGCTTGCTTGATTACAGTGAGCTTTGAATGCAGACTGGGACTTCAGCCTTGTCTCTGAGGATAGCAAACAACAGCCATAACTTAAGCATAGACCCGATGAAACCAGTGCTCTAAGGGAATCAGTTGCCAATTCTTCTGCCTTTCACAAAGGCATTTCTCTTATGCTAGAGTGATAACACCCCTAAAATGTGACTGCAGACGTTGGGGGCTACAATAGACAGGAAGGCCCTGCCCATGCTCATCTACTGCTTTGAACATGACCAGACAATTGTTCCGTATCAAATTTTCAGGGAATAACGAAAATGATGTCAACAGATATTCTTCTGGAAATTGATTTATTAAACCAAATATGATATTACAGATATTTTCCCTAGGGCAAGCAAGACAGAAATCTCTGTACATAGTTTGTTTATAATAAGACATATTATTGTGTCTCAATTCCAGAAGCTGGTGATTGAACTCCCAGAAATGAACTGGCACCAACTCCCATGAATGAAATGACTATGAATCATTTCATTCTTGGATATTAAACAAAGTTGTGACTTAACAGGTGATGAGATGGATGGATGTGCAATATTTCCACAAACACTCAGCCACAATACATGCTCATATTATTGGTGTTTCAGAACCCTTAAAGCCTTCCTGCATCTGCGCTTTATAAGAGAGAAGAAACAGAATGTATCTGTTTAAACATGTTTAATGAATAATTTTGTGAAGGTCTATCTTTGAGTGTTTCAGATGAGCTGTTGTGTAATTTTTACAGCATGGAATGTCCCATGTAGCCAGAACATCCTATTAGAAGCAAGTTTCTACTTTAGAATATTTCCTTCACCTACATAAGAAATAGAAGGGAGAGAGGACGAAGATTACCAGTCACTTCTATTTTTTTAAATTTATTTTATTGAATTAGAGTTGATTTACAATGTTGTGGTAGTTTCTGGTCTACAGCAAAGTGATTCATTATACATATATATACATTCTCTTTCATGTTCTTTTCCATTATGGCTTATTACAGGATATTGAATGTAGTTTCCTGTACTATACAGTAGGACTTTGTTGTTTATCCATCATGCATGCCATGGTTTGCAACTGCTAAACCCAAACTCCCCATCCATCCCTCCCACAACCTCCTCCTCCTTGGCAACCACAAGACTGTTCTCTATGTCTGTGAGTCTGTTTCTGTTTCATGGATAGGTTCATTTGTGTCATATTTTAGATTCCACATATAAGTGATATCATGCAAAATGCCAGGCTGGAAGAAGCACAGGCTGGACTCAAGACTGCTGGGAGAAATATCAATAACCTCACATATACAGATGACACCACCCTTATGGCAGAAAGCAAAGAGGAACTAAAGAGCCTTCTGATGAAAGTGAAAGAGGAGAGTGAAAAAGCTGGCTTAAAACTCAACATTCAAAAAACTAAGACCATGGCATCTTGCCCTGCCACTTCATGGCAAATAAATGGGGAAACAATGGAAACAGTGAAAAATTTCATTTTCTTGGGCTTCAAAATCACTACTAACAGTGACTGCAGCCATGAAATTAAAAGACATTTGCTCCTTGGAAGAAAAGCTATGACAAACCTAGACAGCATATTAAAAAGCAGAGACATCACTTTACTGACAAATGTCTGTATAGTCAAAACTATGGTTTTTCCAGTGATCATGTATAAATATGAGAATTGGACCATAAAAAAGGCTAAGCACCAAAGAATTGATGCTTTTGAATTGTGGTGCTGGAGAAGACTCTTGAGAATCCCTTGGATTGCAAGGAGATCAAACCAGTCCATCCTAAAGGAAATTAGTCCTGAATATTCATTGGAAGAAAGGACTGATGCTGAAGCTGAAACTGCAATAATTTTGCCACCTGATGTGAAGAACTGAATGATTGGAAAAGACCCTGATGCTAGGAAAGACAGAAAGCAGGAGGAGAAGGGGACAACAGATGACAAGATGGTTGGATGGCGTTGCTGACTCAATGGACATGAGTTTGAGCAAGCTCTGGGAGATGATGAAGGACAGGGAAGCCTGGCATGGTGCAGAATCACAAATAGCTGGACATGACTGAGCAACTGAAAAACGACAACAATAAGTGATATCATATGGTATTTGTCTTTATCTTTCTGACTTACTTCACTTGATATGATAATTTCTAGGTCCATCCATGTTGCTACAAATGACAAAATTTCATTCTTTTTTTATGGCTGCAGTGGACATGCCGGCATGCTCTGTTATGTCCAGCTCTTTGTGACCCCATGGCCTATAACTGGCCAGGCTCCTCTGTCCATGGAATTTTCCAGGTGAGAATACTGGAGTGGGTTGCCATTTCCTACTCCTGTGGATCTTCCCAGCCCAAGGATTGAACTCACATTTCCTGTGTCTCCTGCATTGGCAGGCAGATTCTTTACCACTGGGCCACCTGGGAAGCCCAGCACGGCTGACTAGTATGCTGTTGTATTATGTGTGTGTTATATATATATATACACACACACTACATCTTTATCTATTCATTTGTTGATGGACATTTACATTGCTTCCATACCTTGGCTATTGTAAATAGTGCTGCTTTGACATTGGGGTGCATGGGTCTTTTCAAATTAGTATTTTGCCTGGATATATGCCCAGGAGTGGGATTGCTGGATCATAAGATAACTCTATTTTTAGTTTTTTGAGGAACCTCCATACTATTCTCCATAGTGGCTGAACCAGTTTACATTCCCACCAAACATTGTAGAAGGGTTCCCTTTTCTCCATACCCTCTCCAGCATGTATTATTTGTAGACTGTTTAATGAAGGCCATTCTGACTGGTCTGAGGTAATACCTCACTGTAGTTTTGATTTTTATTTCCCTAATAATGAGCTACATTGAGCATCTTTTCATGTGCCTGTTGGCCATCTGTATGTCTTCTTTGGAGAAATGTCCATTTAAGTCTTCTGCCCATTTTTTAGCTAAGTCACTTCAGTCGTGTCCGACTCTGTGCGACCCCATAGACCGTCCCTGGGATTCTCCAGGCAAGAACACTGGAGTGGGTTGCCATTTCCTTCTCCATGAAAATCTTCCATAAATGAATTTCAGTAACTCTTAAACATTCCACAAAATTTCCTAAGAACCTGTGAGAGTATAATACCTGGCAATCTTCTCTAAAACAGAAATTCACCTATCTGCTACATTACTGCTGATGATCTGAAAAGATGTATTTATTTATTTTTTGCTGCACTGGGTCTTCGTTGCTGTGCAGGCTTTCTTTAGTTGCAGCAAATGGAGGCTCCTCATGGTTTCCATGTGCGAGTTTCTCATTGCGGTGGCTTCTCTTGTTGCAGAGCATGGGCTCTAGGCATGTGGGCTCAGCAGTTGTGATACATGGGCTTAGTTGCCCTGAGGCATGTGGGATCTTCCTGGACCAGGGACTGAACCTGTGTCCCCTCCATTGGCGGGTGGATTCTTAACCACTAGATCATCAGGGAAGCCCTTGCCCTTTATTTTTGGATTGGATTGTTTTTTATGTTGTTGAGTTGTATCAGCTGTTTGTATATTTTGGAAATTAAGCCCTTATCAGTTATATCACTTGCAAATATTTTCTCCAAGTCGGTAAGTTGTCTTTTTGTTTTGTTTATGGTTTCCTTTGCTGTGCAAAATATCATAAGCTTGATGAGGTCCCATTTGTTTATTTTTGCTCATATTTCTATTGCCTTGGGAGACTGACCTAAGAAAATATTGGTATGAGTTGTGGCAGAGAATCTTTTGCTTTTGTTCTCTTCTAGGAGTTTTATGGTATCGTGTCTTATATTTAAGTCTTTAAGCCATTTTGAGTTTGTTTTTATGCATGGTGTGAGAGTTCTACCTTTAGGGATTTACATGTGGCTGTCCAAATTTCCCAAAACCATTTGCAGAAGAGACTATCCTTTCTCTATTGTATATTCTTGTCTCACTTGTCAGAGATTAATTGACTGTAGTATGTGGGTTTATTTCTGGGCCCTCTATTCTAATCCATTGATCCATATGTCTGTTTTTGTACCAATACCATGCTGTTTTGATTACTATAGCACATATGAAGATATGCTCATGTAAAACATAATCCTTTATCTTATGTGTTAGGAGAGTTATGTTCTAGCTTTGTTCTTTCACCTCAGGAATCCTTTGGCAATTCTGGTCTTTTGTGGTTCCATATAAATTTTAGGATGATTTACACTACTTCTGAGAAAAGTATCATGGGTAATTTAACAGAGATTGCATTAAATCTGTAGATTGCTTTGAACAGTGTGGTCATTTTTACAATATTAATTCTTTCCACCCAAGAGCATAGGATATCTTCCTATTTCTTTGAATCACTTCAGTTTCCTTTATTAATGTTTTATGGTTCTCACCATATAAGTTTTTCATTTCCTTGGTCAGGTTTATTCCTAAGTATTTAATTTTTTAATGTAATTTTTAAAAGGATTAGTTTTTACTTTCCTTTTCTGATATATCATTTTTAGTATAAAGAAATGCAACAGATTTCTCTATGTTAGTTTTTTATTTGCTACCTTGGTGAATTCGTTTATCAGTTCTAGCAGTTTTTGTGTGAGTTGTTATGGTTTTTTATATATAGTATCATGTCACCTGCATATTGACAATTTGACTTCTTCCTTCAAATTTGGATAGTTTATATTTCTTTTTCTTGTCTGATTGCTGTGGCTTGGACTTCCAACACTATATTGAATAGAAATGGTGAGAGTAGGCAACAGTCACTTCTTGATTCCTCTTTTACAAATCCAGAATCCCATTTATCTATCACAGCAAATAAGCTTTGCTGTGACATACAGTAGCCACTAACCACATGTGAGTATTTAAATTTAATTATAACATTCAGTTTCTCAGTTGCACTAGCCACATCTCTAGTACTCAATAGCCCCATGTGGCTAGGGTTTCCCAGGTGGCTCAGATGGTAAAGAATCTGCCAAAAATTTTGGAGACCTGGGTTTGATCCCTGGGTCGGGAAGATCCCCTGGAGATGGGAATAGCTACCAACTCCAGTATTCTTGCCTGGAGAATTCCATGAACAGAGTATTGAACAGCAAATATTTAGAATATTTCCATTGTTGCAAAAAGAATGACCAATGCTAGTGGTCACTGTACTAGACACTTAAAGTATGTAAGGAGAAATAGGCATTAAAGAGATAATCAAATGAATAATTAATTGCAACTGATACAAGTGTCATAAAGACAGAATAAAGGGTCCTATAAAAGCATAGAATAGGAAGACCAAATCTACTTTAGAGAATCAGAGAAGGCTTTTGTAAAGACATGATGTTCAAGGAAATAGCCAAAGGACGAGTAGAATTTACCCAGGAAAGAATGTATTGGGGAGGAGGATATGCATATAGACTTTGTAAAGTAAGAAACAGCGTTAGGCATTTGTTGTGTGTCAGAGTGTAGCAAGCAAGAAATAGGAGGGTAACATGAGGCTAAGAGGTAAGTGGGCATGTGCATAGGATGGGCACATGCAAGACCTTTTAGTACCATGATCAGCGAATAGATTAATCAACTACATATGCATTTATATAAGTATTGCTTGTATTTTGGTGAAGAGCTATAATACATAGTAAAAGACATAAGTATGCAGAAGTACATAAAATGGAATACTACTTAATCATCCAGATCTATGAAAAGAAGGATTTCCAGATGGAAGGCAACAGTGTTTTCAAAGCTATGGAGGAAAGAAAGAATATGGAAATCATTTTCTAGAAATAGCTAAGGGAAGAGAAAAAGTTAAATTATAGATGAGGCCAGATTGTTGAAAATTTTAAATGACAGGATGAAGTGAATGAAGTGAACAGGGAACCATTGATGATTTCAAAGAGAAACTTTATTTAGGATGATTTATCAAGTGTTAGGGACTGGTTCGCTGCAGTCCGTGGGGTCTCAAAGAGTCAGACACAACTTAGCGACCGAAGAACAACAACAACAGGGCAAGGTTGGGGAGAGAAAATGTAAATGACATTAGAGATATAATTGGATGTTGTAGCCAAAGGCAAGTTATGTTACCTTCTTGATGTGAGGATGAAAACTTTAATGAGCAAAATTATTGAGTAGGTAAGTGAAATAAAGCTGTTGCAACAGTGAAGTAAGGAAAGGTTGAAATGTGTTTTGAGGAACTTCCCTGGTGGTTCAGTGGTTATGACTGCACTCCCAATGCAGGAGGTGTAGGTTCGATCCCTGGTCAGGAAACTAGATGCCACATGCCCCAACTAAGTGGTTGCATCCTGCAGCTAAAGATCCTGAATGCCACAACTAAAGAACCCACACGCTGGAACGAAGATTGAAGATCTCATGGCTGTGACTAAGACCCAGTGCTGCCAAATAAGTAAATAAATATATATATTTTTTAAGTGTGTGTATGTGCGTGTGTATGTATTGGGAGGAGGAAGTCAAGGGGCTGTGGCTCTGAAGGGCCAGAATCTGGAAGCCAACGAGAATGGGATAGCACATTATCGGTGGCCTCCCCAGCCTCGACTTTCTTCTTCTCCCTCCAAAGCATCCAAATTTTCCTTTGAAGAGCTGCTCCCACCTCAACTTCAAGAAATCTTCAACATCCGGTATTAATAATTCGCTCAGAAATATACAGATGACCCTATTTGCAGGCATGCTCATGTTCAGTCATGTCTGTCTCTTTGTAACTCCATGGACTGTAGCCCGCCAGGCTCCTCTGTCCATGGGATTTCCCAGGCAAGAATACTGGAGCAGGTTACCATTTCCTCTTTCAGGGTATCTTCCCAACCCAGGGATCAAACCCACATCTCCTATGTCTCCTGCAGTAGCAGACAGATTCATTACCACTAGCGCCACCTAGAAAGCCCAACCCTGTCTGAACAGGTAAGAAATAAGGAGACATTTACTGCAGCTTCCTGGGCAAGTAACTTCCCCATGGTTCCTTAGGAGCTATCACAGGTGATGGTCTTTCTTCCTCTGGAGAAAGTGAGATGAGGATGTGAAGCCTGGAATAGTTGTGGGATTTTTGTGGGAAACCTGGGATCAATCCCTGGGTTGGGAAGATCCCCTGGAGAAGGGAATGGCTACCCACTCCAGTATTCTGGCCTGGAGAATTCCATGGACTGTGTAGTCCATGGCATCATAAAGAGTCAGAAATGACTGAGCAACTTTCACTTCCACTTTTTTGGGGGCTTCCTGGTAGCTCAGTTGATAAAGAATCTGCCTGCAGTGCAAGAGACCTGGGTTCGATCCCAGGGTCGAGAAGATCCCCTGGAGAAAGAAATGGCTACCCACTCCAGTATCCTTGCCTGGAAAATCCCACAGACAGAGGAGCCTGGTGGGCTGCAGTCCATGGGGTCGCAGAGTCAGGCATGACTGAGTGACTAACACTTTCACTTTTTGATACAAGGGTGAGGAACAAGGATGAGAATGACAGGCCTGTCACAGGAAGGAGAGCAGAGACCATTGACACAGAGACACAGGTTCAGTACTTGAAGACACCGAGAACATCTACACTCCAGACACGTGAGCTCGTTAACTCCCTTTTTTGGATGATTCTTTTGTGCAGGTATTTCTGTAGGTCGATACCACCACAGTAAGGCAAAAGAATACAAAAGGCAGACAAAAATGAGTTTATTTTGAAAAATAGAAAATTGATGAAAAATTGACTCCAGGGAGGGTTAATTCTACAACTATATCATAATCTGAGAATTGTCTTTATAATCAAGATGGATTATAATCTATACACGGTACAGGAACCCATAGGATTAAAACCCAAGATCCCATTTACAGCAATGTGCTGCTGCTTGCTTTTTCCAGAACTGTTGCTTGCAGTAAGGACCCATGAGTAAAAAATGAAGTTAAAAAAGGTAAAGAATGTCAAAAAGTACTGGTAACTGTTATTAATATTGGGGGGGGGTCTATCTTTTCAGCCATTTTTGAACATACACCATTTTCTTTTTATAAAACTGGGGTTTATACACTGTATTATACCTTGAGTTTTGCACATAACAATATGTAATAGATGTATTTCCATGTTAATAAATGAAGATTTACATCATCTTCTCACTAGCCATTTCACATACATGTCTTTATGAAGAATATCCTCAGAGTTGTAAAGGGAAAGGATCTAAAGCCAATGTGCATGCTCAGATCCTACCTCTGCCCCTCACCCCTCAAACACTCTCTGGTTCCTCACTTCTCTTTGGCATTTTAAATGAAATGATGCCTCTACATCCCTTAGTATGATGCCTGGCATAAGGTAATACTTGATAATGAGAGTTACTATCATGATTTTTAATATTATTAATGTACTGCGTGCTGTAGGGGCCAAGGCGAGGAGATATAGAAGATATATATCAGATATAAAATAGATCTGTACACAAGAGAAACAAATCAATAAGAGAAGTGAAAAGAAATAACCAGGAATTATCATATTCATTCATTACTCATTTGAAGGTCAAATAATTTTTACAGCATAATTGATATAAAACTTGAGCAGTGAGATTGTTAAAAGAGAGCTGAAGTCTTAAGCCTTAAGCCCCCTATTTAATTCCTTCCCACCTTCCACAGATTAAGATGAACAGAAACACAAGATTGGAGTTTATGGTCTTCATGAAGAAGTGATTTTCTCTGTGTCCTCAGGCAAAATGCCTTCAATTGACACAGGCTCCATCTGCACTCCAGGCAAAATTGCACGTTCTTCTTTTTTTAAATGTGTGTTTTTAAAATACCATTTGGCATCCTCCCTACGAAGCTTAAAAATTAGCTTTTGGAAAAAAAAAAAATCACCCAAAATGTTGCCTTGCGTGTAGAGGCAAGCAAATTGAATTCATGTAAATGATCCTTAAGAAATATCTTTAAGTCTATTCCAACAACTGCATTTTTTAAAATACACATTGATCTGCTTTGAAAATTCTAGGCTCCTTATATTTTTCTTCCTCTTTTAGAAATGGCTTGAATTACTCACGCATATCTTGCATTAAGAAACCTAGTAAATGAAAATTTCTATTTGAATCATATAAAAATTAGGGATTCATGATCTACTCTTCAAAATGATTTTCAAAAATAATTCAAAGTAAAACTCCTTTACATAGAACATTTACCAAGGAAATTCAAAACAGGATTTAAATTTAATACAACATTTCTGAAACTCATCTACTATGTATAGTAACACAACAAAGAACATGAAAAAAAAAGTTAATATATCCTGTATTATATTCCCAGCAGTATATGTGTGTCTGTAGATACTGGAGCCAGAGAGAGTGTGTATGTGTAACACAAATGGCCCTGGTGATATAAGAAGCTGATCATATCCAGTGTAGGTTGGCACATGGTAATAGTAGAAGTCATTTGTTCACTGGGCTGTAAGGTCTTCCAAGACAGGGACTACATCTTATTCATATTTGTATTACTGCTCTTTTCCCTGTAGAATATTGACTATTTGCATTCTAAAACTGACATCTTATGAATTATTCAGTAAATAATTGTGTTAACTGGATGACTCAGGAAAAAATGAAGCCATTCCCTACCACACTCTTAAATATTTAAAAATTAATTCCAGCTGGATCAAAGATGTAAACAAAAAAATCATAGACTTTTATTTCAACAACATGAGAGACTAGGTCCTTGGAGACTCCTTCATGGTATAGAACACCTAAACCTTTGAATTAATTTGCTAAAATATATTTTAGTATATGAATGAGCTGTCAGGGAATCTTTAATCCTTGAGGCTAGACTCAACAGTAAAAGCAAATAATCTAGTGCTGAAATTGCTTATTCCTGGTCATTCAAAGCCTTGGTTTCATTGGGCCGCATCTGCAGTGAAAAGTTGGAAGGGAAAAAAGCAGAATGAGAAAGTAAAGCAGAAATTCTCAAATAAAGGAGGGGCGCCATACCCCAAAGGTTGACATCCTTGTTAGAGAAGAAGTAAACCTGGCCTATCTCAGGCTTGACTCTAAGTGGAGATGGGGTGGGGAGGACACCTCGCTCCAAATTCTTAATCATAGGCTCCCACTCACATTAGCTTGGGGGATGAAATTACAGACATACATTGTAATTGACCGGTTTGATTTCCTTGCTGTCCAAGGAACGCTGAGGAGTCTTCTCCAGCACCACAATTGGAAAGCATCAGTTCTTTGGCACTCAGTCTTCTTTATGGTCCAACTCTCACATCCGTCCATGACCACCGGAAAAGCCATAGTCATATGACTCCTTGCTTACTCACAAATAGTGGATCCTCCAAGGATTATTATTATTAGGTTCTTTTTGGTGGAGAGTGGATAACCTGTAAAACTTAAATGTAGTTGAGGGCTGTGGATTTCCTCCTCCAAAATCTGCCAGGTGCTACTTCATAGTGAAAGAAAATCTCAGGCCAAATTCTGTCACAGAATTAGGAATTTTGAATTTAGGCTTTAGGTATATTCCTAGTAGTGGGATTGCTGGGTCACATGGTAGCTCTATTTTTAATTTTTTAGGGAAACTCCAAACTGTTTTACATTGGAGGTATTGTGGATTCAGTTCCAGACCACCACAATAAAGCAGTATCACAGTAGAGTCACACAAGTTTTTTGGTTTCCTAGTGCATATAAAAGTTATGTTTACATTGTACTATAGTCTATTAAATGTACAATAGCACTCTGTCTTAAATATATACAAACCTTAATTAAAAAATACTTTATTGCTAAAAACTTCTATCATCTGAGCCTTCAGCAAGTCATAATCTTTTTTGCAATGGTAGCATCAAAGATCATCAATCACAGATCACCAGTCAAAAATAATATAATGAAAACATTTGAATTGTTGTAAGGATTACCAAAATGTGACACAGACAAGAAGTGAGCAAATCCTGTTGGAAAAATGGTTGCAATACACTTGTTTGACAAAGAGTTGCCACACACCTTCACTTTGTAAAAAAAAAGATGCAGTGTCTGTTAAGTGCATGCAATAAAGCTCAATAAAACAAGGTAACGCCTGTACGTTCTTACGCAACTCCCCCCAAAGAAACTCTAGCCGAGAACTTAATTCAAGGCTGAAGACCTAAACAGATATCTCTCCAAAGAAGACATACAGATGGTCAACAAACACGTGAAAAGATGCTCAACATCACTCGAGCCCAGGTCTCCTGCATTGCAGGTAGACGTTTTAGCCTCTGAGCCACCAGGGAAGCCCTCACTAATTATTAGAGAAATGCAAATCAAAAAACTATAACAAGGTGTTACCTCACACCAGTCAGAACGGTCATCATCAAAAAAATCCTCAAACAATAAATGCTGGAGAGAATGTGGAGAAAAGGGAACCCTCCTACACTGTTGCTGGGCATGTAAATCAGTATAGCCACTGTGGAGAACAGTATGGAGGTTCCCTAAAAAATTGAAAATAAAGTACCATGTGACCCAGCTATCCCACTACTAGGAATATACCTGGAGAAAGCCTAAATTCAAAATTCCTAATTCTGTGACAGAATTTGGCCTGAGATTTCCTTTCACCATGAAGTAGCACCTGGCAGATTTTGGAGAAGAAAATCCACATCCCTCACCTACATTTAAGTTCTACAGGCTACCCACTCTCCACCAAAAAGAACCTAATAATAATAATAATCCTTGGAGGATCCATTATTTGTGAGTAAGCAAGTAGTCATATGACTATGGTTTTTCCGGTAGTCCTGTATGGATGTGAAAGTTGGACCATAAAGGAGACTGAGTGCCAAAGAATGGATACTTTCAAATTGTGGTGCTGGAGAAGACTCTTCAGAGTCCCTCAGACAGCAAGGAGATCAAACCAGCCAATCCTAAAGGAAATCAACCCTGAATGTTCATTGGAAGGACTGATGTTGAAGCTGAAGCTCCAATACTTTGGCCACCTGATGCAAAGAGCTGACTTATTGGAAAAGACCCTGATGTGGAGAAAGACTGAGGGCAGGAGGAGAAGGGGACGACAGAGGATGAGATGGTTGGATGGCATCACTGACTCAATGGACATGGGTTTGGGTGGACTCCAGGAGTTGGTGATGGACAGGGAAGCCTGGCAGGCTGCAGGTCATAGGGTCACAAAGAGTTAGACATGACTTAGCAGCTGAACAACAACAATAAGTAGTCATACGTTCATTTGCCACAGGTAGGTATCATTATCCCATTTTGAAGAGAAGGAAACTAAGGTTTGAGTTGTTAACTCACTTCATTAAATTTTCAAAATTAGTAAGTAATGGAACTGAGATTTGAGAGCAGATCTGAGTGGCTCCACAACCCTCATACCAACCACTTAGCATTATATAAGTATGAAACTCTGTCCCGCATAATTGGGCATGTGGCCTTTGGAGGTGGAGCTTGTTTCTCAATCCATGGGTGCGTTGCATGCCCAATTATTGCGAGATTTACTAGAATACACATCATTCTAGTTAGCCTCCGGTCCGTATTACCACTCCTGTGATTTTGGGCTTTCTCTGGTTCACTTTTTGAGTGTATAGGTGGTTCTGGGCAGCAGACCTAGAGGTCATTTTTAGCTGTGTCTGTCTCAGGATGGAAGATGCGGAGCATCCTGAAATCCTACTGCTTTCCTAAGGCATTTTTCTCTGAACTATTCTGAATGGAATCCTGCAGAGAGAAAAATGTAAGAAGGGGACAAGTTGCTAATCTTATTAAAACAGTCCAATTGTTTGAACTCAGATGCTTGACAGCATATGAATAGGCACTGATCAGTTTACAGCCATGTAATCCAATCCACATAATATCCTGCCTGAAAAAGATATGGCTCAGACCCACTCTGACGGCAGCCCAGGCTGGAAGCTTTCCGGTGAAAGCGAGATGCCCAGGTCAGTGGACTCCAGGGCTTTATCCCTGCTGGGTAAGATGGCTGGCTTCTCCCAACATTTTGATATTATGTACGTGTTTATAGTTGTGCCAGGATGATATCTCCTTTCTGCCAACTTCAGTGCTCACAGCTGATTTCTATTTCACTCTCCACCCTTAAGCCTTTGAAGTCATCTTGCTGAATGGTACCTGGTGTCAAGGGGAAGGACTCACATTGGCAATAGTAGCAATAAGGCAGTCATTTACTGAGTGCTTATTACATGACAAGTATTATGGTAAATGGTTTACATACATTATTCTAGAAGAGCTCACAACAGCCCTTTGATGTGGCTATTATTATTATTATTACTATTATTAGTGGTGTTCTTCTCATTTTACAAAAAAGGAAACTGAGGCTCGGAGTGTCCAAATGACTTGTTGGAACAAGAAATTAATCTGGTCTGCTTGACAGTTTACCCTTCTCTTAACCACTATTTTTACAGGCAATCAACCCCTCATACGTGAGACTTTTCTATTGCTATTGCTCTGATTTAAGCCATTTCTTGTGGAAAAATAAGCAGTGATCTACCTCAATATGGTAAAGAGATCATAGTATTTGGAATCAGGGAGCCTGGGATCATTCCTGGGTGTTCTATTGGCAAGCCATCTTACCTTGAACAGATCAATTTCCCATGCATGCCAAGCTGCTTCACACATGTCCCACTCTGCTACCCTGTGGACTGTAGCCTGCCAGGCTCCTCTCTGCCCATGGGATTCTCCAGGTGAGAATACTGGAGTGGGTTGGCATGCCCTCCCCCAGGAGATCTTCAGACCCAGGGATCAAACCCAAGTCTTTTGCAACTCCTGCACTGACAGGCAGCTTCTTTATGACTAGTGCCACCTGGGAAGCCCCCTTAGTCTCAGGCATCTTTTTTTTTTTTTTTGTCTTTAAGATGATAATGATACAACCATCCTCCAGTTATTTGTGGATCAAGTACAATAACTGATCATAATGATCAGCTCTCTCCCTTCCCCATATCACTTAGCTTATTAGTAACTATCCTCGAATATAGATCTTCTGTCAGTCCTCTATACTTTCTAGTTGACTGGGGAAACGTTTGACTCTCTGGTTATTGTCATTAGTATGCTGGGCTAATGTCTGTGGCTCTCGTCTAGTTTGGCAAGTTGGTGATGTCTTGGGCACATTGACAACTGAAGCCTACTAATAAGTGAAGAAACAGTAGGAAAACTGTAAACACAGGCACGACACACAATAAGCATGGGCTTCCCTGGTGGTCCTGTGGTTAAGAATCCACCTTTGCAATGCAGAGGACACCAGTTTGATCCCTGATGCAGGAAGACCCAACACCCTGAGAAGCAACTATGCCCAAGGGCCACAACTACTGAGCATGCACTCTGGAGCCCTTGAGCTGCAATTACTGAACCCATATGCCACAACTACCGAAGCCCTCACATCCTAGAGCCTGTGCTCTGCAACAAGAGAAGCCACCACAACGAGAAGCCCTTGCACTGCAACTGGAGATTAGTTCCCACTCGCCACAACTAGAGAAAGCCCGCGTACAGCAATGAAGACCCAGTGCAGACAATAAATAAAGACATGATAAGCAAAGGCCTTGCAACACTAAAGGCAAACGCCTCAAGAGCTTCAGAAAGCATCCCATCTTAGCACACAGAACCAATTATGTTTATTCAGCAATGCAGACAACAGTGCGTGTCCTCAGTCACTTCGGTCGTGTCCGACTCTTTGTAGCCCTGTGGGCTGTAGCCTGTCAGGCTCTTCTGTCCATGGGATTCTCCAGGCAAGAACACTGGAGGGGGTTGCTGTGTCCTCCTCAAGGAAATCTTCCAGACCCAGGGGTTGGACCCACATCACTTTTATCTCCTGCATTGACAGGCAGGTTCTTTACCACTAGCACCACCTGGGAAGCCCAGATCATAGTGTAATGTCTTTTAGAAATCCATCCACTATGTATGCTCAAATTTTAAAATAAAAAGATTTACTGCCTAGTAAGCTTTACCTGCTATCTGACTACCTTGAAAAATCTTCAAAGCCTCCCTATTCATTTCTCCAGCAATTATTGAGGCATCTACCACCTGCCAGACACGGATGTTGGTGCTAGGAATGCGACAGTGAACAAAATACACAAAAGTCTTGCTTTTAGAAAGCTCACACTCTCTTTGTGGGGGTGGGGGGGCCCGGGGAAATAGGCAATAAATAGAGTGCTGATTACAAGTCAAACAAGAAAAGAGGCTGTGACATATTGAGGTTGAAGACTAAAACTTTAGATAGGATGTCCAGGGAAACATTACCTGGAGAGTGACTTTTCAGTGAAGACTTGAAAGTCATAAGGGAGCCTGCTATTTCCACACTTGGGTAGCATCATGCTCAGAAGAAGGAAAAGGAAATGCCTCCAAGGAGGAGCATTTCTAGCTTGTTAAAGACCAACAAGACCAGGAGCAGAGCAAGAGGAGGGCGATACACTAGAGGGGGAATGGGACAGAGGAGACAAATTAGGTAGGTCAGAGCTTGTAGGTTATACTAAGAACTTTGGCTTTTACTCTGCATTAGAAAATCTGAATCAATATATTTGCAAGATTTGTCTGGTTGCTTCTTGAGAATAGATTACCAAGGGGCAAGGGGCAAAAGCAGAGAGACCAATTAGAAACTATTTCAATCAGCCAGGCAAGAAATGATGAGGCATAGACCAGAATGGGGGGAATGGGTGTGGTGAGAAGGAACTGGAAAAAACCAGAAGTAAATAAGTAACTAAATAAATATTGTTGTCCTTTTTTTGGAACTCATAGGATTTCATGACTGACTATATGTGTGGTCTGAGTGCAAGAGATGAATCAACGATGACACCAAAGTGTTTTGCCAAAGCAATGGTAGGATGATGGAATGATGTCAAGACAAATCTCAAGCTCTGTTGTGTGGGAGACAGCGCCCTTCACAAGCTCCTTCTGCTCTGCTCCCAGCATGTTCCTTCTTGGGTTCTGATCCATTTTCAGTTCTCTGAACTCATCCATGCTCTTTCTTGCCGACAAGCCTGCACACACAGTGTTCCTTCTTCCTATAACACTTCTTAACACCCCTTCTTATTCCCTGAAACTCAGAGGGGACTTATTCTCAGCATATGATTGGTAGTGTTCAAAGAATAAATAATTGAATTCGTACCTTAATATTCGAGATAACTGAGTTTTGTCCCTAGGCGATTCAGACACTGGAAAGGAGTTTGGCCAAGGCTGAGAGGGAGGAAAAGAGTTGACTTGCAAGGATATGGATGCCACAGTCACTGAAGGGTCTGGGTGGGTGGGCATGGAATAAAGACCGGAGTGCTTTATTCAGATTCCCAATGGGGTCAAGGTGTTCCTCTCTCAGCTGTTGGTTATACTGACTAACTCTCTGCCTGGCAAATGTCTCCGTCTCAGGGAACTTTCTCATCCAAGGTGATGCTTTCTCTCAGGGAGCAGCCTGTGTCCGATGACCACTGATATGAGGTTATATTGGCCAGCTTCCTTGACTCCACTTGGGACAATCTGAGGGGCTTCCTGGCAGCAGAGCTCCTCATAGGATGGTGGAAGCCTGAGTACGAACCACCTTGTAGGTTCGTTTTCCCCTCTGCCCCACCCTGCCTTACTCATTTCCTTCCAATAGCATGTCCTAATAAACCTCCTCCAGGTAACTCCACAGGCTTCCCCATGGCTCAGTGGGTAAAGAATCTGCCTGCAATGCAGGAGACACAGGAGACATGAGTTCGATCCCTGGATAAGGAAGGTCCCCTGGATGAGGGAACAATAACCCACTCCAGTATTCTTGCCTGGAAAATTCCACGGACAGAAAAGCCTGGCGGGCTCTAGTACCTGGGGGTCGCAAAGCATTGGACATGACTGAGTGATGAGCACACTTTATGAAATTCCCAATCTCACTCTGTTTCCATAGAACTGGACCTACCTTTTCAAAGGACAGTCCATGGTAGACTCTAGCAAGTAGGAACCCTGTGTATCTCAGGGGCTCAGGGAGCCATGGCAACTTCAGGAGATAAGCAAGCTATGAGGCTGAGGTCCTAAAAATTGGAAAGGTTCGTTTAGTGAAATGATGCAGTATAATTTCATAGAAGATTATTCTATCTGGAGGCTAACAGATGGCTCTGCAGCCAAATTCGGTACTCTAATTCAACAGAGGGATTCTGCTGATGTCACCAGCACTTGAGCTGTATGTTCCAGTGTGGGCTTTTTAAGGCTTTTGGTTGTCTTTTTTTTTTTCCCTTCCACAAACAGCCATAGAGCCTCGAGAGTTAATTCAGCCTTGTAGTCACTCCAAGGCCATCTGTTGTTCAAATTAAAATACATATTTTTAACTTTAACCTTTCAATCTCTAAAGTTTTAAACCTTTGCAATAGAAACAGTCATTTTTGCAACAGCTTTTCAGCTTCCTGATTCAGTGACATCAATGAAAGGGTAATGTCAGTTTCGAGGACGTCAGTAAGGAACTTGGCAGGGCTGACTTCGGTAGGGGGACCTGGAGAATTTACCAGGCTATTTTCTGTTCTTGCATGACATGGTAACGTGCTCTGCTCTTGTTAGCTGGAGTTAATGGAAACTCTGAATAGATTTCATGAAGGATAATTTGAGAATTCACATTTATTCTGAGACATTAATAAATAAAGAAGGATCTAGAAAAAACACTGCAGAATTTAGGCTCCTTTGTTAGTTTTACTAATCTGTTGGTGTGTTCTAGGGTAGACACCAGAATAAAATGTAACTGAAATGTTAATTTCTTTGTGAATGATTTTTATTCTCTTTTTAAAAATCATGCATGTTTACTGTAGAAAATATGGAAAATGCAGAAAAATACAGAGATACTCATAATCCTGCTGTCTAGAGATAAATGTTTTTAAGGTCTGGTTTATTGCATTTGTATTTTAAGAGGTTAGTTTAAATACCTCCTGAGTGCAGAGATAAGGGGGTCTTTGTAACCTGTGGTGCATTGTATTTGAAGTGAAAGTGAAAGTTGCTCAGTTGTATCCGACTCCTTGCAACCCCTTTTGGAATTCTCCAGGCCAGAACACTGGAGTGGGTAGCCTTTCCCTTCTCCAGGGGATCTTCCCAACCCAGGAATCAAATCCAGGTCTCCTGCACTGCAGGCAGATTCTTTACCAGCTGAGCCACAGAAGAAGCCCAAGAATACTGGAGTGGGTAGCCTATCCCTTCTTCAGCGGATCTTCCCAACCCAGGAATGGAACCAGGGTCTCCTGCATTGCAGGGGATTCTTTACCGAGTTATCAGGAAAGGCCCTGTATTTGAAGATGCTATTGCTAATCCCAGACTAAAGAGGGCATATGTCTTAAATCTATTTTATCTTATTTCTTCCAAATACCACATCTGCCAAAATTCATGATTTTCTGTGCCATTCCATCTACTTCATCTGCAACAAATGGATAAATTTTTTATAACTATTTGAAACTACACGAATTAAAATGCTCTACTAACATTCTTAGTTCAGTTGAATTCAGCAACCCTTTTTTACTTACAATAGTTACTATGTATTTTGTGCTGTGCTAGAGGAAGTGTAAGAATGGAGAGGGATAAGGAGATACAAGTTTTATTTGTATTTTATTTTTATTTATTTATTTTTTGTGGAAACAGTGACAGATTTTATTTTCTTGGGCTCCAAAATCACTGCTAATGGTGACTGCAAACCATGAAATTAAAAGACGCTTGCTCCTTGGAAGGAAACTATGGCAAACCTAGATAACATTATTAAAAAGCAGAGACATCACTTTGCTGACAAAGGTCTGTATAGTCAAAACTATGATTTTTCCAGTAGTCGTGTACAGATGTGAAGGTTGGACCATAAAGAAGGTGGAGTGCCAAGGAATGGATGCTTTTGAATTGTGGTGCTGGAGAAGACTCTTGAGAGTCTCTAGGACTGCAAGGAGATCAAGCCAGCCAGTCCTTAAAGGATATCAACCCTGAATACTCATTGGTAGGATTGATGCTGAAGCTAAAGCTCCAATACTTTGGCCATCTTAAGTGAACAGTTGACTCATTGGAAAAGACCCTGATCCAGGGAAAGAATGAAGGCAAAAGGAGAAGAGGATGAGGTGGTTAGATAGCATCACCAACTCAATGGACATGAATCTGAGCAAACTCTGGGAGATAGTGAAGGACAGGGAAGGTTGGCATGCAGTTCATGGGGTTGTGAAGAGTCTGACATGATTTAGCAACTGAACAACAACAAGAAAGATACAAATGTGCAGACCACATAGTTTCTGACTTTGGAAGCTCATAAGTATTCAATAATGCACAAATATTGATTGAACACCTACTATATACCAGGTATTGTCCTAACACTAGCAATATAATAAAGAAAAATAAGAATGATGTTCCCACCTCCATGGGGCTTACTTTCTATTGGAATAAGCAAAATAATGCATCTATAGATGAGATTATTTCAAGATGTGCATATTAATGATTTTTTTTGTTTCCTGTACCTTATGATTTTTTTCTTTTAAAATTGATTAATTTTTATTTCGGTATAATTGACTTATACGATCTTATTAGTTTCAAGGGTACTACATAATGATGTGTTATTTGTATTTATTGTGAAACGATCACCACAATAAATCTAGTTACCATTTGTCATCATAAGTAGTTACAAAATTTTTTTTCTTGGGATGAAAATATTTAAGATCTACTCTCAGCAGCTTCAAGTATCTATTCAGTTCAGTTCAGTTCAGTTCAATTCAGTCGCTCAGTCGTGTCCAACTCTTTGTGACCCCATGAATCGCAGCACACCAGGCCTCCTTGTCCATCACTAACTCCTGGAGTTCACTCAGACTCACGTCCATCGACTCAGTGATGCCATCCAGCCATCTCATCCTCTGTTGTCCCCTTCTCCTCCTGCCCCCAATCCCTCCCAGCATCAGGATCTTTTCCAATGAGTCAACTCTTTGCATGAGGTGGCCAAAGTCCTGGAGTTTCAGCTTTAGCATCATTCCTTCCAAAGAAATCCCAGGACTGATCTCCTTCAAAATGGACTGGTTGGATCTCCTTGCAGTCCAAGGGACTCTCAAGAGTCTTCTCCAACACCACAGTTCAAAAGCATCAATTCTTCGGTGCTCAGCCTTCTTCACAGTCCAACTCTCACATCCATACATGACCACTGGAAAAACCATAGCCTTGACTAGACGGACCTTAGTCGGCAAAGTAATGTCTCTGCTTTTGAATATGCGATCTAGGTTGGTCATAACTTTCTTTCCAAGGAGTAAGCGTCTTTTAATTTCATGGCTGCAATCACCATCTGCAGTGATTTTGGAGCCCCCAAAAAATAAAGTCTGACACTGTTTCCACTGTTTCCCCGTCTATTTCTCATGAAGTGATGGGACCGGATGCCATGATCTTCGTTTTCTGAATGTTGAGCTTTAAGCCAACTTTTTCGCTCTCCACTGTCACTTTCATCAAGAGGCTCTTTAGTTCTCTATTATCTCTATTACAGTTTAATTAAATAAAATCACCATGCTCTACATGATATCCCCGAGACTATTTATTTTATAATTGGAAATTGGTACCTTTTTTTTCTTTTTGATGTGAACCATTTTAAAGTCTTTATTGAATTTGTTACAATATTACTTCCTTTTTTTTTTTTTTTTCCTGGAGTGGCAGGACATTTTTTCCTGAAATGGCAACCCACTCTAGTATTCTTGCCTGGAAAATTCCATGGACAGAGGAGCCTGGTGGGCTACAGACAGTCCCGGGGATCGCAAAGAGTTGGACGTGACTGAGCACACATGCATGCTTCTGTTTTATGTTTTGGTTTTTTGGCCACGAGGCACGTGGGATCTTAGCTTACTCCCTGCATTTGAAGGTGAAGTTTTCACCTGGTACCTGGAAGTCCCTGGTACCTTATCTTATGGTGTTGTAATATCTTAAAAATCACTCAGTCACCTCCAGAAATTAAAATTACTGAGACATGGTGATAAGTGCCATGAAAGTAATAAAAACAGAGGTGTTACAGAAAAACCAGAGATGTGCCACTTGAGAGTGACAATAAGGAAGTATATCGCTGCTGCTGCTAGGTTGCTCAATTGTGTCTGACTCTTTGTGACCCTACGGATTGTAGCCTACCAGGCTCCTCTGTCCATGGGATTCTCCAGTCAAGAATACTGGAGTGGGTTGCCATTTCCTCCTCCAGAAATATCTTGCTAAGAAGGTGTCATTTGTTATCGAGGAGTCAGTCAGCAGAGAATATTTAGAACATACTGAATAGTACAGGGAACTCTGCTTAATGCGCTGTGGTGACCTAAATGGGAAGGAAGTCTGAAAGGAGGGGAAATGTGTAGATGTGGGCGTCCCTGGTGGCTCAGTGGTGAAGAATCTGCCTGCAGTGCAAAAGAGGCAGGTTTGATCCATGGGTCAGGACAATCTCCTGGAGAAGGAAATGGCAACCCACCCCAGTATTCTTGCCTGAAAATTCCCAAGGACAGAGGAGCCTTATGGCCTACAGTGCATGGGATCACAAAAGAGTCAGACAGGACTTAATGACTAAACAAGAATGACAAATATGTATATGCATGACAGATTCATTTTGCTGTACAGTAGAAACTAACACAATGTTGTAAACTGACTGTACTCCTGTAAAAGTTGATTTTTTAAAAAAAGAAAGGATTGCAAGTGTAAATATCCTGAGGCAAGACAAGCTTTACTTCCCTTGAACAGGAAGGCCTGGCTGGCTGGAGCAGCGCGATCTGGGGCAGAGTGAGACAGGAAGAGGTGGGAGGGGGAAGTGGGGCAAAGTTCATGGAGGGCCTTGGACCGGGCGGGCCATATAGACACGCATGTAAGTGTTCCCGTGTATTGCGAACAGTGCATGATATTTGCACTTGCCTCCGTCTTTGCAGGTACTAGTGAACCTAAAGATTTGGATCTCAGGTGCAATTCCAGGAACCAGGGTAGCAAGGAGAGTGACAGTTCTAAGTGAATGCATGTGCTGCTGCTGCTGCTGCTGCTAAGTCACTTCAGTCGTGTCCGACTCTGTGCAACCCCATGGACTGCAGCCCAGCAGGCTCCTCTGTCCCTGGGATTTTCCAGGCAAGAGTACTGGAGTGGGGTGCCATTTCCGTCTCCAATGCATGAAAGTGAGAAGTGAAAGTGAAGTTGCTCAGTCGTGTCCGACTCTTCACGACCCCATGGACTGCAGCCTACCAGGCTCCTCTGTCCATGGGATTTTCCAGGCAAGCGTACTGGAGTGGGGTGCCATTGCCTTCTCCGATGCACTTGGTAGCAGTCCTTAAATCTTACTCTGGCCTTTTTCTTATATTTCTTGTAAAGTGGGTTCTTTGTAAATTGAGAGAGGATCACCGTCATGCAGCCGTGCTGAGTGAAATTATAAATGTCATGATGTGTGCATAAAAAGGGCAAGAACCAAGTGCTAGGTGCAATCCCCATGTGAGTAAAGGGTGGAGGAGGAGGGGTTTTCTTTAATAAAGTTTTTGTTGAAGCTCAGCTTACCAACTGTTGGGTTCAGAGCCTGCAAGTGAATCAAATTCCCCAGCTAGGCTTGAATCCTGATCAGAATGACAGCTAACTGGCTTAGTCCTCACAGCTTTTTAAAATCATACACCAAGAGGTCATAGCTACATTTTGGTTTAAAATGACATAACTGTGTTTTCGTTTACCTGTGAAGGTCATAAGAATATTTAATTACTAGATTCAGAAAACACTCCAAATATTAGATGGAAAATTTTCATCTGAATTCCTCTTTCCCCATAACACAAAATATTTTCTTTTGAGCCATGCTTGGGTTGCAGATTTTCACGTGAGAGGGTATGGTGGGGAATAGTTTATTAATGACAATAAATGGATAAGGGTGCCACAGCTTAATACCTTTATTGGTAGTAAAACTTGGTTTTGTAGCTGCTATTGTTTTCCCCACTTTATAGACGAGAAAACTGAGACTCAGAGAGTTTAAACTGCCCAAGACCAAACAAGTAGTGTAGCCCTGGATACTTGGTGGAACTGCCTTCAGTCAGGTCTGTTTGCCTCTAGCCTGTGTCTCCCAACACAAAGTCTCCCAGGGCCTGGATTAACCACCCGCCCCAGAAGAGCAGGCCTGCCTCACCTCACACAGGTGTGGGTAGGAACTGAGAAGCCCAATCAGGTTTGCCAAGGACTCTACAGGTGGCAATTGTAAAAGAATAAAAGGATGCCATGCATTGGGCTGCACCCACTCACGGACAGACCTCCCCTCAGAGGCGAGGCAAATGATTCTCCTGGTGCTGAGATAGGTTAGAATGCTCCTTCTGGGGACAAGGACTCAGCAGCAACTCCCGGTGAGCTTTCCTTTTTACAGAACTGGGTGAGGGACATGTTTCAAGGTAAAGGAGTTTCCCATTTAGTACAGAAAATAGCACTTTTAAAGTGTTTATAGAAAAGCCTAGATCAAGAATATAATATAGTATAGTAGACTCTATAACATATTCCCTAATATATTTTCTCTAATATAGTCTATATAATATATATATAATGTAATCCATGCATAATTTATTTCCTATGTAATATAGTCCATGTATAATTCCCTTAGTGTGTTTTCTCAAGACAACAGTAATCATAACTTTCCATTAAATAATAATTTTGAGGATGCTTATTGTATATCATATTTCAAAAAGAATAGGATGCACCTTAAAATGTATGATTTAACATTATACAGAAGATTGTAAATAAGTTTTGATATAATAAAAAGAAAACTAAAGACGGGAAAGTAAAATTGAAGCAGAGACAGGTTATATTACCCCATCAGTTCAGTCGTTCAGTCGTGTCCAACTCTTTGTGACTCCATGAACCGCAGCATACCAGGCCTCCCTGTCCATCACCAACTCCCGGAGTCCACCCAAACCCATGTCCATTGAGTCTGTGATGCCATGCAACCATCTCATCCTCTGTTGCCTCTTTCTCCTCCTGTCCTCAATCCCTCCCAGCATCAGGGTCTTTTCAAACGAGTCAGCTCTTCGCATCAGGTGGCCAAAGTATTGGAGTTTCAGCTTCAGCATCAGTCCTTCCAATGAACACCCGGGACTGATCTCCTTTAAGATGGACTGGTTGGATCTCCTTGCAGTCCAAGGGACTCTCAAGAGTCTTTTCCAACACCACAGTTCAAAAGCATCAATTCTTTGGCACTCAGCTTTCTTTATAGTCCAACTCTCACATCCATACATGACCACTGGAAAAACCATAGCCTTGACTAGACGGACCTTAGTTGGCAAAGTAATGTCTCTGCTTTTTAATATGCTGTCTAGGTTGGTCATAACTTTTCTTCCAAGGAGTGAGCATCTTTTAATTTCATGGCTGCAATCACCATCTGCAGTGATTTTGGAGCTCAGAAAAATAAAGTCAGCTACTATTTCCACTGTTTCTCCATCTATTTGCCATGAAATGATGGGACTGGATGCCATGATCTTAGTTTTATGAATGTTGAGCTTTAAGCCAAATATTACCCCATATATGTGCTTTAAAGCCCTTCATCATTACTAAAATTTATGTGCATTATCCCATCTGATTCTTGAGAGAGGCCTACAAAGTAGAAAGTTTAGGCATTATTAACCCAGTTTTACAGATGAGAAACTGATGTATGATGAGCTGAAATGATCTTCCCAAGGTAACTGAACTAGTATAGATGAGCCAGGATCAGACTAAGGTTTCCTAATATGCAGATGACACCACCCTTATGGCAGAAAGTGAAAAAGAACTAAAGAGCCTCTTGATGAAAGTGAAAGAGGAGAGTGAAAAAGTTGGCTTAAAGCTCAACTTTCAGAAAACGAAGATCATGGCATCCGGTCCCATCACTTCATGGCAAATAGATGGAGAAACAGTAGCTGACTTTATTTTTGGGGGCTCCAAAATCACTGCAGGTGGGGACTGCAGCCATGAAATAAAAAGATGCTTGCTCCTTGGAAGAAAAGTTATGACCAACCTAGACAGCATATTAAAAAGCAGAGACATTGCCAACAAAAGTCCGTCTAGTCAAGGCTGTGGTTTTTCCTGTGGTCATGTATGGATGTGAGAGTTGGACTATAAAGAAAGCTGAGTGCCAAAGAATTGATGCTTTTGAACTGTGGTGTTGGAGAAGACTCTTGAGAGTCCCTTGGACTGCAAGGAGATCAGCCCTGAATATTCATTGGAAGGACTGATGTTGAAGCTGAAACTCCAATACTTTGGCTACCTGATGCAAAGAGCTAACTCATTTGAAAAGACCTTGATGCTGGGAAAGATGGAAGGCGGGAGGAGAAGGGGATGACAGAGGATGAGATGGTTGGATGGCATCACCAACTCAATGGACATGAGTTTGAGTAAAGTCCGGGAGTTGGTGATGGACAGGGAGGCCTGGTGTGCTGCGGTCCATGTGGTCGCAAAGAATCGGACATGACTGAGCAACTGAACTGAACTGACTGAACATCTAGCCCAGCACTCAGTAAATTCTGATGCCTGAGGCAGCAGACTGGGGGAGATCCCAGGGGAAGCAAGGTCAGTCCACTGGACCTTTTTTCAGCCTGTTTCTGGGTATCACTCAGGTCTCTCCTGCTGCATGCTGGCTGCCTGCCCCACTGCAGAGCTCTTGCCCCCACCACTCCTGCAGGTTACAAACCTCTGCCCAGTCTCGTTTAGACCTGCATCCTCCAATAGCCTGAACCCCTCCTGTGTCATGAAAACCACCCCATCCCATTTTCAGGTCCTTTTAAATCCTAGCCAAGTGAGGACCTGCTGAGTGCATATATTTAGGATTAGATATGTATTGTGACTGAAAAAAAATGCACAATCTGAAACTTGAGAATTAGGTTTTATTTGAGGGACGAAACTGAGGACTTAAGCCTGGGACACAGCCTCTTAGATAGCTCTGAGAAGCTGTTCCGAAGAAGGGAAGGGAGGAGCCCAGAATATTATATGAGTTTTTGCAACAAAGACCAGGTAGTCAGAACATCAAAAAATGATTGTTAATGAAAGAAGTTACAGAGTTTAGCACTTTGCTATGTATGAGAAGATGCAAGAGTCTGGGCTCACTGAAATCATTTCTTTGATGTGCACGTCAGCTATCTAGAACCAGTATCCTGTGCTTTCTCATCCTGAGTCTTCTCAGGGTGCATTGTTGAGGGACGGCGGTGGCTGCAGTTGCTGATGGCTTGATGGTGGGCATCCTGTTTCTATCCTGTGTTCCTTCAGGGCTCACCATTGACATGGCTGTAACATGATGGCTTGATGGCCACAGCATCCTTTGTTTACTAATATGGCAGGCAATATTTTTCATTCACAGTATGTTAGGGCAAATCACAACGCAAAGGCAATCATCACAGAGAGTGCTGCTTCATTCTCAATAAAATAGACTCTTCTAGCCACAGGGCTGACTCCCATCCTGGCATCAGCTCCTACAGAGAATGGAAGCCACTGGGCAGTGAGAGGTCCCCTTGGCCTCTACAAGTTGGATTAGATGGCTCTGAACTTGCTTCCAACTTCTCCAGAATCTAATGGCTTCTAGGGGAAGCTGTGTTGCGGTGTGGCTCTAACCCAGCCTCACTCCACCCTGGCAATCGTTTCACAAGAGCTTTTTGGAGTTAACACCCTCAATCAAAAGTGTGGCTGCACGTGGGAGAATTCCCCAGGCCTGCTGCAACAGAAGTTGGAAAGACTTTTAACACACTTTAATTATACGTGGAGAAGCCATCAGCCTCGTCTAACCTCACCTCCTGGGACAACCTGGCTCTCTATATAGGTTCTTTGCAAAGCTGCTTTTTTTAGGTTGGTGTTTAAAGGTTTTCACTCCAAGCGTGGAATTGGATCTCTATTTTTTTTTAAGTTTAAAAGCATTTCTCAGTGAATTTGAATATTGGGAAATGTCTGAATGTTAAAGCAGCTATAAGCTTAGACTCCTCTGATACCACAGTGCTTGCCACCCCCCCCCAATCCCCCTGCCAAGATCAGCAGTGAGGCTGGAAGAGGAAGGGGGCGGGGAGAGAAAGCAATTCCTCAGTTTGTGCGCTTCCTCCAAAGGTGCCTGTTTTAGTACAGTCAGCCCTCCTATCTGGTGTTCACGTCTTCAGATTCAACCAACTGTGGATTCAATGAACCATCTATGGTAAATATGGGTGGAGGGACCGAGAAAGTTCCAAAAAGCAAAACATGAATTTGCCTAGAGCTGACAACTATTTACATTGTATTTATAACTATTTACATAGTATTGACATTGTATCAGGTATTATAAATAATATAGAGATGATTTCAAGTATATGGGATAATGTGTGTAGGTTATAGTCTTCCCAGGTGACGCAGTGGTAAAGAATCCACCTGCCAATACAGTAGATGCAAGAGACGCAGGTTCAATCACTGGGTGGGGAAGATCCCTTGGAATAGGAAATGGCAACCCACTCCAGTATTCTTGCCTGGAAAATTCCATGGACAGAGGAGCCTGGCAGGCTACAGTCCATGGGGTCGAAAGAGTTGGACACAACTGATCATGTGTGCACACACAAATTAAACATACCATTAATTTTTTTTTAATGCATACCACAGTTGAAGAATTATAAAATCAAATACTTTTAGGGAGCAAATAGGTAGCATACACATTTCAAATGACAAGTGGTATTTACATCAGCGAATGGGTATGTTTGTGGCAACCAAGAGACTGTATCTTGGAGAAGAAAATGGCAGCCCACTCTGGTATTCTTGCCTGGAGATGCCCATAAGCAGAGGAGCGTGGTGGGTCACTGTTCATGGGGTCACAAAGAGTCAGACACGACTGACTAAGCGGGTAAGCACAAGAGACTATAGGCCTGGCCTGAAGGCATTCAGATTCTATTTTTAAGAAACCCTAACTGAACAAATAAAATGTGTCCTCAGCCTCAGTTACCTGGAGGCAACATTTAGTCACATGGACATCAAATGTTACTGGTTGGCTAGGCGGGCCTCACAGATTTGCCTCCAGCTCTCTAGCAACTACTGTGAAAAGAGCAAGTTAGCCAGTTACACCGTTCACAGGGTGGTGAGATCAACACCAAGCAGTTATTCAGAATTGCACATGCTGTGGAGACTGAGATAGAAAAGAAATTTCCCCTGAGAATCTCAAAGAAAGAAGACAGAAATGTAATGAGCCGAGGTTAAGACAAATTCCCTGGGCATCTGTCTCATCCCATTGCTCAACGAGGCCCTTCATTTCATAGCACAGTGTCACAAAAGCAGTTCCCCTAAAGAAAATTGGGTCCAGGGAGAGGCAAAGTGGTGCAGAGTGAATGGTTGAGGCAACACACACACAATTGGTATTCTAAGGAGGGCCACTAACTAAGGGTCCATCAGTAGGGAGAGGCTGTCTAATGGCTGGGGGGCAGCAGTTTATGCTTTTGGAAAAGGGGAGTTAGATTCCTGCCTGGTATGTAGTGGATGCTCAGGAAACTTGTTGCATGGTGAGTAAGTAGAGAAGAAAAATGCAGGCATTTCAAGGCCAAAGGTCTAGAGAGGATATTCTGGGAATGATCTGGCTGGAGGATATTAGTCAGGGCTTTCTTGGTGGCAAGTGGTAAAAATCTACTGTGACCTTGATTTGGCAAAAATAGAAATGTGTTGACAGCATAATGGAGTGTGTCCCATAATCAAAAGGAAGAGTTAAATATCAAGCAGAAGGAAGATAGACTGAAGGTGTGCCTCTGGTGGACCCAAGATGTATGGCCCAGACTCCTTTCAAGGAAGGATGTGTTGTTCCAGATGCTGGCAATGTGGTCCGTAGGGAGCCTTCAGCTGTCAGCTTCTTCTCAGCTACACAGAGTTGCCTCACCCAAGAACATGCTGTTCCCTGGGCAGCCCACGTCCAGCGACCAGTCACTGTGGGAGTATAAAGCCCAGGCCATCTCAGCCAATGCAGGACAATTCCAAGGGACGACATACGCTTCAGAGCTCTCTGGGGTCAGCCAGAGCTTTCTTAGAGCTGCTTTGCAGTTCAGTTTGGCCCTCTGCACAATCCTGCTTCCTCCCCTCCTTTCTATATGTGCTGCCTCCTACTCAATGTTCTCCACCCCAGCTCCATCTCAGGGTCTGCTTCCATAGAACCCAACTTTTGACGTCCAAAGAAATATATAGAACCAGGGGATCAAAGGCCACCAGGATGCTTTTTGTCTCTCATCTGCCTTTCTCTCTGTGTCTTTGCTTCTATCTCTTCCACAGTTTTCACCCACAGAAAAGGAATGATTGTTATTGTATTGTTTGCTTTTTTAAAAAAATGTTTTAAACCCCAGGAAAGGATAATGAAGAGCCTAGCTGGGGTCAGGTGCCCAACTCCAAACAAATCAATTCTAGCCTGGATGTCCAAGCATTATCATTGGCCAGGCTTGAGTCAAAACCTGTTTCTCAGGGATAGGATCATATAGGAACAAACATGGCAGCTGTAGAGCCATGGGGTTTAGGGGAGGGTTGCTGAGCAAAAAACTGATGCTGTCCTCTTCATTTAATTTTAGAAGGTTTACTTGAGGTTTTGAATATAAGAGATAAGACATTTTTACCTAGTTCATTGATTTTCCTTTTTTAAACTGGAATATAATTGCTTTAAAATGTTGTGTTAGTCTCTGCTGTACATCAAAGTGAATCAGCCATGTATACATGTATCCCCCCACCTTGGACCTCCCTCTCACCCCACCCGAGTCCCATCCCTGTAGGTCATCACAAATATCCTGTGTCTTATATCAGCTTCTCACTAGCTATCTATTTTACACATAGTCGTGTACATATGTCAACCCCAATCTCTCTCTTTATCCTACCCTCCAGTGACAGATGAATGGATAAAGAAGACGTGGTACATATATACAGAATGGAATATTACTCAGTCCCTAACAGGAACAAAATAGGACTATTTGTAGGCATGAATGGATCTAGAATATGTCATACAGAGTGAAGTTAAGAAAAAAACAAATCTATATTAACGCATATATGTGAAATCTAGGAAAATGGTACAGATGAAACTATTTCCAAGGCAGGGATAGAGACACATACATAGTTTATTGGTTTTCAAAATAAAACAAAAAGCTTGAAACAACAGGACTCTTTCAAACAAAATTTAACTTGGGAATATCAACATAATTAGTAGATAATGATGGAGCTTTTGATTTGAGAGGAAGCAGGAGGCCCAGAATCCAGTCTCTTGGCCTTCCCTAATTCCATTTCCTGGCAACTGAAGAGTCACTTCATTATTCATTTATTTCAGTAATTATTATTGGACACTTATCCTGCCCCAGGTATTGTGCTAGATCCTGGAAAGACAATGGCTAAGTAAAAATAAACACAGCTTTTAGTTCTGGAGCATACTAAGTATATTCCTTGGAACACAGTTTGAAACCCACTTGTTCTGGGCCATTTTGTGGGAATAGGGAGAAGGAGAATATGGGGTTGAGATAGAGTGACATAATTAAAGAGATGCTTTAGAAATACTGTCTTACAGGCATTAGGTGTGGTCATTTTGATTTGGTGAAGATTGACATGTTGATTAATTGGGAGACTATTGCAAAATTCATGCCAAGATGTGAAATGTTGGGTTTAAATTGCAGAAAAGGCAGAGGAAATGAAAAAGAAGCGTGGATACAAGAAATATAATGTAAGAAAAATTGATGAGTCTTTGTGACAGCCTCTTAATGGATCTGACTAGTGTCTATTAATACATGATATTAAAACAGACCCACGTACACATATACATACTAGGTACCCCCCTTACACACACGCTTTTTCCACTCAATCAAATGTGCAATATATTCTGACCCACATCACTGCACTTACATATTAATCATTCATGCATTCTTGACAGCCCATTTCAGTTCCTTCTTTTTCCAGCACCCTGACCACTCACACATAATTCTCATGGCTCCAAGCACAACACACTCCCCTGATTGAAAGCAACCCGTGCCCTTCCTTATGTCTTTCTTGTATTCAACTGTAATCATTATTAAATTCCTGAATATTTACAGTTCAACTAATATCAACTACTCCTTTCTTTAGCCAAGATATTGTTCTCTAACTTCTCAGGGATTTATTTTGTGTTGTATGAAAACTTTTGAAATAATCCTTTTATATGTTTTAGGTTCACATACAGTTCAATGTGTAATTATATGAGATATGTTCCATTTTGGGGGCAGCCTTGTGATGTATTTTTGAAACATCTTTGGGCTGAAAATGCTTGCTCACCTATTCTCTTTGTTTTTTTTTTTTTATTTATTTATTTTTTATTTTACTTTACAATTCTGTATTGGTTTTGCCATACATTGACATGAATCCAATTCTCTTTGTATATTCATCTTGCAATTTACATTTTCTAATAATTTTATGAAAAAGTTTCTTATTAGTCATTACTCCAGTGTCCAACTCCACTTATATTCCACAGATGAGGAAACAGAATCCTGGAGAGGTTAAGACACTATATCCTGGACTTTATTTCAGTCCTGTGTCCTTTCACTACTAGAAGATTTTTTAATTTAATTTTTATTTTACATTGGAGTATAGTTGATTTATATAATGTTAGTTTCAGGTGTACAGCAAAGCAATTTATATATATATATCTCCATTGTTTTTCAAATTCTTTTCCCAGATAGGTTATTACAGAATATTGAGTAAAGTTCCCTGTGCTATATAGTAGGTCCATGTTGATTATCTATTTTATATATAGTAGTATGTACATCGGAGAAGGAAATGGCAACCCATTCCAGTACTCTTGCCTGGAAAATCCCATGGATAGAGGAGTCTGGTGGGCTGCAGGCCATGGGGTTGCAAAGAGTTGGACATGACTGAGCGACTTCACTTTCACTTTTCACTTTCATGCATTGGAGAAGGAAATGGCAACCCACTCCAGTGTTCTTGCCTAGAGAATCCCAGGGACGGGGGAGCCTGGTGGGCTGCCGTCCATGGGGTCACACAGAGTCGGATACGACTGAAGCGACTTAGCAACAGCAGCAGCAGTGTGTACATGTTAACCCCAAACTCCTAATTTATCCCTCTCCCCAACTTTCCCCTTGCTGCTGCTGCTAAGCTGCTTCAGTTGTGTCCAACTCTGTGCGACCCCATAGACAGCAGCCCACCAGGCTCCTCCATCCCTGGGATTCTCCGGGCAAGAACACTGGAGTGGGGTGCCATTGCTTTCTTCGACCTTTCCCCTTAGGTAACCATAAATTTGTTGTCTAAGTCTGTGAGTCAGTTTCTGTTTTGTAAATAAGCTCATTTGTATCATTTTTTTAGCTTCAAGTGATATATTTCTCTTTCTCTTTTTTCACTTTGTATGATAATCTCTAAGTTGATCCATGCTGCTACTAAGTTGCTTCAGTCGTGTCCGACTCTGTGCGACAGCCCACCAGGCTCCCCCATCCCTGGGATTCTCCAGGCAAGAACACTGGAGTGGGTTGCCATTTCCTTCTCCAATGCATGAAAGTGAAAAGTGAAAGTGAAGTCGCTCAGTCGTGTCCAACTCTTCCCAACCCCATGGACTGCAGCCTACCAGGTTCCTCTATCCATGGGATTTTCCAGGCAAGAGTACTGGAGTGGGGTGCCATTGCCTTCTCCGAAGTTGATCCATATTGCCGCATTATTTCTTTTTTGTAGAAGAGAGCAATTTTTATTGGTCACTGAAGCACAGGGGCACAGGCAACTCACTGGGAGCAAAGGTTTACCCTTGTTTCCTGCTGCGAAGTCTCTTTTGAGCTGTATATTAGAGTTTTGTGTGTTCCTAAATATCCACCTATGTTGCAGGCTACTTGCAGGTGGAAACTGTATTTTATGTGTCCTGATACCTCACATACTACTTTACTGGGCACAAAAACTCTAGACCACATTTTATTCATTTATTTATTTATTTGACAAATATTTATTGAGTACCTAGTATGTTCTAGATACTACTCTAAGTGTTTGTGATATAGCAATAAGTAAAGAAGACATAGTCTTCACTCCGAGGGAGCATATTGTATAACAGGAAAATAAGACATTGAACAAGATGATATTCAATAGGTAATAAGTGTGATGAGGTTTACAGGAGAGGTGCCAAGTCTAAGGGAACAACTGTTAGAGACCACCACCACCCGCTCCCCTACTCTTCCTAACCTGCCTCTTTCCTGCGCCACACCTCCCTGGATCCAGGAGTGAAACTGGCATCAGTGACACAAAGCACAAGTGTGACTTCGGTGACTTCTGTGTCTCTCAGGGTCCCATCTATCGGTCTGCATAAGATGGCACCTCAGAGCAAGTGTCACTGGTGACTTGAGTACCGAATTGACAGTGGCTCCCAGAAGGGAACGACTAAAGAATGAGAAGCCTGCTTGCAGTCATGTGTTTATTCAGCAAGCATAGCTTGAGAATTTATTCTGTACCAGGTACTGTGAGCAAAACGAACAGGCATCACCATCAGTGGGCAGCATAAATGGTGAGGGAGACTTTAAAAAACTTTTTATTTTATATTGGAATATAGTTGATTTACAATCTTGTTTTAGTTTCAGGTGTCCAGCAAAGTGATTCAGATATACATATACACATATCTATTCTCTTTCAAATTTCTTCTCTCATTTAAGTTATTACAGAGTATTGAGTAGGTTTCCCTGTACATACAGTAGGTTCTTGTTGGTTATCTATTTTTATGTATAATAGTTTGTGTATGCTAATTACAAACTCCTAATTTATCGCCCCTCACCTTTCCCCTTGAGTAACCATAAGTTTGTTCTCTAAGTCTATGAGTCTGCTTCTGTCTTGTTAATAAATATATTTTTTAAGATTCCACGTATGAATGATATCACAGATATTTGTTTTTATCTGTCTGACTTCGCTCAGTATGACACTCCCTAGGTCTATCCATGTGTTGCAGATGGCATCATTTTCTTTTTTATGGCTGAGTCTACTGTGTATATGCACCAGTATTTATCCATTCCTCTGTTGATGGACATGTAGGTTGCTCCCATGTCTTGGCTATTGTAAACAGTGCTGGAATGAACACTGGGTGTGTGTGTCTTTTTGAATTATGGCTTTATCTGGATACATGCATAGGAGTGGAATTGCTGGGTCATATGGGTAGCTCTATTTTTAGTTTTTTAAGGAACCTCCAAACTGTTCTCCATGGTTGCTTTAGGTATAAGGTTCGGTTGTTCATTTGAGGTTTTTCTTGTTTCCTGAGGTAAAACTATATCGCTATAAACTTCCCTCTTAGGATGCTTACAGGTTTTGGATGACCGTGTTTTTGCTTTCAATTGTCTCTAGGTATTTTTCTATTTCCTCTTTGATTTCTTCAGTGATTCATTGGCTGTTTATTAGCATATTGTTTAGCCTCCATGTGTTTGTTTCTCAGCTTTTTGCCTTGTAGTTGATTTCTAATCTCATAGTGTTATGGTTGGAGAAGATGCTTGATGTGATTCAGTTTTCTCAACATGACCATGGCTCCCTTCCCCAGGACAATAGTAATCATAGTAATCCATGAAATGATTATTTTGTGGACGTTTATTCCACATCATAATCATATTACACCACATCTCATATCATTTATATTAATAAACTCCAAGTGGATTAGGTCTCTGAATGTAAAATAATAAAATCATACAAGTACTAAAAGAAACCACAGGTAAATTCCTGTTTAACCTCAGTGTAGGGAAAGGCTTTATATGGATGATTCAAACCCCAAGGCAATAGCATAGATGCTGTAATCTAGTTAACGAAAGCATTTCTCACAGGGGTAAGGACTAGAAATTCTGAAACAACTTTCTGCATACACTAGAATTTAACAAATAAGTAGATAAATTGTAGGTAATGAGAGCTGTGTTTCTTATTGTTGGGAAAAGAAGTTATAAATAAGGACAAATGAATATTAGTCCAAACCCTGTGGTTTGGACTGTAATCAAATGTATCAGCATAGATTCATGGGCTTTACTATATATGTAAACATAGAAATACAGAAAAAATATATATATATATGTTGTTTCATAATATATTTTCTAGCTCTGTCTGCTGAGAAGGTCTGGAAGCAATAATAGCCCAGTACAGAGGAGCCTGGCGAGCTATAGTCCAGGGGGTCACAAAGAGTCAGATGTGCTGAGCACACACACCAAAGAATAATGAACACACTCATTGCCCAAATCTTGATCTCTAAAAACACAAACTCTTAGGAGAGCAGTTGATTTCAAATTGGGGGCAGAATAAACACAAGATGATCCTGGAACTTATTATGGTGACAATTAGTAAGAAACTGTTGGAAATAAGATGGGAGCATGTGGAAGAAAACAGGAGGCAACCTGAAGGAGCTCCCAATGGCTAAAGCTGGAATAAATTAAACAACAAATAATGATATTGTTGTTCAGTTGCTAAGTGTGTCCGACTCTTTGTGACCCTATGGACTGAATGCAGCATGCCAAATTTCCCTCTCCTTCACTATCTCCTGGAGTTTGTTCAAACTCATGTCCATTGAGTCCTTGATGTTATCTAACAATGATATTGTATGCTCAATCACTTCAGTCGTGTCCGACTCTTTGCGACCCTACAGATTGTAGCCCACCAGGCTCCTCTGTGGAATTCTCCAGGCTAGAATACTGGAGCAGGCAGTCATTCCCTTCTTCAGGGGATCTTCCCAACCCAGGGATCAAACTCACATGTCCTGCATTGCTGAAGGATTCTTTACTGCTGAGCCACCAGAGAAGCCCAATAATGTTGTTATTAGATTTTAATCCATAGAATAAAATAAATACCTATGTCTCCATACAGGCATAATAAATAAATGGGGGGATGAGATTACTGTCTTTCACAATAAACTCCAATTGATAAACATGGAAGGAAAGAGGAAAATAATAGAATCACCATTAGACAAACATCAGAGAAATTGCTTCAGACAAGACACACTGATGGATGCCAAAATTACTGGGCAAAAGTTTGAGGAGGAATAGAATTTGCATAATCTGAAAGTGTCTCTCCTGAGGTGCTTATTAATTACAAAAGGAAAGGTAGTAACGTGACAGTGAAAGAACTGGTCAGACACCAACTTAACCAAGTAATCAAGGTAAAAATATCGGCAGCAATAAGACATATCGACATCATTGAACCCCTTGATAGGATGCACTGAGAAAAGATACAAAAGCATTTTTGTAGTATTCTTGCCAAAAATGCATAGCCTCAATCTAATCACGGGAAAATAGCAGACAAATCCAAATTGAGTGACATCCTGCATAATCACTGATCAGTACTTGTCAAAAATACCAAAGTCGGAAAAGATAAGGAAAGACCAAGGAACTGTTACAGATTAGAAGAGACAAAGAAGTAACAGCTAAAGAGAGGGTGGGATCATCATCAGGATCCCTGGTACACAAAAAAGGACATTAATGGGAAAAATTGTTGTTGTTACTGTTTAATCATTCAGTCATGACATTCAAACAGGGTCTGACAGCTGAGCTGCCAGTATAGTGCTGGTGATAATACTCTATTCTTGAGTACGGTTATCTGAAGAAATATAGGGTGAGGGAACTCTATGTGGTTGCAACTCTTCTGTAAATTTAAAATTCCTTTAAAGACTTTTTAAAAGGACCCCCATGGTACACAGAGGAGGCCTTTACAGATTAGGAATACCCAGCAGGGCAGGTATCACAGTCCTTGGCAGTCTGTGGCCTTCTGTGCCTCTGTGCATACACAGAGTGTCAGCCTGAGCCTGTCACAGTGTCGAAGAGCATTGCCTCAACTCTAGTGGGGCTGGAGTAATGGCTGAACCCTGGGCTTCCCTGCTGGCTCAGTGGGTAAAGAGTCCACTTGCAATGCAGGAGATGTGGGTTCGATCCCTGGGTAGGGAATATCCCCTGGAGGAGAAAATGGCAACCCACTCCACTATTCTTGCCTTAAAAGTCCCATGGACAGAGGACCCTCGCAGGCTATAGACCCTTAGAGTCCAATGCTACTAAGCACGCATGCGGCTCACATTTACTGTTATACTTCATCATAGACCTTGAATAATAAGAACCTCTCACTCCACTACTAATTTATAATGAACGACCATTTGATCTGAGCTGAAATTTTACCATAAAAAGATTTTACTAAGGAAATGTGAAAAAAAAAATACTTCGCTCATTTTTTATGTAAAAAAAAAATGTGTTGCAGCATTATATATAATAGCCAATGTGTGGAAAAGATTAGTGTCCAAAGCTAAGGGACTGGTTAATAAAACTTATATTAATATATTGGAATGCCAAAGAGCAATTAAAAATAATATTGTAGACTGCTGCTACTGCTGCTAAGTCGCTTCAGTCGTGTCCGACTCTGTGCAGTCCCATAGACAGCAGCCCACCAGGCTCCACTGTCCCTGGGATTCTCCAGGCAAGAACACTGGAGTGAGTTGCCATTTCCTTCTCCAATGCATGAAAGTGAAAAGTGAAAGTGAAGTCACTGAGTCGTGTCCAACTCTCAGCGACCCCATGGCCTGCAGCCCACCAGGCTCCTCTGTCCATGGGATTTGTCAGGCAAGAGTACTGGAGTGAGGTGCCATTGTATTGAATAAAAATCTGTCATATTCCCCAAAAGCTAAATAAATAGGTTAAAAAATAACATGTGTGTGAAAGGTGTGTATATATACACACATATATTCTATTTATCAATATACTTATAGAAAGATTGAAAGAAAATTTGAAAGAATGTTCTCTAAAATGTTAACAGAAGTTTAGACTGGTGAAATTAGTAATTTTTCCTTCATTTTTTAAAAATTTTTCTGCATTTTCTAATATTTCATAAGGAGCATACATTCTTTTCTAATTTACAAAAATGTTATTTTAAAAATAAAAGCAAGGAGACTTCTGGTTTTAAAACAGAGGAGTAAAGACATCCGTGTACCTTCTTTTCCACAAAGTTGCCTTCCAGCAAGAAGCAGGATAATAGGAACAAAGCTCCACCTCTGACAAAACTAGGAAACAGCTAGTTATCTGAACCAAGATATATGAGGAAGGGGATTCTCAATGCAAAAATCACCAGGGAGGCCAGTCAGAAGACAAGGCCAGGACCCACCTGGAAATGCAAGCTAAGGCAAAATCTTAGAGCACTGTTCTCCTAAGAAATGGGAGACCCTGAGAAGAGAAGCCAGCAGTTCCTTGTTTAAACAATAAACATGGAACTTGCAGGCTTGCAATGGAAGTTTCTTTGGTCCTCATTTGTCAGCTTGGAGAAGTAGGGAAATGGGCTGAAAGCAGAACCACACAAATGTGACCTTTTAACTGGAAGCGATATATGGGTGAGATGAAGCAAAGTGGAGAAGATGTAAATCGCCAGCTATCAGCTTTTCCTAGCAGTGAAAAAACAAAGGCAAAAGCTACTCTTGTGCGTGGCCACATGTATTCATTTATGCAAACCTGAGGGATGTTTTACTACTGTTATCAGTTAACATAATGCTCAGCTATATAACAGAAACCACCACCTCCCAACTTTAATATGACAGATGGCTATTTCTTTCTCATTTAAAGAATTTCAAAAATAGTGTTTGTACAACATCTTCATGGTCTCATAAGGGAACCCAGTTCCTAACTTTCTGCTCTGCTTCCTTCTGTACATGAATTCTGTCTTCAAGGTATCTCGTGGTTTAAGATGGCTTCTGGAGCACCAGTCATTACATCTATATTTCAGGCTACAGCAATAAGGAAGAAGACCTTATTCTCCTCTCACTTTTAAGGAGCTTATCTGGAAGCCACACTCAACACTTGCTTTACATCAATAGAGCTTAGTCTATCTGCCTGGCCATAGCCAGCTATAAAGAAAGCTGGGAAGTTTAGAGTTTTGGCTGGGCACAATGACAATGAACAGAATCTGGTTCCTATTATAATAGAAGAAAGAAATGGATGTTGGAGAATACAGTTAGTAGTTTCTACCACAACTGTGAACTAGAAAGAATTCTTTATAATTCAAAAATACAACCTTGTTTTGTCTCTATGAACCTCCTGCAAGTAGCTAGTCCAGAAAGAACTGAATCTTGTTCAGAGGTAACAAGTCATTAAAAAGGAACCAGCACACAAACAACATAAAAATATTACAAGAAAAAAAAAAAAAAGGAAAGAAAGAGAAAAAAATGGCAAATGAAGATCATTTAGCAAAAAAGTTGCTATCAAGCACATAAACTTATGATCAAGCATATTGCCATATACCCCAAGAATTTAATGACTTTTAACTATCTTAAAGCAGAATGCAGCAGTCAAAGAAGGAAGGAATAGATAGATATATTGTGAATACTGTAGGGTATACTGAGGATGAGGGTAAAAAGTGAGGAAAATAAAATAAATTTGAAAAAAGACAGCACCATAAAAGCCAAAGTTAGATTAAAATGTGTATAATTGGTCTTTTTGAACTACAGATGTTCAGTTCTGTACAGATACAAATAAGATAGCATTAAAAAAAATAAGCAAAAAAGTCAAATATAGTATTCCCAGAAAATAAATCTTAAAAACTGACACGTAGAAGTTACTGGATTTCAAAGAAAAGTATCCTTTGGGCATCCAGACAAAAAGGCCCAATCTTGTAGGTAAAGGATGGGTGGATGGGAACGAAGTTGACCTCTGACATCCCCACAGCATCATTTAACGTTAGAAGATAAGGGAGCAATGCCTACAAACACCTTGTTGATCAAGGAGTTAAAACCAGCTAAAGCAGGGATCAGAAAACACTTTCAGTAACGAACTAGTAGTAAATACCTTCAGCTTGTGGTTCATGCAGTCTCTGTCACAACTCTACTCTTGTGCCTGAGAGCAGTCATAGGAAATATATCCATGAATGGGTTTTGTTGTATGCCAATAAAACTTTATTTACAAAAAGCCAACTGGATGTGGCCCATGGGTCATATCCAACCCCTGAGCTAGACTATCACTCAAGCATAAAGGTAAGAAAAAATTATGTTTGAAGTTGTGAGATCTTCAGGGATACAATCCACATAGTCTAAAGTGTTAGATGATAAACTTCAGTGGACAAAAAAAGATACATGAAGAAACTGAAACAAAAGCTCTGGCAAGAAATAAAAAGCTAAAATATGCTCTACTACCTGGAAAATGAAAAAAAGAGACATACCTTCCGGCTCTTTGGCAGCAAGTGCCTTAGAAGCTCCGTGACGTGAAAGGATAATTCCAGAAACCAAGACATCTGTTGAAAGCCATAAAAATTGTGATCAGTTCTAAATAAAGAAGGTGATGTCACATTCACAGAGCCCTTTTGAAAACCTCTCACAATTCACAGGGATATTTGGATTGTTAACCCACAGTGACAGATGAAGGTGGAAAATGAAAGAGTTGAATGAAATCAGAGGTCCTTGTTCCCAATCGCTCATTTAAATCCCCCCAGGCATTTTTTTTTCTTTTTATGTCTGCTCCTGGGACCCGTCTCAGACTGCTTAAATCAGAATTTCTGGAAATAGGAAAAACAGAAATAATTTTTTAGCTCCCCAAATATTCAGCTATGGGTTTTCCCCATGACTCAGCTGGTAAAGAATCTGCCTGCAAGCAGGAGACACAGGTTCGATCCCTGGGTCAGGAAGATCCCGTGGAGGAGGGCATGGAAACCCACTCCAGTATTCTTGCCTGAAAAATTCCATGGACAGAGGAGCCTAACAAGCTATAGCTTATGGGGTTGCAAAGAATTGGACATGACTGAGCAGCTAAGCACACAAATATTCAGCTATGCTACTGTGTTGGAGATTAAGATGGTTTTGGAGGTACATATCAATTTAGACATTCTATGATTATATATGTGAATATAAATAATTCTCCTAAACTCAGAAGTCTGGAAATTGCTACACAAAAGAGGCTAAACTACTTAGTTAATTTTTAATGTATGTTTCTATAAAAGAAATTTAAATTATAGTCCTTGCTGGACCAAGTTATAGAGGCTTTTCAAAAGAAGCTAAAGGCTTCATGTAAAGAAGCTAATAATTACTCATGAATGAAGAAAGAAATATTTAACTCATTCTGGCACTATAGTCAATTCTTTATTTTAAAAAGAAAAGTGTCCCTGTCCAGTAACTTATGAAATGTCAAATGTTCCTCATTTTTGAAAGTCTAAGGCCCTTGGGATAGTTCTTTGTTTGCTTTGGGTTTCCCTGGTAGCTCAGAGGTTAAAGCATCTGCCTGCAATGTGGGAGACCTGGGTTCGATCCCTGGGTTGGGAAGATCCCCTGGAGAAGGAAATGGCAACCCACTCCAGGATTCTTGCCTGGAGAATCCCATGGGCAGAGGAGTCTGGTGGGCTACAGTCCACAGGGTCGCAAAGAGTCAGACACGACTGAGTGACTTCACTTAAAAAGTCTGGTCCTTAACCTATTTCTTGAATCACTCATTTCCAAAAATTAGCAAAGTCCAAGAGAGATGTAAATACATCAAGAAAAGTAAATGAATCTCAGTGGAAAGCTTTTTTCTTAGAGAAACCAGATGATCACTAGTGATTAGAGTAACAAATAGTACCAGTTTACCCAGCAACCTTGATGGGTACCTCTTACTCCTGAGCAATTTTTACTAGTGCTTCCTTTCAGTCTCAGATATTTCCTAGTGGAGGCAATACATTATATGGTAACTCTGCCATTGATGTTAATAGTAATAAATGAGCTGTATTTCTTCATTAGGGCAGATACAAGAACCTAGGCTTGGGAATATGCTATGATCAATACTGTACCCTCACAAGAGGGGATTGAATCTGTCACAAGAATGTGTGATTAGAAACCAGTCTTCATCTGTAGTGTGGGAGGAGGAGCTAACTCATGTAGTTTGGTCACAATTAGTATTTTTGCAGAAGGATGTCAAGAGATATTTAAAGATAAGTTCTAGAGAAGGAAACGAGTTGAGAACAGAACTGCAAGAGTTTGGGAATCAGAAAAGGACTTGATAAAGATGCTGAGAATAGCAGGTCCATGAATCAGGGTCCCAGGGACCAAACCTGATCAGGAACAATAGGTGGAGGAAGAAATCTGAGACAGGGAGGATTTGATATGACAGTTTTGCCAAGGAACTGCTTACTATTTCCTCCAGCTTTTATTGACCTTGTCTCACCATCAGGGTTTCTTAAAGCATTAAGTTTTTGGCACTCCAGTAGAGTTGGAATTTGTATCATCTAGCTTTTTAATGAAGTTTACCCTTACAAAGATTTCCTTAATTCAGATCTTTAGTTCAAACTGTTAAATTATTTTTTTAAAAAACTGTTTTGTTTTGTTTTTTTTCAAATCGGGAAACCTGGCTTTCAAAGAAAAATGATTTTCTAAGATAATTATCCTGAACTAGTATTATTTGATCTTCTAAGACTTTCATGCACTATATGGAAAATTAAGATCTGCAGGAAACACAAAGATTAAGTGCTAGATCAGTCAAATAAATCCTGTCAGTCAATGGAGTGATGAATATCACTGTCACATCTTTTTGACATCCAAGAAGGAATATGTGACAGCACTGTAATAGGTATAACATTTATTTATTCAACACATATTTATTCAGTATATATTAGGTAGATGACATTATGCGTGTTATCGTTCAGTCGCCCAGTCGTGTGCAACTCTTTGTGACCCCATGGACTGCAGCACACCAGGCCTCCCTGGCCCTCACCATCTCCTGAAGATTGCCCAAGTTCATGTTCATTGCATCAGTGATGCCATCCAGCCATCTTACCCTCTGACACCCTCTTCTCCTTCTGTCCTCAATCTTTCCCAGCATCAGGGACTTTTCCCATGAGTCGTCTGTTTGCATCAGATGACCAAAATACTGGAGCTTCAGCTCCAGCATCAGTCCTTCCAGTGAATATTCAGGCTTGTTCTCCCTTAAGGTTGATTGGTTTGGTCTCTTTGCTGTCCAAGGGACTTTCAGGAGTCTTCTCCAGCACCACAGTTTGAAGGCATCAATTCTTTGGCATTCTGCCTTCTTTATGGTTAGCTCTCACAACCGTATGTGACCACTGGGAAACCATAGCCTTGACTAATAGGGACCTTTGTCGGCAGAGTAATGTCTCTGCTTTTCAACACACTTTCTAGGTTTTTCATCACTTTCCTGCCAAGAAGCAATCATCTTCTGATTTCATGGCTGCAGTCACCAACCGCAGTGATTTGGAGCTCAAGAGAGGAAATCTGTCACTACTTCCACTTTTTCCCTTTTATTTGCCATGCAGTAATGGGGCCAGATAATGGCACCCCACTCCAGTACTCTTGTCTGGAAAATCCCATGGACGGAGGAGCCTGGTAGGCTGCAGTCCATGGGGTCGTGAAGAGTCGGACATGACTGAACGACTTCACTTTGACTTTTCACTTTCATGCGTTGGAGAAGGAAATGGCAACCCACTCCAGTATTTTTGCCTAGAGAATCCCAGGGATGGGGGAGCCTGGTGGGCTGCCGTCTATGGAAGCGACTTAGCAGCAGTAGCAGCAATGGGGCCATGAACTTAGTTTTTCGATATTTAGTCTTAAACCAGCTCTTTCACTTTCCTCCTTTACCCTCATCAAGAGGCTCTTTAGTTTCTCTTCACTTTCTGCCATTAGAGTGGTATCGTCTGCATATCTGAGGTTGTTGATGTTTCTCCTGCCTATTTTGATTCCAGCTTGTAACTCATCCAAGAAACACCTGGAGTAACAGGCAAATTTGGCCTTGGAGTACAGAATGAAGCAGGACAAAGGCTAATAGACTTCTGCAAACACCCTCTTCCAACAACACAAGAGAAGACTCTACACATGGATATCACCAGATAGTCGACACCAAAATCAGATTGATTATATTCTTTGCAGCCAAAGATGGAGAAGCTCTATACAGTCAGCAAAAACAAGACCAGGAGCTGACTGTGGTTTGGATCATGAACTCCTTATTGCCAAATTCAGACTGAACTTGAATAAAGTGGAGAAAACCATGAGACCATTCAGGTATGACCTAAATTAAATCCCTTATGATTATACAGTGGAAGTGAGAAATAGATTTAAGGGACTAGATCTGATAGATAGAGTGCCTGATGAACTATGGACCGAAGTTCGTGACATTGTACAGGAAACAGGAATCAAGACCATCCCCAAGAAAAAGAAATGCAAAAAGGCAAAATGGCTGTCTGAAGAGGCCTTACAGATAGCTGTGAAAAGAAGGGAAGCAAAAAGCAAAGGAGAAAAGGAAAGATATACCCATTTGAATGCAGAGTTCCAAAGAGATAAGAAAGCCTTCCTCAGCAACCAGTGCAAAGAAATAGAGGAAAACAATAGAATGGGAAAGACTAGAGATCTCTTCAAGAAAATTAGAGATACCAAGGGAACATTTCATATAAAGATGGGCTCAATAAAGGACAGAAATGGGATCTAACAGAAGCAGAAGATATTAAGAAGAGGTGGCAAGAATACATGGAAGAACTATACAAAAAGATCTTCATGACCCAGATCATCATGATGGTGTGATTACTCACCTAGAGCCAGACATCTTGCAATGTGAAGTCAAGTGGGCCTTAGAAAGCATCACTACGAAAAAGCTAGTGGAGGTGATGGCATTTCAGTTGAGCTATTTCAAATCCTAAAAGATGATGCTGTGAAAGTGCTGCACTCAATATGCCAGCACATTTGGAAAACTCAGCAGTGGCCACAGGACTGAAAAAGGTCAGTTTTCATTCCAATCCCAAAGAAAGGCAATGCCAAAGAATGCTCAAACTACCGCACAATTGCACTCATTTCACACGCTAGTAAAGTAATGCTCAAAATTCTCCAAGCCAGGCTTCAGCAGTAGGTGAACCGTGAACTTCCAGATATTTAAGCTGGTTTTAGAAAAGGCAGAGGAACCAGAGATCAAATTGCCAGTATCTGCTGGATCATGGAAAAAGCAAGAGCATTCCAGAAAAACATCTATTTCTGCTTTATTGACTGTGTGGATCACAATAAACTGTGGAAAATTCTGAAAGAGATGGGAATACCAGAACACCTGACCTGCCTCTTAAGAAACCTGTATGCAGGTCAAGAAGCAACTGTTAGAAATGGACATGGAACAACAGACTGGTTCCAAATAGGGAAAGGAGTACGTCAAGGCTGTATATTGTTACCATGCTTATTTAACTTGTATGCAGAGTACATCATGAGAAATGCTGGGATGGAAGAAACACAAGCTGGAATCGAGATTGCTGGGAGAAATATCAATAACCTCATATATGCAAATGACACCACTCTTATGGCAGAAAGTGAAGAACTAAAGAGCCTCTTGATGAAAGTGAAAGAGGAGAGTGAAAAAGTTGGCTTAAAGCTCAACATTCAGAAAACGAAGATCATGGCATCTGGTCCCGTCACTTCATGGCTAATAGATGGGGAAACAGTGGAAACAGTGTCAGACTTTATTTTTTTGGTCTCCAAAATCACTGCAGATGGTGATTGCAGCAATGAAATTAAAAGACTATCTGGTGATGTCCATGTGTAGCTTACTCCTTGGAAAGAAAGTTATGACCAACCTAGACAGCATATTAAAAAGCAGAGACATTACTTTGCCAACAAAGTTTCATCTAGTCAAGGCTATGATTTTTCCAGTGGTTATGTATGGATGTGAGAGTTGGACTGTGAAGAAGGCTGAGCGCCGAACAATTGATGCTTTTCAACTGTGGTGTTGGAGCAGACCCTTGAGAGTTCCTTGGACTGCAAGAATATCTAACCAGTAATCCTAAATGAGATCAGTCCTGGGTGTTCATTGGAAGGACTGATGCTGAAGCTAAAACTCTGGCCAGCTGATGCGAAGAGCTGACTCATTTGAAAAGACCCTGATGCTGCAAAAGATTGAGGGCAGGAGGAGAAGGGGACAACAGAGGATGAGATGGTCGGATGGCATCACCGGCTCAATGGACATGGGTTTGGGTGGACTCCAGAAGTTGGTGATGGACAGGGAGGCCTGGTGTGCTGCGGTTCATGGGGTCGCAAAGAGTGGACACGACTGAGTGACTGAACTGGACTGAACTGTAACTCATCCAGCCCAGCATTCCTCATGATGTGCTCAGTGTATAGGTTAAACAAACAGGGTGACAGCAGATAGCCCTGTCATACTTCTTTCTCGATCTTTATGAATCAGTCATTCTACACAGGGTTCTAACAGTTGTTTCTTGACTTGCATACAGATTTCTCAGGAAACAGGTAAGATGATCTGGTATTTCCATCTCTCTAAGGGCTTTCCACAGTTTGTCATGGTCCACACAGCCCAAGGCTTTAGCATAGTCAGTGAAACAGAGATAGATGTTTTTCTGAAATTCCCTTGCTTTCTCTATAATCCAGTAAATGTTGGTAATTTGATCTCTAGTTCCTTTTCCTTTTCTAAACCCAGCTCGCACACCTAGAAGTTCTTGGTTTGCATAATAGTGAAGCCTAGCATGTAAGATTTTAAGCATAACCTTACTAGCATGGGAGATGAGTGCAGTAGTCCAGTGGTTAGCACATTCTTCGGTACTAACCTTCTTGGGCACTGGGATGATGATTGACCTTTTCCAGTCCTGTGGCCACTTCTGGATCTTCCAGATTTGCTGACATAATGAATGCACAACCTTGATGGCATCATTCTTTAGGGATTTGAATAACTGTTGGAATTTCATTGCATTTACTAGCTTTATTAACAGCAGTGCTTCTTAAAGCCCACTTGACCTCGCACTCCAGAATGTCTAGCTCTGGGTCACTAACCACATCATCATAGTAATCCGGTTCAGTAAGATCTTTTATACAGTTCTCCCATGTATTCTCTCCGTCTCTTCTCAATCTCTTCAGCATCTGCTAGGTCTCTACCATTTTTATCCTTCATTGTGCCCATCTTTGGGTGGATTTCTCCCTTGATGTTTCCAATTTTCCTGATGAGATTTCTAGTCTTTCCCCGTTTGTTGCTTTCTTTTATTATTAAGCACTGTTGATTGAAGAAGCCTTCTTATCTCTTCTAGCTATTCTTTGAAGCTCTATGTTTAATTGGTTGCATCTTTCCCTCTCTTCCTTGCTTTTCACTTCTCTTCATGTTTCCACTATTTGTAAAGCCTCCTCAGATAACCACTTTGCCTTCTTGAGTTTCTTTTTCTTTGGGATGGTTTTGTTTGCCACCTCCTACACAATATTAAGGACCTCTGTCCATAGTTTTTCAGGCACACTGTTAATTGGATCTAGTCCCTTGAATCTATTTGTTTCCCCTACTGCAAATTCATATGGGGATTTGATTTAAGTCATACCTGTCTGGCCTAGTGTTTTTCCTGGTTTTCTTTAGTTTAAGCCTAAATTTTGCTATGAGAAGCTGATGATCTGAGCCACAGTGAGCTGCAGGTCTTGTTTTTGCTGACTGTACACAGCTTCTTCATCTTCGGCTACAAAGAATGTAATCAACTTGATTTTGGTATTGACCATTTGATGATGCCGCTGTGTAAAGTGGCCTCTTGTGTTGTTGAAAAGGGATGTTGGCTATGATTGGTGCATTCTCTTGGCAGAATTCAGTTAGTCTTTCCCCTGCTTCATTTTCATCTCCAAGGCTGCACTTGCCTTTCTCCAGGTATATCTTGACTTCCTACTTTCACATTCCAATCCCCGAGGATGAATAGAGCATCTTTTTGAGGTGATAGCTCTAGGAGGTCTTCTAGGTCTTCTGAGAACTGATCAACTTCAGCTTCTTCAGCATTGGTTATAGGGGCATAGACTTGGATTACTTGATGTTGAATGGCTTGCCTTGAAATGAACCAAAATCATTCTGTCATTTTTGAGGTTGCACCCAAGTACTGTATTTGGGACTTTCGTTGCTTATGAGGGCTACTCCATTTCTTCTGTGAGATTCTTTCCCATAGTAATAGATATAATGGTCATCTGAATTAAATTCACCCATTCCCATCCATTTTAGTTCACTGATTCCTAGGATGTTGATGTTTATTCTTACCATCTCCTGCTTGACCACATCGAATTTTCCTTGATTCATGGATCTAACATTCCGGGTTCCTATACAATACTGTTCTTTGCAGCATCGGATTTTACTTTTGTCCCCAGACACATCTACAACTGATTCATTCATTCTGGGGATAAAGGTAATTTTCCTCCGCTCTTCCCTGGTAGCATATTGGACATCTTCAGGCCTGGGTGACTCATCCTCTGGTGTCATATCTTTTTGACCTGCTATACAGTTCATGAGGTTCTCACAGGAAGTGCACTGGGGTGGTTTGCCATTCCCTCCTCCAGTGCATGACATGTTGTCAGAACTCTCTGATGTGAGCCATCCATCTCGGGTGGCCTGCTTGACAGGGCTCATAGCTTCACTGAGTTACACAGGCCCCTTCGCCACGAAAAGACAGTGATACTTGAAGGGGGACGTCATGCATACCCAGTAAATTATTGGAGATTGTGAAAATGTGAAAAATTAGCAATGATAAAAATATTTATTTACAAGAATAATGGAAAAGCATCCCATGAGATCTTTGAACCATTCTGAGAATGGTTCATTGGTTTTGGCTCCTATAAAACCAAAGGATCTAACCACCAAGTTAGTAGCCTGTAACCCCACAGAGATAAAGAACAACTCCTTGTCTCTTGGTTTTGCAAGCGCTGGTTTTGGACCCTCAAAAAGTTCAGCTTTACTTCTTATACTAAGTTTTAGTGAGTCACTCCTGTTCCCTTCCAATGAGATTTTTCTTAAGCAATGTGTTGCTGCTGCTGCTGCTGCGTTGCTTCAGTCGTGTCCGACTCTGTGCGACCCCATAGACGGCAGCCCACCAGGCTCCCCCATCCCTGGGATTCTCCAGGCAAGAATGCTAGAGTGGGTTGCCATTTCCTTCTCCAATGCGTGAAAGTGAAGTCACTCAGTTGTGTCCGACTCTTCACGATGCCATGGACTGCAGCCTATCAGCCTCCTCCATCCATGGGATTTTCCAGGCATGTGTTAGTTGCTAATAAATAGTACTGACTAAAACAGATGACAAAAATGTGATTTTTAAGAAACTAATTATAACTTACAGGCATTCCTGATATTTGGTGAAACTCATGTCAAGAATATGAGAGCCAAAGGAAATATCTTCTTGGAAAGAAATGGATAAAATATAAAAGAAAGGGAGAAAGTCCCAGGATAAATGAGGTATAAGATTAGTGGGGATTCTTAAATTTGAAAGTGAAAGAGGGAAAATCATTTCAGTGAGGATAAAATAAGAAATGATAGTTATGGAATCATGCTGCTGCTGCTAAGTTGCTTCAGTCATGTCCGACTCTGTGTGACCCCAGGCTCCCCCGTCCCTGGGATTCTCCAGGCAAGAACACTGGAGTGGGTTGCCATTTCCTTCTTCAATGCATGAAAGTAAAAAGTGAAAGTGAAGTCGCTCAGTCGTTTCTGACTCAGCAACCCCATGGACTGCAGCCTTCCAGGCTCCCCCATCCATGGGATTTGCCAGGCAAGAGTACTGGAGTAGGGTGCCATTGCCTTCTCCGCCGGAATCATGCTACTACTAGCTTAATAGAATGGAAGTTACAAGTGATTATGCCTTCTTAAAATAAACTAGGAACCCTGGGTTTTCATAATTACAGTTTGAGACTCTTCACCTTACCTTTATATGTTGAACTTGGACAGTTATCCATGAGCTTTACAACAAATGTTTCACGCTTTCACAATGCCTGTTGGTTGGCCAAAACGGCTTAGTTTCAGCTATGTAGCCACCTTTGCCCTTACTAGAGTGTTTGTGCAATTATCTGAGTATTCTATTACATCTTTTTGGTTGTTCTCTAAAATGTGAGTGGGAAATAGAAAGATTAGTATCAATGCTACAAATAAGTATATTTCTCATAAGCTTAGCACAACTAAAACCAAGATAGAAGCCATAAGTTGTTTCAAAAAAACAGCAATTCTTGGGCTTCCCTGGTGGCTTAGTGGTAAAAAATCTGGCTGCCAATGCAGGAGACATGGGTTTGGTCCCTAATCTAGGAAGATCCCACATGCCACAGAGCAACTACACCCATGTGCCGTAACTATTGCGCCTGTGCTCTAGAGCCCAGGGGTGCAACTTCTGAGCTCACGTGCCCTGGAACCCATGTTCTGTAACATAGCTGCAATGAGAATCCTTTGCCTGCAGCTAGAGGGTCGCCCTTGCTCACTGCGACTAGAGAAAGCATGTGCAATGAAGACTCAGTGCAGCCAAAAAAGAAAGAAAGAAAACATTTGTTTTTAAAAGTAGCAGTTCTTTGCATTCACTTGAGAACATGGGGGATTAAGCTCTCCAGTTGATGCTTAGTTGTAAAGGGAAAAAAAAATATGTAAAAAAGCAGAAACACTCAACTTTTTAAATCAAAAACTGTGGTATAATTAAGAATTTTTAATTATTCTGGAAACAGTCCTCCATTATAATGTCCAAGTCTGCTATTTAATATCTGTACATCTGATTTCCTACACAATCTTAGGGAACTATCGTATACTAAAATGACGGACTGCCTCCATGACAAAACTCACACAGAGGCAAGTTTTGCACTGATGAGCAATCTCAACTCTCTTGACATCTACTAGGATTCTTTTACAGCTCAAAGTAAGGTGGTTAAAAATTGTTTTACTTACTGAAATTATCTCCCAAATTACAAAAACTACACCAAAGAAACTAATATTTTGGACCACCTTTTGTCTAACAAGGAAGAACTAAATGGTTACCACATCATCTTGGAATTTGTAATAAGGGAAGGAAATATAGGGCAGAGGCTGATGCGTGCTGGAGATTTTAAGAAGCAGATGTCAAAGCTTCAAAGGAAAAGAGGGAGTTATAGCACAGAATGTAAGAGCTCTGACTACAGATTCAAGAAAAATATAGGTTTGGATGCCAGGTAGGCCATTCGCTAGTTGTGTGACATTGAGCAAAGTGTTTAACCTCTCTAAGTCTCGGCTGTCCTTTGCAAAATGAGAATAGCATGAAAAGCACAAAGTGCCTGGGGAAATCGTTTAACTTCTAAACTTGTATTAAAAAAAAAAAGTAGTAATTATATATGCCACATAGTTTTCTTGGGAGAATTAACTAAGAAAATTCATGTAAATTACCTAGTACTATGTTTGATAAATAGTAAGCATTTTTTAAAATGCACACACACACACCCCCCCTCTCAAATTCTAAGGAAGAAGTAAGTTCATGAAAGAAACTAGATAGCTCAGATTTAAAATGAATAGACTGTGGAATAAAGGGGGATATGACTAGGAATGAACACGAAAGGCTATCACAGACCTCTTAAGGATGGAGTTTTAGAAGGATAGTGCTCAGAAGGAAATGAAGTTATATTTCTAAAGACAAGATTTCTTCAGCTACATTTTTTGGAGAAGATGTGGAACAGAATACATGTACTCTCTGGGGACTATTATACAAAGTTACTGGGCTTTCCTGGTGGCTCAGACCTTAAAGAATTTGCCTGCAATGCAAGATGCCGGGGTTTGATCCTTGGGTCGGGAAGATCCCCTGGAGAAGGGAATGGCAACCCATTCCAGTATTCTTGCCTGGAGAATTCCGTGGACAGAGGAGCCTGGCGAGCCACAGTCCCTGCTGTTGCAAACAGTCGGACATGACTGAGAGGCTAACACACACACACACACACACACACAGACACACACAGACACACACAGACACACATTACCAGATGAAAAAGAGAAGACAGAGCTACATGTTCTCTCTTTGAAACCTACATTTCCCAGCAAGAATGGTGTTTAACTGGAAAGAGAAGAGGAAGCCAGGCAATGAGAGTATGTACCAAAAGATGGGTTAGAAGGGAGAGAAGACGTAGTTCCTACTTTACATGGACTCAAATCTCCAGTTCCATAGACACAGTGTTGTGTCAGATTTTTTCGAGGATCATAAATGCAATTGCTTGACATAAAAGATATGTTGCAGAAATCAATTGCTGAAGCTATTCTGACAAACACTGATATAAAGGTAGAGATATGCTCATTTAAATAAGTCAGCGATCCACATCTTTATAGATTTTATTGTGCTTTGTAAATCATACGTAGTTTACCTTGATGCTTTCTTGTGTAGAATATTTAATTATTTAAGCCAAATAAGGTGCTGCTGAAGCCAGTCAACCATTAGTAGACATCATCCATTACAAAAATTTGCTTTATCCCTCTGAAGACAGACAAGTAGGCCAATGAAACTACTTCTTAATCATCCAATAAGGATTTGAGCATTTATTATGTGCCTAGTGAACTGAGACTCTAAAGATGACCCCTTCTTTTTATACAGTGAGGAAGACAATCATGTGAGCAGGTTGAAGTTCAAAATATAGTTTGAAATACTAAACATTGGTTCAAGAAAATTGCTGCAGGAACACAAAGAGAGGAAATAATAATTTTAAGTTAAGAGATCAAAGAGGGAAGGACTGTAAGTAGGGTTACTACTAAAACCACACCCACCTATACTACCAATCAGAACAGACCTCTGATAAATCAGAATATACATAGTCATTGAATATGTAGCATGATGATAGCAGTGGGTGCCAGCTGAAGATTTCCACTGGTCAGAGGGAAGGTCTCATAAAGGCTGAGCCTCAAATAATCTGTGGAATTTGGATAGCTGTAGAATGGCAGGACGGAGAAGGCAATAGCACCCCACTCCTGTACTCTTGCCTGGAGAATCCCAGGGACAGCGGAGCCTGGTGGGCTGCCGTCTATGGGGTCGCACAGAGTCGGACACGACAGAAACGACTTAGCAGCAGCAGCAGCAGAACGGCAGGAAGAAAATAAACACTGGGAAAAAATGGATTGCCTAATGTGAAACCAAGAATTTCAAGTACATTGATTAGACTGGTGTGGGTGATGAGTGTAATTTGTGGAAAGATATAGAAGGAAATGTGACTGAGAAAGTTATTGAAGATCATCAAGGACTCTAAATACCAGAATAAGGAATTTGGACTTAATTCAATAATAACCACAATGATAGTTATGAACTGAGCAAATATAGCTAACTTTATATGGTTTATCTCACTTAATTCTTACAATAACTCTAGAAGAATGATATAATTAGGATTTCCACTTTGCAAACTGAGACTTCAGTTTGAGATTTTTTTAACATACCCAAGTTCACACAGCTAGTTAAGTGTGAGAATTTAGATTCAAATCCGGAGCTGTCTAAATCCAAAACCTATGGCAAAAGTGACTAAACTGTACATCCTTGATTGTGGAGAAAGTGGGAGCAAGGAACATTTTTTGAGAGGGAGACATAATCAAAACTTTCTGGAAGATAAAATATAGGGGCAATAAATTTCCTGGAAAAGTGAGAAACTGATAGCTGGAAGGCTAGTTAGGAAGGCATTAGTTCAGATGACGGGCACGAGGTCAATGACAGTACAGAAAACAGGATTGATAAAGACATTGGAAAGGGGGAATTAGAGGAACTTGGGGATCATTGTCTCTGCTGTATAACAAATTAAGGCAAACTTAGTCACTTGAAGCAATATACCTGTTTTGTCTCAGCTTCTATGGGTCATGAGTCTGGGCATGAGACCCAGCTTAGCTAGGTCTCTGCTCAGGGTCTCACAGGCTACAGTTGAAGTGTCTGTTGGTCTGTGTTCTTATCTGGAGGCTGGATAAATTCTTATCTGGGAAAGACTCTACCTCTAAGGTCACCTGGATTGTTGGCAGAATTCATTTCTTTGTGGTTATATGATTGAGTTCCCCATTTACTTAGCAGCTATCATTGGGGAACACCTCTCAACTGTGAGAGGGCGCTCTCAGACCTTTGCCGCAGAACCCCTCCCCTCACAACACTGCAGCTCATTTCTTCAAGGGCAACAGAAGAATCTCTGCTGCTTCCTCTGGGCTCAAGGTCAGGGCTACTCAGAGTAATCCCCTTTTGATTAACTCAGAATTAACTGACTAAGGACTTTAATGACATCTGCAAAATTCCTTTGTGTGTTGTCGCTTCAGTCTGTCTGACTCTGCAACCCCATGGACTCTAGCCCTCCAGGCTCCTCTGTCCATGGGATTCTCCAGGAAGAATAGTGGAGTGGGTTTCCATGCCCTGCTTTAGGGGATCTTCCCAACGAGGGATCAAAACTGCATTTCCTGTGTCTCCTGCATTGACAGGCGACCACTAGTGCCCCCTGGGAAGCCCTGTGCCAATATAATATAACCTAATCATTGGCGTGACATCCATCTATTCATAGGTCCTCCCTACACTCAAGGGATTATTGTGACTTCCCTGGTGGTCCAGTGGTTAAGATTCCACACTTCCACTGCAGGGGCATGGGTTCAATTCCTGGTCAGGGAACTAAGATCCTACATTCCACATGCCGCGTGAAGCAGCCACAAAAGTAAAAAAAAAATAGGGCGGGGGGAAGGGATTATAGAGAATGTGTTACACCATAGGATAAGAATCAGGCCTGCCAAGTTGCCTACCATGTTTAACAGCTGATTTAACACAGGAGACTGAAATCACTCAATGTTTTTAGCCTGAGCAGTGAAGAGAATAGTGATGTCACTAGCTGATTTGACACACAAGAGAAAAAAGTTTTAATGATAAATATGAATCTTGCTAGGAACTGTCCATCTTGAAGTATCTGCAGTATATCCATTTGTCCTAAACTAATTGCATGAGTTTCAACAGCATCTAATGTTTTATTAAATGGTGTGGAGGAGTTTCTGACATCTGGAAGTGATTCTATCATAAAGTATACATTTTTTAAAAATGTTGCAAATGGCCAAGAACTTGAGAATCAGTTAGCAAGTTGATTATGTTTTAGATTCGTGTCTTTTTATCTCAGCAACCAATCACAGAGATTTTAAAAAAATTGTTTTGATAAATGTTTCTTTTAGACTCTGTTATTTCTGAGAAATAGCCAAACATCTTTTTTCCTCCATGAATGTTTATCTTAAAATATATCCAGTAATAGCCAAATGAGTTGTTAAGCGAGCAGATAAATGAAACACCCCCAAATAACCAAGGAAATAGTAAGGTTAGTGCTAATAAAAAGTAGAATATGTATTCTACACTCTCATTTTAAACTATCTGAATTATTCCATGGCGTTGGGTTTAATGCAGATCACATGTTCCCTGGCACACAGTGAAATGCAAAATATTATTTCTTGGCATAGTGTAGAAAAGAAACAGTTACCAAGTATCTTCCTAATGCCAAGCCCTGTGCTAGAACTTTCACTATGCTGTCTCATTTCATTTTAACAATCCTCAAGTGAGGATAATATCAGCCTCATTAGATAAGGCAGTTAAGGCTGAGAAGTCAAAACTTCACCCAAACTAGGCAGTGGAGATAGGCAGGTTTCAGACCTAAATTCATCTAATTTTTCAGTCTTATTCTTTCCACTATCAATCTTTCTTCAGTTCTCAGATTAGCTGTAACTTCGTCTAAGAAGCCTTCCCTGACCACCCGCTGCATCTTCCAAGACTGTGTTAGCTGCACATTCCCGTGTTTTCCCGCACAACTGACAAGCGTCAAAGTTCTCAAATGCTATGACTTCTCAGACAGAATCCAAATTCCACGGGCCAAGATCCATATTCCAGCTTGGCACTCGCTAAGTGCATGAACTTGCAAAGCTGACTAAACCTCAAGCTTTTCACTAGTAAAATAGGAATAGTACTAGACCCTGGCTCAAGGCATAGTTGTGAGGATATTTAATGAATTTGAATCCTTATTATTTCTATCATTATCCTCATAAGATGCTGTTCCACTTATTATACTGGGTTGCAGTTGCTTATTTATTTTTCTATATTTCATTCTAGATAATAAAAATTACCCCTTGTACAGAGCCTGAATCTTGTTAGCTGTGATTTCCCCAGAGCTTAGCACGGTACCTATCCACCACATAGCTGGCACTCAAAAAGTTCTGCTGAGGGAGGGAGAGAGGAAGGAAGGAAGGAAAGAAGACTACTCATTATATAGGTGTCCTTCCCTTTTCCAAGTACAGCCTTAATAAAGTCGTGAACTGCCATGTGCCTTGCAGCATTATTCGCAATATGGAAACAAATTAAGTTTCCATCAACAGATGAATGGACAAAGGAGACGTGGTATATACACATACAATGGAAAACTACTCAGCCATGAGAAGGAAGGAAATCCTGCCATTTGCCACAATATGGATGCAGCTTGAGGGCATTATGCTAAAACTTAAAATAGAGCTACCATATGTTCCAGCAATTCCACACCTGGGTAAGTATCTGAAAAAAAAATCTTATTTGAAAAAATACGTGCACCCCAATGTTCCTAGCAGAATTATAAACAGTTGCCACGATATGGAAGCCACCTCAGTGTCCATGGATGAACTTGGAGAGCATTATGCTAATTGAAATAAGTCAGACAGAGAAAGACACATCCTAAATACTGTATGGTATCACTTATATACGGACTCTAAAAGAGCCAAAGTCATAAAAACACAGAGCAGAGTGGTGATTTCCAGGGACTGGGGTGAGATGAGGAGATTTTAGTCAAAAGCACACACTTTTGACTAAAGTTTAAGTCAAAGTTATAAGATGAGTGAGTCCTACGGATCTAACGTACAACATGGTGATTATATTTAATAATACTCTATTATGGGTTTGAAAGTTGCTAAGAGAGTAGATCTTAAATGTTTTCACCACAAAAAAAAAAAAAAAAGAAAAGAAATGGTAATTATGTGTAATGATAAAGGTATGAGCTAAACCACAGTGGTAATCATTTTACAATATATAAGTTATCAAATCAACACCTTAAACTTACACAATGTTACAGGTCAACTATATCTAAAGAAAACTGAAAAAAGATAAAGGCATGAGAATATATGCAGATGAAAATAAGCCACTACTGTCCTTGAATTATATTTAAGGATCAGAAGTCTTAGAAAGCAGAGTTCATTACAACATCCTTAACGCCTGGAAATTAATATCCTTAACATCTGGAAATCCTAACACATTGTGCCCGGAAAAAGCCAAAGCCAAGGCAGTCCCTACCCACTCCAGTGTTCTTGCCTGGAGAATCCCAGGGATGGGGGAGCCTGGTGGGCTGCCGTCTATGGGGTCACACAGAGTCGGACACTACTGAAGCGACTTAGCATAGCATAGCATAAGGCAGTCCCTTTCCAAGTGAGCATTCTCCTTCTGCAGGAAAAAAGCTCATCACCCTTACCCCTACAGCCTGAGAGTAACGTGCTCCATGGAATGACCTCCCTATAGCATCAAAACCGCTCACAGGACAGTAGGCAGTTCCCAGCCACCACATGCTCCAGTACTGTTTTGAGAAATGCCCCAGGCTCCCACTATTTATTTTTTCCACTGTTTCTTTTAATGTCAAACGATCAATTATTTTAACTTAGATGTAATTGACATATAACATTGTATAAGTTTAAGCTGTACAATGAGTTTATTGGATATATTTCCATACTGCAATATGACTACAGTTTTACCACTGTAGCATTAGGTGTTGAGAGCATTTAAGGTCTAGTCTCTTAGCAACTCTAACATATATAATACAATATTGCTGACTGTAATTACTATGCTCTGTATTAGATCTCCAGTGTTTATCTTCTAACTACAAATTTGCACCCTTTGACCAACATCTCCCCAAGTCCTGCCCCACCAGCCCCTGGTAACCACCATTCTACTCTCTGTTTCTATGTGCTTGGATTCCCACTTTTTATTTGCTCCATCTCGGCTATACCTGTTTCCATTTTGTCACCTTCGGCTCCAAGCAGGCCAGTGCCAGTTTTTATTTTTCCAAGCAAAAGAGCACATTTGAACTTGACTGGATATGGCTTATATATTTGAAGCCCTGCATTCAAGTGAGAATAAAATATCCAAACAAGCATTTTAATTAATATAGATTCAACCAGTTTGGGCACTAGTACACCATGGTCATAAGAGAGGATTCTTCATATTTTCACATTTCTTATAATAAAGCCAAAGTCACGGGTGAAAATGCAAATTAGGCAGAAGTAACCACAGGAAAGAGAGATGACAATAAAGCCCTATTCATCTGTGATGCAAAAATCCATTATTAAGAGCAAATCTCCTTGGACAGCCTGTGGATACTGCATAATTCACTGAGCCCAATGGTACTTCGGAGGTGATGGTTAAATATTGAAAATCTGATTGGAAGACAGAGGTGGCTTCCTGCTCTTTTCTGTAATTGCCTTGTCTGATTTTTGTCATGAACAATGTATCACTGGAATTTTTGACTATGATGGAGTATACCCCCTCCCCACCCTTGGAGAGTTCTTTGCCCTGAAGGCTAGGGCTCCAACCCCATGGGACTCATCTGATGGAGGACTTCATCTGTCTCCACCGCACCTGTCACCCCCTCTTTCCTTGTCAAGCCCCAGGGTGTCGTGTGGAACTTACAAGCCTCCCACTTGCCTGTCCACACCCCCACCCCTGCTGCCACCCCCCTGCCTCTTGCACATTACAGCAGCCTAATGAGTTGAAGAGACAGAGCCGGCCCTGGCTTCTTATTAAAATCACATTCCATTTTCTTCAAATAAGCCCAACTCAGAACAAAAATGGGGCCTTCTGGGCACAGCCTTTGTTGTGGCTGTTTAATCATAACATTTTGGTGGGACCCAGAAAATTATGATGATTGCTTTCAAGCAATTTGTGATATACATGCTTAGCAGATGATGTAACTGCACGCTACTTTTTGCCATGACACTCTACAAATGCAAACAGATGTATTTCCCATGACCTTAACCCTGACAAATGGAATTGTTTTATGTATTTCCCAGTTAACATTTTTTGAGAGCTTCACAAAGCAGTCTCCTAAGGTCTCTCAATACTGTGCTTTTTACACTTCTAACTATTTTAGGTATCTCAGAAATGTGATAAAACACTAATGAGGTATTTAGGGTAAGAAAAATAGTGAAAAGCGTATCGGCTCCAACTTTTACAAAAGCTTATTTTAAACATGTAGGCTTCCCTTCAGTTTAGCTCTCAATTAACTGACCAAAATGATAGGAAAGAGCTTTTTGAAGCATGATATTTTAACAAAAATAATATTCAAGTGAAGACTGCCTAGAATAAGGTGTTATATGAATATAGATGTGAAAACCTAGCAAGAAAAATTCGTAATACAATATGAAGGTCATTCTACAATGAGCAAATGGGATTTATCCTCAGAGAGTTGGTATATAAAAACCATCCCACCTCAACTGCTGTAATTGTCTCAAGTAACCATTTCCTCTTTTGTGCTTTATTCTCCTAAGCTCTAAACAGACAAAACGAATGTTGAGGAGCTAGGACAGGCCTTTATTTCTGCCTATAGGTACTTTCCCAGTAGATATTTTCTAGTGTTAGATAGCAGGTAAGAGCAGTGGTTTTCCAGGCTTGAGACTAGAATATTTTCAAAAATTTGTTACAATTGATTTTTTTTTTTAATTACAGCTTCTTGTTTTGGAACAGGTTTACAATTACAAGAGATTCTAGAAACACTGCATAGAACTCTCATATCCTTACCCAGTTTTCCCTAAGGATAGTATCTTACGTAACCATAGTGCATTACCAAAACCAAGAAATTAACCTGGGTACAACACTATGCTCAGGAAAAGAATTATTTGGATTTCACCACTTTTTGCATGGACTTGTGTGTGTGTGTGTGTGGAGGGGTGGGAGGTGGGTCCAAGTGTGTGATTCTATCAGTGATGTAACCATCACCATGTTAAGGAGACAGAACAGTTCTGTCAATACAAAAAAACTCCCTTGGTTTATGCCTTAGGTTAGTCGTATCCTATCCCCAAAGCTAACATCTGGTAATCACTTCCTGCTTCACCATTATGATTTCATTGCTTCAGGAATATTATATCAATGGAAATACAACATATATTGCCCTTTGAGATAGGCTTCTTTCACTCAGCGTACTGCTGCTGCTGCTGCTAAGTCGCTTCAGTCGTGTCCGACTCTGTGCGACCCCATAGACAGCAGCCCATCAGGCTCCCCTGTCCCTGGGATTCTCCAAGCAAGAACACTGGAGTGCGTTGCCATTTCCTTCTCCAGTGCATGAAAGTGAAAGTGAAGTCACTCAGTCGTGTCCGACTCCTAGGGACCCCATGGACTGCAGCCTACCAGGCTCCTCTGTCCATGAGATTTTCCAGGCAAGAGTACTGCGTAGTTTCTTTAAAATTCACCTAGATTGTTAAATGTATCAGTAATTAATTCCACTTTATTGCTGAGTATTATTCTATAGTATAAGCTGTACCACAATTTGTTTATCCATTTACTTGCTGTAGGACATTTGGAGTTGTTTTCAGTTTCTGACCATTACAAAGAAAGTTGTAGTGAACGTTCATGTACAGGATTTTGTATGAATCTAACTTTTCTTTTGCTGAGTCATATGGTTTGGGTATGTTTAACTTGGTAGAAAGCTGTCAAACTTTTCCTGAAATGACTATACCATTTTACACTTCTCATCAGCACATGGCACTATTGGTATGATTTATTTTTGTTATTCTTATATATGTGTAATAGTGCATAAAGCTTTAATTTGCATTTTCAAAGAGGCTTATGATGTTGAACACTGTTTCAGTATGTCCTCTTCAGATAAGTATCCATGCAAGTCTTTTACCGATATTCTAATTGGATTCTTTGTTTTCTTACTGTTAAAAGAATTATTTTTGTATTCTGAATAAAAATTCATTAACAGAAATGTGATGGAAAGATATTTTCTCTCAGTCCATGGCTTGCTTTTTTCATCCTTTTTAGCAGGCGTTTTACAGAAAACAAAAAAAAATTATTTCTGATGAAATGAAACAACAATTTTGTTTCCTCACTAGTGCAAGACAGGGATGGAGGTCAGGTTTCCACAAACAGGTTCCACTAGAGAGAGTCACCTCTTCGTTACTGAAGAACAGTGTTTGTTATGGATTGAATTGTGCTCACCCACAACCAATATGTTGAACTCCTAACCCTCAGTAAAATTGTATTTGGAGATAGGGCCTTGACAGGGTAACTAAGGTTAAGTGGTGTTGTAAAGGTGGAGCCCTAATCCAGGGGGACTGTGTGTGTCTCTCAGTCAGTCTTGGCCAACTCATTGTGACTCCATAAACTGTATCCCATCAGGCTCCTCTGTCGATGGAATTCTCCAGGCAAGAATACTGGAGTGGGTTGCCATTCCCTTCTCCAGGAGATCTTCCTGACCCAGGGATCAAACCTGTGTCTCCTGCATAGCAGGCAGACTCTTTACTGACTGAGCCCCTAGGGAATCCGATAGGCCTTTTTAAAAAGAGGAAGAGACTCCCTTTCTCTCTGTACATGCGTGGAGAAAAAGTCACGTGGAGACACAGTAAGGAAGGCAGTTTTCTGCAAGGCAGGAATAGAGACCTCCCAGAAACCAACCCTGCTGGCATGAATTTGCACTTCTAGCCTCCAGAAGTATGAGAGAATAAATTTCGGTTGCTTAAATCACCCAGTCTGCAGTACTCCGTTATGGCAGCTCAAGCAGACTAATAGAGGGATGAAAGTCTGAATTCTACGCACAGGTTTGCAAGGGAAGACCACTGCCTCCTTACTGCAAGGTATCTGGACAACAGGGTCCTGCCCATGGACTCTCCCCTGCAGTGCCCATCAGGGTGGAGGAGGGGCATGGTTTGCTCAAGGTATGCATCTTGAGAGCAGACAAGTATGAGTGAAGGTTTCTGACTCTCAGGCCTTAGTTTTCACGAAGAACGTTTCACAGCTCTGTGGCTGGAAAGTCCCACCTGCATTTGAGGCTTTTTTTTTTTTTTGTCTACACCTGTTTCCAGGTTGTAGGCTTTCCTAGTTCCAAGGACAGGACAAATAGGAGGCAAGAAAAAGCCACAGGGGATGCACTTCCAGGAAATTCCCTAAGTCCTGAGGTCCCTAGGCAATCTACCACCTCTTCCTCCATTTTTCAGGCTTATATATATATTTTTTCTATTTTTCTAAGTCTTTATTCAATTTGTTACAATATTGTTTCTGGGATTTTTTTTTTTAGGTTTTGGTTTTTTGGCCACAAAGCATGTGGGATCTTAGCTCCCAGACCAGAGATCAAACCCATGCTTCCTGCATTGGAAGCACAAAGTCTTAACCAGTGGACCGTCAGGGAAGTCCCAAGCTTATGTATTTTGTCAGGGTTTGTTTTTTTGTGATTAGTGGGAGGAGTAAAATGGAATGTGTTTACCATCTTTCTAAATTTTGGACTCTGTGGGAGAGGGAGAGCGTGGGATGATTTGGGAGAATGGCATTGAAACATGTATAATATCATATATGAAATGAATCGCCAGTCCAGGTTCAATGCATGATACTGGATACTTTGGGGCTGGTGCACTGAGATGACCCAGAGGGATGGTACGGGGAGGGAGGAGGGAGGGGGATTCAGGATGGGGAACACGTGTATACCTGTGGCAGATTCATGTTGATGTATGGCAAAACCAATACAATATAGTAAAGTAATTAACCTCCAATTAAAATAAATAAATTTATATTTTAAAAAAATGGAATGTGTTTGCCCTGTCATGTCCAGAATTGAAGACTACAACTGATTTTTTAAAAAAGAGTTAAAAATAAGATTTCAAGAGAGTAATCACAAAATTCTTAGGGTTTCTAGAAATGTCTTTGACTGGAGGACATCTCCAGGATTTACTGACTCAGTCTGTTGTAGAAGAGCAAACACTGGACTTGGTAGGCTTAGTTCTCCTCTTAGTTTTTATGTGACCTTGGGCAAGTTGCCTCACTTTTCTCTGTTTCAGCTCCTTCCTCTGTCAAAGACATAATTGGACTCTATCTGGATTGGTAAGTAGGTTTCATCTCTCAAGCCAACAAAATGAAATAGGAAGACACTTTGAGAATTCCTCTAAGACCATGATTAGTGAGAAGAAACACTATATTTAATTAGTAATGTCAGTCTTAAGCACAAGATAAGATCACAATACCATATTTGCTTTGTTTTTTAATCCCTGGACAAGAATATGCCTAAGAATTTTCCCAGGTCCAAAATTCTATGATTTTAATACAAAAAGAAAATTAACTTGAATATGTAAATATTTTAAATGAAGGTTAAAAAGATGAAAATTTATTTTGTAGAAGGAAAGACAAAACATATTAGGAACACAGGATGAAATAGTTGAGAAAAAAATTTTATCTTGACTTCCTGACAGCTGTGGAAAACAGGGAAACCCACCGGTTATCTAGCTCTACCCTTTCATTTTGCTTCTACTCTGATTACCTTTCCTACTTTCTGATGAACTACTAAAATTTTGTTTTCTCTTTTTTTCCTCAATGAATTTGAAAGCTGTCAAGAGGATTCCATCCCTTTAATGGTGGTTCTTAAATTTTAAAAATAGTTTAAAAGGGTTTCAAGAAGAGTATAAAATCATTCAGCATCAGTATCTTTATCCTCATTTCAAACAGGATAAAAATATTATTATAAAATACTAAGTATCCAGTGAAGATTCCTTTCTCGATTACTGTTGTTTACAGATTTAGTTTCACTTTTTTGGATTCTGCTTAAATGACCCTTTTCAGTTTCTCTGCTGGCATCACAGTCTTCCTCTTTGAGTTCAATTTTCTTCTTGCTAAATCATATCTTTCCTAGTTCTTTCAGGATGTCTTGTGAGTGAAAATTTTACTTTACCTTGGTACGTAGGAAAATATTTTTATTCCTTTTTAATGAGTGTATATTAGCAGTGATCCCAAGTTAAGCAATCAAACTCATATTACACACATAACACAGTAAGATTGAATGTATTGTTACATTTATTTAGATTTATGGAATAATTCAGGAGAAATAGTATTCTTCTCATTGGGGAGGCCCTGAGCTATATATGTACATAGCTTCTTATTTCTCCTCTTACCTGCACAGGATGTGTGCAACAAATAGGGGTACCTTCAACATGCGTGTGGTTTAACTTGGCTCAGAGAGGCTGGTGCCTTGGTTTCCCATCAGTCTTTTATTTTGTACCTGTCACACAGACCCAAGGCTTGTACACTCACTTACAGAAACCTCTGTCCAGATGGACTCCCACCAATCAAAAATTTCATAGTAAATAATGCAGATAATTGTCTCTTAATATGTAACATTCCACATTTATCTTAACTCAGCTTGTGTCCAAGAGAATGATGCTGTGAGAAGACATTACCGAGAAGGAAATTTTTCCTTTCCAGGAAAGTCTTTTTTTAAGCAATTATTTTTATTAGAATTGACTTACAATGTATATTAATTTCTACTGTATAGCAAAATGATTCAGTTATACATAAATATATGTTTTTTTTCTTATTTCCATTATGGTTTATCAGAGGATATGGAACCTAGTTCCCTGTGCTCTACAGTAGGACCTTATTGTTTATCCATTCTCTAGATAATAGTTTACATCTCAAGAACTGCATTGGCCGTACGTATTATCTCAGTATTTGCATCTCAAACTCCCAGTTTGTCCCTCCACCACCCCCTACCTTGGCAACCGCAGGTCTGTTCTCTATGTCTGTGTGTCTATTTCTGCCTCATAGATGGGCTCATTTGTGTTATAGTTTAGATTCTACATGTAAGTGATATCATATGGTATTTGTCTTTCTCTTTCTGAATTACTTCATTTAGTATGATAATTTCTAGGTCTATTCATGTTGCTACAAATGGTATTTTTTATTCTTTTTATGGCTAAGTAGTACTCCATCTGTACATATTGTCATTATCAATTGCTCTGTCAATGGACATTTAGGTAATTTCTATATCTTGGCTATTTGTAGATAGTGCTGCTATAAGAATAGCAGCTTTCTATAAACATAGAAAATTATAGTTTTTTCCAAATATATGCCTAGTGATTGCTACATCATATAGCAACTCTATTTTTAGTTTTTTTGAGGAACCTCCAGAATGTTTTCCATAGTAGCGCTACCAATTTACATTCTCACCAACTATGTAGGAGGGTTCTCTTTTCTCTGTATCTTCTCCAGCATTTGTTATTTGTATACTTTTTAATGAAGGCCATTCTGACTGGCCTTCAATGGTGATACCTCATTGTAGTTTTGATTTACATTTCTCTAATAATTAGTGAAAGTGAAGTTGCTCAGTTGTGTCCGACTCTGCGACCCCGTGGACTGTAGCCCAGCAGGCTCCTCCATCCCTGGGATTCTCCAGGCAAGAATACTGGAGTGGGTTGCTATTTCCTTCTCCAGGTGATCTTCCCGACCCAGGGATCAAACCCAGGTCTCCCACATTGCAGGCAGACACTTTACCCTCTGAGCCACCAGGGAAGCCCAATAATTAGTTATGTTGAGCATCTTTTCATGTACCCATTGGCCATCTGTGTGTCTTCTTTGGAGAAATGCCTATTTAGATCTTCTGCTCATTGTTTGGTTGGATTGCTTGTTTTTTTTTTTTGTCATTGGGTTGTATGAGTTCTTTGTATATTTTGGAAATTAGGCCCTTGTCAGTTGCATCATTTGCAAATATTTTCTCCTAGTCTGTAAGCTGTCTTTTGGTTTTGTTTATGGTTTCCTTTGGTGTATAAAAGCTTATACATTTCAAGAGGTCCCAATTGTTTATTTTTGCTTTTATTTCTATTACCTTGGGGTACTGTTTATGTTAGAGAATGTTTTACCTATGTTCTCTTCTAGGAGTTTTATGGCGTCATGTCTTATATTTAAGTCTTTGAGCTAATTTGAGTTTATTTTTGTTTATAGTGTGAGGGAGTGTTCTAATTTCATTGATTTACATGCAGCTGTCCAGCTTTCCTAACATCATTTGTTGAAGAGACTGTCTTCTGTATTGTGTATTCTTGCCTCCTTTGTCAAAGATTAATTGGCCTAGGTGTGTGCAGGAAAGTTTTATTGTGTTTAGGTCTCAGAACTAATGTTAATATTTTACTCTCAGGTTTTTTAGCCAGGCATGAGATTCTAGATTTAGAGTGATTTTTTTTTTCTCAGCAATTTGTAAATACAGCTCCACTGTTACCTGATATCTGTAGTTGCCAGTGGGAAGTCAGCTGCCTGTCTAATGGTCATTCCTGTAAGAATCTGATTTTTCACCAATAAATTTTATTATTTTCTATGTATTTTTAATTTCATTATGATACATCTAAGCACACATTCATTTTAACATATCCTTCTTAGAACATGGATTACATTTTTAATCTGAGGATTTTCAGCACTGAAAAAATGCTTACTAAAATCTCTTCATCTATTGCTTCTCCACTCTTTCCTCTATTCTAATTTTTTTTGGAGCTTCTTCTAGACCTCCTCAGTCTACCCTCCATTTATTCAAACTGCTTTTTTCCACAAATTTCTCAGTTCTATTTTTTTGCTTTACTACTTAATTGCTTTGATTGTGCCTTCTCTAAAGATTATGCAATTTTATTTCCAGAATTTCTAATAGGCTGTATTTAGATATGACTGTTATTGTTTATATCTTACCATAAAAACTTTTTCAGTTGTTCTATTATTTTCACTTCATCTGGAAAAGAATGAATGATTTATTCATTATAAATTATCAATATTTTGATGGCTATCTTTTCTTAGCATTTTTTTCTTCATGAATAATGAAATTTAGATCTTCAGGCTTATCTTGAGTAGGAGGAAGTTTTGTCAGTTATTAATGAGTTTCTTCCTCCTTCTATCCTTTTCTTCTTTTTTTTCCCCTTGGTGGTTTTTCAATTGATCCCACCCAACCCTGGTAAGCTTCCAAGCTAGAGCTAGATCGTTATCTAGATCAAGATACATCAGGTATCGTGCCCCATAGGGACACGCTAATGGGACAGGGGTAAGATAATGTGGCAGGAATTGTGACATTAGAGCACTGGTCACTGAAGCAAAAGTCTTTTTGGTTAACATCCTGGCTTCAAAACTGTGTCTGCATCTTACTTTCTGGATACCCAGGTGGTGGTAGGCAAAAGGGGTGATTTTTGTAAGCTTCCTTTCATGTAATGGTACCCTATACTCTAACTTTAAAGAATGATCCCAGGTCTGATCCCCACTTGCTTGACATCTTAATAGCTTATGACTCCATGGGAGTTACTCTAGTTGCCTCTGCCTTTTTACAGAGCTAGAGTTCAGCAGAACCTCAGGAGTGGCCCCACTTGTTGGTTTGTATTTCTGTTCTCTTCCTGATCCAAAGAAACATTTATTTGATTCTTTAGAGTGTTATTATCATTTAAAGTTTCTCTTTTACTATTATTTTTTTTTTATAACTGTTACTCCCAGAAGAAGGGAGTGGATCAAAGATCAAAACTTTGTCTTGAACAGAACCAGTATAGCTGTCATTACATAAAATAAAAAAATTCCACTTCTTTAGAAACATTTTTTTCTTAATGATACATTTAGTAAAATAATAAAAAAATACTTTAGAGGTGGGTCTTCAAAAGTAGACATGTCTTTCCATCCCTGTCTAAAACCAGATAGCATATTACTTAAATGTTATCCAGTGATGACATTTCTAATGGAATTAGAGCTGTAGTCCAAACAAAATTTTAACTTGGTTTAAGGCTAAAATGTAGGGACTAACCAGCTCCAAATATCTCTCAAATATCACTTTTCTCAGCTAAGCTTTTTGACAGGGCTAAGTATCAGTCAGGCCAAGACTGAGCTCTTTAGAGGAAGTGAAGACACTGTGTTGATTGAAAAGAGATCCATATGCTTTAGGCATATGTTTTAAGCTGTCAGGTGGCAAGACTGACATTCTGTTATTAAAATTCAGGAGCCTGACTTGTATTCTCACCCCAGCAGAAGGCCTTCCCACCTCCCAAAGTGAGCCATAGCAGTGCTTGTGGAAAAGCTACAACTTTTTATTTTAAAAGGCTTCCAGTTTTCTCAGAGTCTTAATAGAAACCTCATTTGAGGGTCTTCCATAGCAGAGGGCCCCAACCCCCAGGCCAAAAATCGGTATGCCAGTCTACAGCCTGTTGGGAACTGGGTCACACAGCAGGAGATGAGTGGCCGGCAAATGAGTGAGCTTCATCTATCACTCCCTAGCTCTAACATTACTGCCTGAACTGTCTCCCCCACCCACCCTGGATCTGTGGAAAAATCGTCTTCCATGAAACCAGTCACTGGTGCCAAAAAGATCAGGGACCACTGTTCCATAGCACTGGAGGAATTTTCTAAAACCCAGAAGGAAAATATTGATAAGAGAAAACCTTAATTCAGAAGGAGTGTCAGAAGGAAGAGACACATGCAGCCCTGCCTGTCCTCTTTATTTAGAAGTGAATGTATATTCAACAAGGAATCTCCATATGCCCACCTCACATCAGTTCCTAACAGAGGATAGGAAGATGATGGTCAGTTGGTTCTTTCCTTGAAGATTAAGTCATAACAAGACTAAAGCAAAGGGAGAAGCCAGGAAATGACTAGTCATTGTGAAAACTAAAAGACTGAACTAAGGAAGTAAGAATGTAGAAGAGATAAGGAATTTTAAAAATGTATTTAACAGACAGAATCCTGATAGACTGTAGCATAAAAATATAGAGAGATTTTATGACTTCAGGATGACTCTCACACTTTTGCTTATTTGAAGAGGTGATTGATGGGGCCATTCATCAGTACAAAGAATATGGGAGGAAGAAAAGAAAAGGAACAATAAAGCAAATGGTTCAGTTTTTAAATAGATTGGACTTTAAGTGTTTGGGGAATATCCAACTGGAGAAACTCAGTGGGCAGTGAATACAATGTGGATTACAGGATGGAAACTGTAAATTTTGGAGTCATCAGCACACAAGCATATAGGATGAACAGAGAAAGAACTCTAGAGGGGAGAGCAGGAGAGAGTTATCACCTCTCATTCCATGAAAATATCCTCAAACAGTTTAGGTAAGGGAATAAAAAGCACAGAATTGGCATTTTTAAGATCATGAAGCCACCGGACAGCTATCTACCTTTCTTTATGTTTGTTATATCTTGGAATTGGCTCAGCACATGTTAAGTACTGACAAAATAACCACGTGAACTGAAAGGAAGGATTTGGAACTAGATTCATTCCCTGAAATATGGACTGATGCTGAAGCTGAAGCTCCATTACTTTGACCATCTGATGCAAAGAGCTGATTGTTTGGAAAAGACCCTGATGCTGGGAAACATTGATGACAAAAGGAGAAGGGAACAGCAGAGAATGGGATGGTTAGATAGCATCATCAACTCAATGGACATGAATCTGAGCAAACTCTGGGAGATAGTGAAGGAAAGGAGAGTATGGTGTGTTGCAGTCCATGGGGTCACAAAGAGTAGACACGACGTAGTGACTTAACAACAGAGGACTTATCTTATGTAAAAGTCCTTTCTTTTTTAGTTCATATTGTGTGGGGCTGACTCCAAATTCAAATTTCAGTGTTGGCCTTTGACCCCCGACATGGTCAATTAGAAAATGTTATTTCCTACACACAGTAACACAACTGAGAAACGAAACAACATCATTCCCTATACATAGTATTTCTCCACTGATGGTCACAAGATCATAGACGGGCCAATGGGAGCCTTCCAAGGGACTCTTGCTAAAGTGAAAATGAGGTCTTTATGGAGAAAATATAAGTTAACATGGAGAAGTTTAAATTTGTGATCTACCTAAATATACAATAATAGAAGAGTTGTTAAATAAATGACAACATTTAAAACAATAATATCTCTGATTCAGTGCTCAGTCAATAAAGTTAGTCATTTTTGTATGAAAATATTGTGTTACACAAATGTGTATGTGTATATGTAATTCAAATTATGTTTATGTAGATACGATACATAAATGGATAGATAATAAGATAGATTGGTAACAAAACTATTAACATGATTGTGTTAATATTATTGTTGATTCATACAAAAAGTACAAGTAACAAGGTTGCCATCGATAAGACGGAAAAGCACAGCTTTTAGAAAAATCATCCATCTATTTTCAGAATGAGATTGTTAAGTGGCATCCATGAGACAAGAACATAGCTTAGCAAGGAGGAATATAATTTTCCACTGAAAGGAAAGATGCTTCCTTCTCCTGGGCTGAAGTAACTCTCCAGGCAGAAAATATGGCAGACCTAATGACTCGATAAAGAGCTGGCAAACTTTTTCCTGTAAAGATTCAGAGAGCAAATATGTTTGGCTTTGCAGGCCGTACTGCCTCTGTCACAACCTTTCCATTTTGCCACTCTAGTGCGAAAGCAGTTATAAACAATATGTAAATAAAGGAATGTAGCTGTACTCCAGGAAAATTTTATTTACAAAAAACATACAGACAATGGATTTGGCCCCTGAGTCATAGTTTGCTGACGCCTGGACTGCAGCAATAAAAAGCTTCCTCTCTTGCAGAGCCAGTTGGACTGGAATCCTTTGGATTCACAAGGATTTGTGAAGTCAGAGAAGTTCCATTGCTGAGAGTAAGTTGTCCTGGTACAAGGTAGGAGGCACAAGTCTTTGCTTTCAGTGGGCATCTGTGCTGGTACTAGTTACATTGGTTGCAACTGTAGATGCAGAGGGCAGATGATGGTAGCTGGAAGGGGGGTCCATCCCAAGACCACCCTCTAATCTCAGGAGGTAATGCCAGTCTTCCAAAACAAGCAGGAGGCAAATTATTTGAGCCTTTGCACCCAACAGTAGTGATGCTGATATGACCAGTGGGGATGAGTAAAGATAGCAGAGGAGACATGAATGATGGGAAGGCATCAAGGTAGTGGTGGGGCATGGAAGGTGCGAATGAACAGAGGTGGGTTAGAGGTGAAGTGAACCAGAGGGGGAGCACAGCAGAAAAAAACTGTGGAGACAAGATGAGAAACCCAAGAGACCTATCCTGTTCCAATGCAAAAACTCAGGATGTATTTTGAGTAGGGCAATTTTCAAGCCGCAATTTGTAGAGCAAAAGGAGTTGCAACTGTATTTGTTGTCACAGGCCGATGGAGACCAAAGACATAGGATTCATATACATACTAGCTCAAAGCTCCTAAAAATTCAGGAGTCCTTTGAAATTAATTTTAGTTTTATTCATTACAGTATCTTTATTTGTTTGAAAAAATAGTACATAAAAGTGAAGAATGTTATTCATTCAGACTGATTGGTGTCCAAAAGAGTTATGTACTTACAATAATCCCATGTCCTTCCCCAGCCTGCCACCAGTGACTCAAAGGTTGGTACCATTTTCTGTAACTAAAGACCCAAGAAGAGAGCTTGCTGATGCTATTTAGGAGGGAATCTGCTGATGGAGATAGGCAGGTCTAGCTGAAGAAGTGGAAACTAGCCCTCAGGGACCCTCCCAATCTGTCCCCTGCTACATATTTTAGCCTTAACTCACACCAATGGTCATGTTGCTTCTCTTGCTCTAATCTTGTTGCCTTGCTTTTGGACCTTGGAAAACATTAGCTTCCTCCTTCCTCAGGGCTTTGCAAGGGCTGTTTCTTCTACTTAGAACGCTCTTTCTTACTCACACTCACACTCCTAGACAGTCTCCAGACCAGGAAGTGCTGTTTTAGGTCCCTAATGGCATTAAGACATAGAGAGATAGCCCTGAGCTGTAAGGTGGACTTGTTTCTGGTCTTGGACCAAATTCTATCAAGCTGTGTACTTTGGGTGACTTCACATTCTCTGAAAATTAATTTATTTATTAGGAAAACAGCTAAAAATGTCAACTGCACCTCACCCACAGAGACGTCAGAGAATTGCATGATATTGCAGTGAGAACATGCATCAAATAGTACAAGGCACTATCTTTGGAAACCTCCATGAGAGCCTTTCTATTACTCAGCCCAAAGCTCTCTCTCAGCCTTTCCTCACTCTCTCTTTCCTCATGGTAGGGGCCAGAGATTCAACCTGCTTTCCTCTCCTGTGATAACTGTCACCACCCACTCCATCCTTTGAATCATGTTGCTTCAAGTATAGTTGCTCTCCCTACCCACAATCATATTTGCTGACCTCAAACACACAAGTTGTTTGACTGCTAATTAGCTCCAGGAAACAAACAGAGTCAACTTGGCATTGTGAGTCATAGAGCTCTGGAGACTTTTTATGGTTCTTGATCCATGTTTCATTTCATAGTAACTGAAACACCCTTGAACCTTTGTCTTCTAGCTTCCTTCTCAAGATGAAGCTCAACAAAACTTCTTTACCCTTTGACCCCGATAAGAGCAAAACACTAAGATCTTTTCCTCCAGGATGCTCTTCTTTCTTGACTGAGAATGTCATCCAAGAAGAAAGATAATCTCCTTGTCCTAGGTATAATTTGCCACTGGAAGCCTCCAGCTCAGGTAATTCCATGAAATTTTGACCCACATGGGAATGGTCTGAAAGAAGAGATAAAACACACAGCCTGTGTGCTCCCACTACCCATATCAATACCCACACTCACGTGGCTAAATGAACACAGTGCTCTTTCTAGCTGATCCCAGTCAGGTCCCAGAGTTCTACCCAGGCTAGTCTTTTAGATAGACATCATCAAGCAAGAGCTTAGTTGGTAAAGAATCTGCTTGTAGTGCTGGAGACCTGGGTTCGATCCCTGGGTTGGGAAGATCCCCTGGAGATGGAAATGGCAACCCACTCCAGTATCCTTGCCTGGAAAATCTCATGGACAGAGGAGCCTGGTGGGCTGCGGTCCATGGGGTCCCAAAGAGTCAGGCACAACTGAGCAACTAACACTTACTTTACATCAAGCAAGAGCTGGCAAATGAGATAAAGCCAATTAGTTGTAAACACCTCTGAGGCAAAACCTTTCTTCCAAAGTTCATTCTTAAAGGCTTGGAGCAACCTTGTCCATAAAACCTTCTGTTATGCCAGAATTAGAAAGTACCTCAACTCTGTAATTTGTACTTACTTATTCTAGCCCTCTGGTGTCCAGTTCAGGTTGGTAGGTTGCTCTAAGAAAAAATTATTAAATGGAGCAATTCTCTTTGAGTTGACAACTTATAGGCTGCGATGACCCTTATGAGGTGACTTGATCTTTCCAGGTGGCTCAGTGGTGAAGAGCAAATGCAGGAGACACAAGAGAAATGGGTTCAATCTCTGGGTCAGGAAGATCCCTTGGAGTAGGAAACAGTAACCCACTCCACTATTCTTGCCTGGAAAATCCCATGGACAGAGGAACCTGGCGGGCTACCAGCCATGGAATCACAAAAAGTCAGATAGAACTGAGCACAGCACACACACACCAAAGCAGTTTTGTGCTTTCTTTCCTGTGATTGCTGTTGAGGTGCCAGGAACAGAGGATTTTGCAGCCATCCTTGAGGACCTGCACAAATCTGCTTTCATTTCCTTCCTTGTTGGCTGAATCAGATTCCACCTGGGTATTCATAGGGTTTCATTTGCTCTGATTAGGCATCTCCATCCCATGGATGGGGGAGTCTGGTAGGCTGCAGTCCATGGGGTCGCTAGAGTAGGGCACGACTGAGTGACTTTACTTTTGCTTTTCACTTTCATGCATTGGAGAAGGAAATGGCAACCCACTCCTGTGTTCTTGCTTGGAGAATCCCAGGGACGGGGGAGCCTGGTGGGCTGCCGTCTATGGGGTCACACAGAGTCAGACACAACTGAAGCAACTTAGCAGCAGCAGCAGCAGCAGGCTGTATCTGATGCTGAGTATTTTGAATAGCACTCTTGTTTTTCACACTCCATAGAATAGGAAAAGGGAAGGGACTCCTCCTTACCCCCAAGGAATGAACTACAGTTTGTATAATCTAAGTGACATCATTCCCCTTGTCAGTGACTGGTTTAGGTTTTACCAGGTAGCCCCATTCTAACCAATGAAAGAATAAGTCTAATGGGGAAACTTTTGGAAACTGTCTTCATTCTTAAAAAAAGATGTCTTATAGGATTTACAATAGAGTTGGTGGATTGAATACATGTATTCACCACTGGTTCCTTCCAAAGCCCCACTAAAAGGACAATAATGAGGTGCTTCTCTGGCTGTGCAGTGATTAAGACTCTGTGCTTCGAAGTCAGGGGTTCTAGTTGAATCCTTTGTAGGGAATTAAGATCCCACATGCCATGTGGCTTGGTCAAAAGTGTCAGTAAAGAAATTTTCTTTAAAGAATAAATCTGCAAGAACAAGGAAAGTAGGGTAGAAGACCAACAAAATTTTAAATGCTAAACATTTAAAAGTAGGAACCCACTGCAGATCTAAGAATCCTAAGAATCCTAAGCCATCAGTGGAGAAAGCTGAGAAAAAAAAAAATCAGTTTCACAAGAATTCTCAAAAACATCAGAAAAAGGAAGAAATTCTGGTCACAGAGGTAAAGACCAGGCTGAAAACAAAGGAAGTTTGAAAAATCTGTTAAAGAGGGAAAAAAGACATCTAAAATCCCCTCTGTATATCTAATTACCTCTTCCAATACTAACAGGCTACTTTCCAGGAGGGGACAGAGAACCTTTCATTTAGGGAACACCAAGGAAAGTTGAAGATGGAGGTGAAGTGGGGCATACCAAGGAAATAAGTGAAATTCTACATACTCATTATTGAGATCCTCAGACCTCTTCCACAAGTAGCATTCCCAACATGCTGGTAACCCCAGAATTATATCCTCCAAGCAGGATTCTTCTCTGGGTAATTGATCTTGCCAAGAAAAGGGAAAAAAACCCAAAACGCTAAAGATCGTATTATCAAGGATTCTTCTAGTAAATCTTCCCTGCCAGATCACACAGCACTGAAGCTCTCAGTTAATAAGATCCAGTTATGTGTAAAGAATTTCAACTAGCTTTTTAGCAGCCCACTCTTAACTAAGCTTAGACTGTAAAGGGTCATAAGAGGAAGTCTCTAACATAAAGAACAGAGTCTAAGGCAAATATGGAAAAACAGTTTGGAAGAGACAGCTATGATACAGGAGAAAAAAACTTCAAGGAACTAAAATTGATGTCCTCAGAGAGGTAAGAGTGTATTTTGCATCTAGATACAAAGAACAAAATGCTATTTTTTACAAAAGAGATGAGGGAGAGATTCAAAGAATAAAAAGTACCTCTTGAAAATTAAAAATGAGAGAGTGTTTTCAATAAAAGGATTAGATTTTAAAACTGAGGAAATCTTCCTAAAAATAGATCAAGAAGTGGAACAAAGGTGGACAGAGGAAGAGCAATAGTAGAGCAAAAAATGTACAGTGGCCAAATAATAGAATTCTAGAAAAGAGAAAGCAAGCCTCGTGGGATACAAAATGAAAGAATAACTTTTTTAAAATCCCATTATCAGAGGTTATAAGTTTCCAGGGTCCTGTGCTGTGCTGTGCTTAGTCACTCAGTCACATCCAACTCTTTGTGACCCCGTGGACTATCACCCGCCAGGCTCCTCTGTCCATGGGATTCTTCAGGCAAGAATACTGGAGTGGGTTGCCATGCCTTCCTCCTGGAGATCTTCCCAACCCAGGGATCGAAGCCAGGTCTCCCACATTGTAGGCAGATTTTTTACCATCTGAGCCACCAGGGAAGCCCAAGAATCCTGGAGAGGGTAGCCTATCCCCTCTCCAGAGGATCTTCCTGACCCAGGAATTGAACCAGTATCTCCTGCATTGCAGATAGATTCTTTACCAGTTGAGCTACCAGGGAGGTTCAGTGTCCTACTAAGTGCCAGATAATAAAAATAGGTCCATACTAAGACATTGGCACATCATGAAATTTCAAAGCACTGGGGATAAGGAGAGTCTATTTATAAAGGTGAAGGAAATCATATTACATATTAAGGAACAAGAAACAAAATGACATTGGATTTCCCTACAGTAACATAAGAAGCTGGGAGGTTGTAGAGTCTTCAAACCTCTCAGTGAAAATTACAAACTATATATGCAGCCAAACTATTAAATATTAGAACACAACAAGATATTTGCAACTATTCAAGGTCTCAAAAAATGTATTTCCCGTGTACACTGTCTCTGAAAGCTACTAGAGGATTTACTCTACCAAGGGAATAATCCAAGAGAATTGAAGACAAGAAATCTGGGAAGCAGGGTATTCAACACCAAAAATAGACCCAGGAGACTCCAGGATGATGGTGGAGACAGACTTCAGGATGGGAACTGGGTGGGGGAGCCTAGAGAGAAATTAGTCTATATTGGTGCCATTTAGGAGGTTCTGGAGGATATATCTCTGAGAAAATAAGGTTGATAAATGGTGCTGTTAAAGGAATCTGGCATCAATGATGGAACAAGCCTTTGCCAAAATCCAAGATGTTGAGTATAGCAAATAGCTATACTATATATTCTGTCTTTATAAAATGAAACTCTAATAACATCACAGAACCATCCCTAAAAACATCCTGGTCTCCAGACATTGTATTATGTAAGATAATAAATAGTCCCTAGCTTAAATCAACTTCAATTGGCTTTTCTATTCCTTGTGGCCAAAATCATCCAACTGATACAGAGACTCAAGTTCCTTCAGGAGAAAGGGGGTAGGGTGCTTGACAATAGTCTGGAAAAAGCATCATGAATTAGGGAGCTCTCTCAGTCACGTGAACACTCTTACTAATTTTCTCTCTTCAATCTCCTTTCTTTAACCATCATTTCCTCTGCTTACTCATTGCCTGCTTTTTTTTTTTTTTTTTAAGTAAATGGCTGGTCACAACCCTCATCTATTTAATGGCTTCTTTTCAATTTCTGCTGCCATTGTTAAAATGCATGTTTTCTATTGTTTTCTTTTTTTGCCATTTGTAGTTGTTTTATACTTTTCTTTTTAAACATTTATTGGAGTATAGTCACTTTACAATGTTGTGTTAGTTTCTGCTGGACAGCAAAGTAAATCAGTCACACCTATACATATATTCACTCATTTTTAGATTTCCTTCCCATTTAGGTCACCATAGGCCAGTGAGTTAGAGTTCCCTGTGCTAAACAGTTCAGTTCAGTTCGGTTGCTCAGTTGTGTCCGACTTTTTGCGACCCCATGAATCGCAGCACGCCAGGCCTCCCTGTCCATCGCCAACTCCCGGAGTTTACTCACACTCACGTCCATTGAGTCAGTGATGCCATCCAGCCATCTCATCCTCTGTCATCCCCTTCTCCTAAGACCCCAATCCCTCCCAGCATCAGAGTCTTTTCCAATGAGTCAACTCTTCGCATGAGGTGGCCAAAGTACTGGAGTTTCAGCTTTAGCATCATTCCTTCCAAAGAAATCCCAGGGTTGATCTCCTTCAGAATGGACTGGTTGGATCTCCTTGCAGTCCAAGGGACTCTCAGGAGTCTTCTCCAACACCACAGTTCAAAAGCATCAATTCTTCAGCACTCGGCCTTCTTCACAGTCCAACTCTCACATCCATACATGACCACAGGAAAAACCATAGCCTTAACTAGACGGACCTTAGTCGGCAAAGTAATGTCTCTGCTTTTGAATATGCTATCTAGGTTGGTCATAATTTTTCTTCCAAGGAGTAAGCGTCTTTTAATTTCATGGCTGCAGTCACCATCTGCAGTGATTTTGGAGACCAAAAAAATAAAGTCTGACACTGTTTCCACTGTTTCCTCATCTATTTCCCAAGAAGTGATGGGACCGGATGCCGTGACCTTCGTTTTCTGAATGTCGAGCTTTAAGCCAACCTTTTCCCTCTCCTCTTTCACTTTTATCAAGAGGCTTTTTAGTTCCTCTTCACTTTCTGCCATAAGGGTGGTGTCATCTGCATATCTGAGGTTATTGATATTTCTCCAGGCAATCTTGATTCCAGCTTGTGTTTCTTCCACTCCAGTGTTTCTCATGATGTATTCTGCTTATAAGTTAAATAAGCAGGGTGACAATATACAGCCTTGATGTACTCCTTTCCCTATTTGGAACCAGTCTGTTGTTCCATGTCCAGTTCTAACTGTTGCTTCCTGACCTGCATACAGATTTTTCAAGAGGCAGGTCAGGTGGTCTGGTATTCCCATCTCTTTCAGAATTTTCCACAGTTTATTGTGATCCACACAGTCAAAGGCTTTGGCATAGTCAATTATGCAGAAATAGATGTTTTTCTGGAACTCTCTTGCTTTTTCCATGATCCAACGGATGTTGGCAATTTGATCTCTGGTTCCTCTGCCTTTTCTAAAACCAGTGTGAACATTAGGGAGTTCATGGTTCACGTATTGCTGAAGCCTGGCTTGGAGAATTTTGAGCATTACTCTACTAGCATGTGAGATGAGTGCAATTGTGTGGTAGTTTGAGCATTCTTTAGCATTGCCTTTCTTTGGGATTGGAATGAAAACTGATCTTTTCCAGTCCTGTGGCCACTGCTGAGTTTTCCAAATTTGCTGGCATATTGAGTGCAGCACTTTCACAACATCGTCTTCCAGGATTTGAAATAGCTCCACTGGAATTCCATCACCTCCACTAGCTTTGTTTGTAGTGATGCTTTGTAAGGCCCATTGACTTCACATTCCAGGATGTCTGGCTCTAGATGAGTGATCACACCATCATGATTATCTGGGTCATGAAGATCTTTTTTGTACAGTTCTTCTGTGTATTCTTGCCACCTCTTCTTAATATCTTCTGCTTCTGTCAGGTCCATACCATTTCTGTCCTTTATTGAGCCCATCTTTGCATGAAATGTTCCCTTGGTGTCTCTAATTTTCTTGAAGAGATCTCGTCTTTCCCATTCTGTTCTTTTCCTCTATTTCTTTGCATTGATCACTGAAGAAGGCTTTCTTATCTCTTCTTGCTATTCTTTGGAACTCTGCATTCAGATGCTTATATCTTTCCTTATCTCCTTTGGTTTTCGCTTTTCTTCTTTTCATAGCTATTTGTAAGGTTCTCATTATTATCTACTTTATACGTAGTAGTGTATATATGTCAATCCCAATCTCCCAATTCACCCCCCTCCTCTTTCCCTCCTTGATAACTGTGAGTTTGTTCTCTACACCTTTGTACTTATTTCTGCTTTGCCAATAAGTTCACACTGTACCAATTTTCTGGATTCCACCTGTAAGCAATATTATACGAAATTTGTTTTTCTCTTTCTGACTTACTTCACTCTGTATGACTGTCTCTCAGTCCATCCACATCTCTGCAAATGGAACTATTTCGTTCCTTTTTATGAGTATTATTCCATTGTATATATATGCCACATCTCCTTCTTCCATGTGTCTATCGATGGACATTTAGGTGCTTCTATGTCCTGGCTATTGTAAAGAGTACTGCAGTGAGCATTGAGGTACATGCATCTTTTCAAATTATGGTTTCTCTGGATATATGCCTAGGAGTGGGATTGCTGTATCATATGATAGCTCTATTTTCAGCTTTTTAAGGAACTTCCATAGGCTGTTTGTTCTCCATAGTGGCTGCACCAAATTACATTCCCCAGCAGCAGTGTAGAAGGGTTCTCTTTTCTCCACACCTGCTCCTGAATATTTTGTTTGTAGACTTTTTGAGGATGACCCTTCTGACTGGTATGAGGTGATAACGCACTGTAGTTCAGATTTGCATTTCTCTAATAATTAGTAATGTTGAGCATCTTTTCATGTGCCTTTTGGCCATCAGTGTATCTTGTTTGGAGAAATGTCTATTTAGAACTTATGCCCATTTTTTGATTGGGTCATTTGTTTTTTGATATTGAGTTGGTTGAGCTGTTTTCATATTTTGGAGATTAATCCCATAATTGCTTCATTTGCAAACATTCTAGCAATTTCTTGAGAAAGTAAATAGGCTAGGTCCAGCTCATATTTTAATGCCAGCCCACATGATGTCTCAGACTTTTCTGATTGGTTCCCCTTGGTTACTATTCCCACCTCTGATCCCATCAGCTGATGTTCCTGGGGGAAAAGAAAATAGTACCAGGGTCAGGGTGACATAAAACTTGCCTCCTCCACCCACCCACCATCTCAACAGAGATTATTGAGAGAAGGATGGAGACATTTCTTCTTAGAACAGGGCTGCAGAATAGGTTGACTTAATAAATCTCAGATAACTGATTGCCTTTTTGAGACAGAAAAAAAAGAAAGAGAGAGAATACATAAATTCCTTCTATGCTACCTCACAAGAAAGGCATTTTAAAGCCCAAACCACAACTTCCTGCTACAATCATGTTCTTGTGGCTTCATTGGAAATGAAATACAGCAGCTTCCCACCACTTCTATAATATCCATTCTGGAAATATTATACCCCTCGGGTAGTTTCATCTTCAGGCAAAAGAAATCCCATTTCCTTACACTGTCATTTTGCGGACTGAGGGGAAAAACTCATTTATCCCATTTATAAAACTTACTTCCCCAAAATGAATGTGAAGATCAGTTTTTATTCAAAAATCATGAAGGCATTATGTAAATGTCAAAGGCTATATTTTAAGTTATGTCATTTTTATTCATAGACTATGTACTGATGCAATTTAAATATGTAAAATCTTTTGCACTTGTATTGGTCATAAATACACAGACCATTTCCTGTGGTAGCCAAAAATTCATGATTGGTGACAGAATAATATATAGATTTACATATAGACATATAGTACATTATAGAGAGATATACCTAGATAAAACTCATGTGGCCTTAAGTACATATAAACTTGAAGATAGCTTAGTATATGTGTATCTACTTCTAGATAATGCGAACATGCCTTGTGCATATATAAGAGATTTGAGTGTGTATGTGTAGATGTAGATATGTTGACAGAGGGTGATAAAGCAACGTTTTTAAGGGCAAGTATTAATATGTTCTAAAACCATGTTATCATTATAATATATTATTTTGATATGCCTTTAGCTCTGTGTCAGCCCCACAAAAATATAGAATCAGCCTAACAGTGGGACCATGGCAGATTCATTAAGGCTTATTCAAGTGTTGGGACTCTCTCACTTGTAGCTTGTGTTAAGTCCAGTCTGTGGTTAGTAAAAGCTACTGTGTACCAAGGCTCTACCGAATGTTAGGGACGGTGCCAAGGGCTTTTTATTTCATTTAATTTAGCAAAGAACAGAGGAACCTGGCCTATATCCAAGCGTGGTAAAATCTTCCCTTATATTCTCATAGTTGGTCCTCTCTCCCATCCGAGCTCCCATCACCCCAGACTGACCTGTCACCGCACACCTGAGCTTGACAACTGTGCTGTTCTGCTCCCCTCCATCCCTCTCCCCTGCCGTTTTCCCCTCCTTTTTTCCCCACAGTGACTACTATATGAGATCTCACATCAGCCCTTGAGTTTGGGGGGACAGACACTGTCTTCTTCCCTACAGTTCTTCCTGTTTTCTGTATGGGGGAAAGAAATCACTTGAAGAACACGGGCTTAGCAAAATCTGATTTCCACCCTTCCTACTCTGGGTGTTCTTGGCTAACCTGGTGTGAGCTTTGTCATCTGGGAAGTTACACGAGTAGGCAGGTGATTTCCGAGATTCATCTTCCAACAGTCCAATTCTGCCCTCTCCAAAGCTCACCCAGTCTCCACTTGTGGGGTGGTAGTGACTGTGGGTAGATGAGACTGGGGAAGTTATCAGCAACTCCTCAAGGTATCAGCAGAGGCCCACCCCTTTGAGATACACCATTCCCTTTGAGAGAGGGGTCGTGGGGGCTTTCTGGTTCCATCAGTTTGGGAATAAGCTGATCTCAACATACATAACCAAGGACTTCCCAGGTGCTCCAGTGGCTAAGACTCCCTGCTTCCAACGCAGGGGGCCTGAGATTTGATCCTTAGTGAGGGAACTAGATCCCGCATGCCACAAGGAAGGCCTGGCTCAGCCAAATAAAATATTTAAAAAAAAATTTTTTTTAAACATATACAACTAAGAAGCATATATCAATACAAAGGAGTGAGACTATGTTCTCATTTTAGCCTTAAAGCTACTAAGGTCAAACACTTCTTATTTCTTCATCTCACACAGGACAGGGATATGTTCTCAGACAATGCAGCCTTGAATGCATCCTTGGCTTCTTAGCTGATCTGAACACCAGTTGGTTTGGGAGAAGGGAGTGTGCTCATTTTTATAAATATGATTGTTTACATCAAATTTTCAGTCAATTAACATTACTGTGTTTTCTCAATCTAATGTTGAAAAACATTTTATAGGAAGATGTTAATGCTCTACCACCACATCCAGTTCTCCCACAGGACACTTCACTTTCGAGTTTTAGAGTTTATTTTATTTATTTATTTGGCTGCACCTGGTCCTTGTTGCCATGTCCAGGATATCTGCTGTGGCCTGTGGGCTCTTAATTGTAGCATGTGAGCTCTAGTTCCCTGACCAGGGATCAAACCTGCCCCCCCTACATTGGGAGTGCAGAGTCTTAACCACTGGACCACCAGAGAAATCTCCACTTTTGTGTTTTAAAGCAGAATACTATTAAAAAAAAATACAACAGACAAATATAAATTTACCAGCCTTCCTTATCTTTTCTACCCATTTCTTCACCACAAGATAGATATAACTTCCAAGAGTGGGGTGTTGACAGGAGGAAGAAACCCTGTGAACAGGGCAGCTGTTCCTAATTATAAATCATTAAGGAAGAAAGCAGCCTATTAATTCAGAACAACTGCAAAAACCAATCATGGAGCATAAAATCCCATCTTTCTCTGTCTTTGCCAAATTAAGTCATTGTTCTAGACTCTCCATCCTAAATCAGGGTGATGTTATCGACCTGCCCATGGTTACCTTCAGAGAAAATTCTAAGTAGTTCAGTTCACTTCAGTCACTCAGTCATGTCCGACTCTTTGCAACCTCATGGACTGCAGCACACCAGGCTTCCCTGTCCCTCACCAACTCCCGGAGTTCACTCAAACTCATGTTCCTTGAGTCAGTGATGCCATCCAACCACCTCATCCTCTGTTGTCCCCTTCTCCTTCCACCTTCAATCTTTCCCAGCATCAGGGGCTTGTCAAATGAATCAGTTCTTCGCATCAGGTGGCCAAAGTATTGGAGTTTCAGCTTCAACTTCAGTCCTTCCAGTGAATATTCAGGACTGATTTCCTTTAGGATGGACTGGTTGGATCTCCCTAAGCTGTTACTGTAAGGTAATTTTACCTGTGGAATCCATCCACACAGGTAACATATACAAAGTTAGAAATGTGAGTTACTTTAAACACGAAATCAGTGACTCCACAAAGCAATGTTTTCATATAAATCTCCTTTAGATTTCTATAACTGTGTTTGACTTAACAACATTTTTCTCATCATAAAAATAATATTGTTTTTTTCTCATTATAAAAAACAATCTATGGTTGAAGTAGAAAATGTTAGGCCTAGAAGACTATAAAAATCATCTTATTTTCCATCCTATCATCTTATAAATGTTACTATTTTAGAATATATTCCTCCACTTTTTTTCTATTTATATAATGTCCTTTTTTACAAAGTACTCCTAACTGTACATATAACATCTTTCTTTCTCTTAATGGAATTGTATGCATGTTGTATGTATTAAGGATTTCTCATAACCTTATTTTAATGGCTGCAAAGTAGCCAGTTAAATGGTTGTATCATAACTTTTAAAAAAAACCTATTGTTACACATTTAGGTAGTTTCCAATTTTTACAATTAACATTAAAAACATGGCTTCAGTGACTCATGGTTGATAAATTTTTGCATGCATCCAGGACCATTTCCTCCTGCCCCGTTCTTCAAGATTGATATGCAAGGTCGAAGTTTGCAAAATTTTAATATTCTAAAAGTTATTCAGGGAAGATACATTATACCAAGAATTTTGTTGTAAGAAACAGAAATGTTGTGACAATTCTATTTTTTAGAAACTTAGATTCTTTGAGTAAATTAAAGGGAATTACTTCTGGAGAGACTAATTTAAATGTTGTGGAGTGGAACCCAGGCCAGGCACATATTTTTTTTAAGTTGTAGAGCTGAGTTTACAGTCCAGTTAGGGCTGAGGACCACTGGGGCTTCTTAATGAGCTCCTGATCTACCCAGGAATTTTACTTTCAGTGGAGAAGTAACTGTGCTGACACACAATTTTTAAAAATCCCATAAAAAATTAAAAAAAAAAAACATGTCTAAGCCAGACATTTTTTTGAGCAATGCAACTATGAGCCCTCATAAATGAATTTTATAGAACATCTTTTGTCTGGGTACATCTGTATGTAAGCACACATACATTAAACATCCAAGTGACAGCAGTGATTGATGAAAAGAATATAAATTGCACTCCCCACCCCATCACCTTCCTACTTCAGAGTCCAAGAACAAATCTACAGCAAACACATGAAGTGGCCATATTCACCTCTAATCTTGTCATCTTCATTTTCAAGGAATTTTTTTTAAAAGGAATGGGTGAATAAAAAGAATTGGAAAGAGACTTCCCTGGTGGTCCAGTGGTTAAAACTCCATGCTTCCAATGCAGGGGGGTGTGGGTTCCATCCCTGGTTGGGGAGCTGAGATCCCACATGCCTCTTAGCCAAAAAACCAAAATATAAAATGGAAACAATATTGTAATAAATTCAATAAAGACCTTTAAAAAGAATGGTCCACATAAAAAAAAATCTTAAAAAAAAAAAAGCACTGGAAAGGTGGCATCCAATGCCATAAATTCTCAGGGACAGAAAGATGAGATCTGGCTACTTTCTCTTTAGAAGCTGGAGTGATCTCTTAGAACATTATAGTGCTCATCACCCTAAAGATATTAGATCAGCATAACCCTGCTTTCTGCTTCCAGGCCCCCTTGACAGTAAAACTGCCACCCCATCTCCCGTCCTCCCACTGGTCCAGTCTACTGGGGACGTTGATGTCATGTGACAAGGAATGCCTCTGCCCCACCCCCAGCCCCCTAGTAGAGTGTCTGTCCATTTATATCTTTAGTATCCTCTCATCATTTATCCCATTTGAGCTCAGACTTTTGTATTCAACTCTAAATGCGTCTCCAATTCCCAGTGAGAAGACTAGCCATGCCAGCTTAAGTCACATAAAGATCCATTTACAAAAAACAGGAACTATTTGTGTCCAAAAATGTTGGCTTATATCATCTTCAACCATTTCCTACAGAAGAGAGCTGTACTCCTGATTAATAATAAAAAGAAAATCTAACATTCATTAAGTTGGTCATTTAATAAGCCTGGTCCTATATGAAGGACATTCTATGTATTCTTTTCAGTATTTACACATTATCTATGTTATAGTGGAGGAAGCTGAGGCTTAGAAAGGTCAGGACATTTATTTAAGGTTATGCATCTTGTAGGCAACAATGAACTCAAGCAAGAGATCCACCATTTAACTTGAACACCAACACGTGTATTCACTACACTTGTCAATATAGTCTGTCATTGAGGGTTATCCATTCTCCTTCTCCAAGATATCTTTTAGCAAAATTCTTCCAACAATGTTCCCCCCAAATACTATTTAGAATTATATTAAAGGAACAATCTCTTTTATGAGAGTAAACCACAGAAATTTTCAGTGTTTTAGCAAAGATGGATAGAAGGATAGTGTCCAGTGAGGGGAAGAATCAAATATCTGTTCATGTGTACATTATCAATCACAATATTTTTTTGCCAAAGGTCTTGTTTTGCCTTCAAAAGGCAGTCTGGGGACTTCCCTGGAGATCCAGTGGTTAAGAATCTGCCTCTTGATGCAGGGGACACAGGTCCAATCCCTGGTTGGTGAACTAATATCCCACATGCCACAGAGCAACTAAGCCCATGCTACAGCTACTAAGCCCACACGCCATGACTAGAGAGAAGCCCGCACACTGCTTGCATGCCACGATCAGGCATGCCCCAGAAGAGATCCTATGTGCTGCAACTAAGACCTGGCATGGCTGAATAAATCCATCAATAAATGTTTTTTAAATATTATTTTTTATGCTTGTCCATATCCTTGCACAAGCTTACCCCATCTTATTGCACTTTGCTTTTTACACTTCACAGACATTGCCTTTTTTTTTTTAATACAAATGGAAGGTTCATGTCAACCTTGGATTTTCAGAAGATGGTTAGCATTTTTTATCATTAAAGTGTTTTTTTAATTAAAGTATGTAAATTTCTTAGCATACTTAATACACTATAATATAGTGTAAACATAACTTGTATATGCATCAGGAAACCAAAAAATCATGTACTCACTTTATTGTGATATTCACTTTATGGTAGTGATCTGCAACAGAACCTGCAATACCTCTGAGTGTACCTGGACCTCTTCTTTCTGTTGATACCAAATCTATGAATCTATCAGGGGCTTCTCAGGTGGCTCAGTGGTAAAGAATCTGCCTGGCAGTGCAAGGAGTTGAGGGTTCGATCCCTGGATCGGGAAGACCCCCTGGAGGAGGAAGTGGCAACCCATTCCAATATTCTTGCCTGGAGAATCCCATGGACAGAGAAGCCTGGTGGGCTATAGTCCACGGAGTTGCAAAGAGTTGGACACAACTGAGCAACTGAGCACACACCCATGAATCCATCAATACTGCACTCATGCCCTGTACACACTGAATCTGTTGCCCATTTACTGCCAGAGACAGTAGTCCCCTCTTCCCATAAATTTCTGGTTCACCCAGCTGCAAAAAAACCACTTAGAAAAGGACCAAAATAGGCTGTGAGTATCTACTGTATGTATATACTATACTTGTGGTGGAGAAGAGCATTATGTAAAGGGAAAAATATAAGAACTAGCAAAGTACATAGTGGGAGAGGAGGAAAGCATATTAAGCACAATCTTGGCCAAATTGCTACATTTCTGAGTCTCAGTTTCTTCATCTTTCAAGTGAACAGGGTAGGTTAAACAAACTGGGTTCTCATTTCTTGTACATCTTTAACATCTTTCATTGTCTGCAACACTGTCAGTGCTCAATTAGCAGTGCTGAATTGACTGCTAATTCACAAAAGAAAAAAAGAAAAGGATTGTGTCTAAACCCTAAACACACATAATTATTACTTGGCTTCATGTTTTGCCAGAAATGCAAAGCTTCACTGAAATTCTAATTTAGCTTGGCTTGGTGATTTGAGATGAGAGTAATCTTCACACCAAAACCTTATTCAAGAATCCAAATTGAAGTAAGCCAAGTCTTTCTGAAGATGCTCCCTTACTTTTCATTCACTCCTAAAGCTATGTCCTTCTGGCTCTTAGTCTGAAAGTCTTTTTACATTACAGTGATGTTCTAGTTGTCAAACACAACATTGACTTTGTATCCTGCAATCTAATTAAATTGACTTACTAGTTTAGGAATTCATTTGTGGATTCCCCTTGGAATTTTCTGCATGGGAATCTTAGCATCTGAAAATATGCTTGCCTTTATTTCTTAAATTATACTGGCTAAGATATCCAATACAATGTTGAGTGTTGAAAGTGGATATCTTTCCATAGTTCATACTTTTAGGGGGAAAGGCATTCAGTGTTTCACCATTAAGTATGATGTTAGCTAGGTGTTTCTCTAGGTGCCTTTTATTAGGTTAAGAAAGTTTCCTTCTATTCCTAGCCTGCCGAGAGTCTTTCTTATGGATGGATGCTGAATTTTGTCAAATACTGATTCTGTATTTGATATGATCATATGATTGGTCTCCTTTATATTCAGTTTCTTAATATGGTATTGTATGGAGCTTTATTGGGCTTCCCTGGTGGCTCAGAGGTTAAGACATCTGCCTGCAATGCGGGAGACCTGGGTTCGATCCCTGGGTCGGGAAGATCCCCTGGAGAAAGAAATGGCAACCCACTCCAGTATTCTTGCCTGGAGAATCCCATGGATGGAGGAGCCTGGTGGGCTACAGTCCACGGGGTTACAAAGAGTCGGACACGACTGAGCAACTTCACTTTCTTTCTTTCTACTGCATTTATGGTCATGAGGTATATTTGGCCTGCAGTGGATTTTTGTTTGTTTTGTTGTAGTACTATCTTTGTCTAAGTTTGGTAACTTGGTAGTGCTGGCCTATAAACTGAGCTGAGAGTGTTCTCCTCTAATTTCTGGAAGAGATCGTATAGAATTGGCATTAATTCTTCTTTAAATATTTGGTAGAATGTGCCAGTGCAACCATCTGTGCCTGAAGATTGCTTTTTTTGAAACTTTTAACTACAAATTCAATTTTTTTAACTTGTATAGAATTATTTGAGTTATCTGTTTCATCTTGAGTGAGTTTTGGTGGTGTGTTGTTTTCAAGGAATTATTCTATTCCATTTATGTGTTTAAATTTATGTCAACAGAGTTGTTTTTAGTATCCCCTTAATACCTCTTTAATGTCTATGGGATCTGTAGTGATATCCCCCCTCTTCCTCCTAATATTGATAATTTATGTCTTATCTATTTTTTTCCTGTTAGTTTCACTAAAGGCTTGTCAATGTTACTAATCTCAGCGAATCAACCATTGTTTTTTTATTGTTTTCCTCTATTTTCTGTTTTCAATTTTATTGATCTCTGCTCTTACTTTTATTACTTCCTTCTTTCTGCTTTCTTTGGATTTATTTTATTCCTGTTTTTCTAGTTGGTTTTTTTTCACATATGATAATATACAAGTTTCAATGCCATTCTCCCAAATCATCCCACCCTCTCCCTCTCCCACAGAGTCCAAAAGACTGTTCTATACATCTGTGCCTCTTTTGTTATCTCACATACAGGGTTATCATTACCATCTTTCTAAATTCCATATATATGCATTAGTATACATCATGGACTCTATGGATGTGAGTCTGAGTGAACTCTGGGAGATGGTGATGGACAGGGAGGCCTGGCCTGCTGCGATTCATGGGGTCGCAAAGAGTCGGACACGACTGAGCAACTGAACTGAACTGAACTGAACTGATACTGTATTGCTATTTTTCTTTCTGGCTTACTTCAATCTGTGTAATAGGCTCCAGTTTCATCCACCTCATTAGAACTGATTCAAATGTATAATTTTTAATGGCTGAGTAATACTCCATTGTGTATATGTACCACAGCTTTCTCATCCATTCATCTGCTGATGGACATCTAGGTTGTTTCCATGTCCTGGCTATTATAAACAGTGCTGCGATGAACATTGAGGTACACGTGTCTCTTTCAGTTCTGGTTTCCTCCGTGTGTATGCCCAGCAGTGGGATTGCTGGGTCATATGGCAGTTCTATTTCTAGTTTTTTAAAGAATCTCCACACTGTTCTCCATAGTGGCTATACTAGTTTGCATTCCCACCAACAGTGTAAGAGGGTTCCCTTTTCTCCACACCCTCTCCAGCATTTATTGCTTGTAGACTTTTGGATCGCAGCCATTCTGACTGGCGTGAAATGGTACCTCGTTGCGGTTTTAATTTGCATTTCTCTAATAATGAGTGATGTTGAGCATCTTTTCATGTGTTTGTTAGCCCTCTGTATGTCTTCTTTGGAGAAATGTCTGTTTAGTTCTTTGGCCCTTTTTTAGATTGGGTCATTTATTTTCCTGGAATTGAGCTGCAGGAGTTGTTTGTATTTTTTTGAGATTAATTCTTTGTCAGTTCCTTCATTTGTTATTATTTTCTCCCATTCTGAAGGCTGTCTTTTCACCTTTCTTATAGTATCCTTTGTAGTGCAAAAGCTTTTAATTTTCATTATTTCCATTTGTTTATTTTTGCTTTTATTTCCAATATTCTGGGAGGTGGGTCATAGAGGATCCTGCTGTGATTTAAGTCGGAGAGGGTTTTGCCTATGTTCTCCTCTAGGGGTTTTATAGTTTCTGGTCTTACATTTAGATCTTTAATCCATTTTGAGCTTGTTTTTGTGTATGGTGTTAGAAAGTGTTCTAGTTTCATTTTTTCACAAGTCGTTGACCAGTTTTCCCAGCACCACTTGTTGAAGAGGATGTCTTTTCTCCATTGTATATTCTTGCCTCCTTTTTCATTTAATGAAAGTCTAGGTTATTGATTTGAGAACTTTCTTCTTAGACAAGAATATAATGATATTTGTTTTTAAAGACTTTTGTGGAATATTTTGTGTGGTAGGAAAATACTCAGACCTGGTCTTAGAGTGCATCAGATTTAATTGAACACTGCCAAGATATTGGTAAATTAATGAACCCATCACCTCATTTGAAGGAGGGGAACAAATTGATTCCAAATGGGAAAACTCTAGATAGTCCAGTGCAAAATTAATTAGAGTTATAATAGATAAGAGTTGTTTGGGAGCAAAGGACAAAGCATTCTCTGCAGCAGAGTGGTGGCCTCTTCTGCAAGGCTTTCTTTCTTTTTTACTAAAAGGCACTCTGGTAACCCCATGTATTATCTGCAGTCACACACACTCGTACTTTTACATCTCTCCTACTAGGAAACTCCCATATTCATTGTGAAAATGCCCATGGTATGTTGTTTGTAACTGTTTCAGTTGCACACTTTGTGATTCATTCAGTAACTATTAATAAATATTTCTGGTGTGTTTGAGGCTACAAAAGAATTACTTTAAACCTTATGTTTTAATAAACTTAAAACAGTTCCTTTTGGGGAAACACAATATGTATACAAATGAAATCTACATCAATCTGCAATAGTCATCATTTATTTAAAACATACAATGTGTCAGGCATTGTATGTACTGGGTACATACATTTAATGTCTGCCACTATCCTATAAGATAGTAGTCCTCAACCTTTTTGGTCCCAAGGACTAGTTTCGTGAAAGACAATTTTTCCACAGACCAGGGGGAGGAGGAAGGGTTTTTGAATGATTCAAGGACATTACATTTGTTGTGCACTTTTACTTCTATTATTATTACAACAGCTCCACCTCAGATTATCAGGCATTAGGTCCTGGAGGTTGAGGACCCCTGTGATAAGTTATAGATAATAGGGAGGATGGTTTCCTAGAAAGAATATAGGTGTGAGAATCAGAAACCAAATTTGAATCTCTGCTTTCTCTCTTAACATGGCTAAAGCCAGTTACTGGAACTCTCTGAACTTCAGTTTTTTAAACTGAAAAATGAGGATAAAGTCATTGTGAGACTTAAAAATGATAATACATATATGGGAAGGGCCTAATTGGGTAGGGGGTTTGAAGTGTAAAATACTTTAAATGTCAAATCACTGCATATTAGCTATGAGACTATCAGCAAATTATTTATTCTGTATTTTGATCTCATATATAATATTGGTCTTATTAGATAGATAGATAGGCAGATAGATAGAGACAGACATATCATCTTCCCCTTCACCACAAATCCTCTCTGTTGGATGTTTTCATCTCAATTACTGGCAACCCCATCTGTCCATCCCCCCAACTGTTTAGATCAAACAACTTGGAGTAATTTTTAATTCTCCTCATGACCCAGTCAATCTGAGAGCAAATCCCATTACTTCTACCTTCAATATTTATCCAGACTTCTTCCTTTTCTACTGCCTTCACCTGCTCCATTGTCATGGTCTGGGCGACCTGTCCTATTGACATAACTTCCTAAATGGTTTTCTCACTTCCACCCCTACCCTCCCATCCACTGTACTTATCACACAGCCAGAAGGATGCTTTTAAGCATCAATCAGATCCAGTTCTCCAGTGGCTTCCCATGTCAGTCAGAGGAAAAGGTATTATGCATCAGGTACTGCTTTACTTAAGAGAAATAAGATGTAATCTGTGTCCTCAACTCATTGTGTAGTTTGCAAAAGACGCCAGGAAATATGTAAGAAATAAGAGCAAGGTATTCACACACACACACAAATATTTTACTTAATGAGGAGGGAATTGTAAGAGATTTAAAAATATATCTGATATGGTCAAGACAAAGCTGGCAATAACAATCAGAGAGAAGACTAATAGCGCAGTATGCATTTGGTGCAAAAGTTTCCCCATCCAGTGAATCTAAGGGTTTGACCAAGATGATTCAAGAGTTCCTCTGACAGTGAGTCATCCATAATTTCATGATTGCTTTTGCCTGTGTTTGCCATTATGAAATGATCCTCACGCTACCATTCCTAATATTAGAAGATTCCACTGTATCCAGTACAAATTGTTAGGCCAAGGAGTGGGTGTTTATGGTATGGGTTTATTTGTTCTCCAGTGGGCCTGGGTAACAGTGAACTCAGCATTTACTGGATAATAAACACATACTAGAACCTGCCCTAATTTGCTGAATGGGACTAAACAAGAGGTGTTTGGGGGCACATTCAGGGGAACTCGAGCTAGATGGAGAAGTGGGGAAGGTGAATAGTGATAGAAGTGTTCCTGTATTATGAAAACAAAATTGCCCTTCTGGGTAAACATTTAGCAAACCGGCAGATTCATAACTCCAGTGTGCTGAACAGGCCGACGGCAACAGCGAAAAGAATCCTGGAGGACATCCTGCCAACCTCCAAACCTTCTTTTATGAGTGGAAACTAACAGAGGCAGCTCTGCTCCCTAGAGGTCTAACTCTCTGTAAGGTTGAGGATGGGCCCTTCAGACACAAAGGGTACAGCTGGTGAAAAAAAACACATCTTCTTTAAAGGAGCTCTTTGGAAAGTGATAGGAATAGCTGATAACTGGTGGTACCTTGCGACATTGTGTCCATTATCTCATCTACTTCTCCTTGTATCTCTGCAAGGAAAGTACTAGCATTTTCTGAGAAAACTGAGACTCAGAGATTAAGTGACTTTCCCAAAAGGCAGAAACAGAACTTGAATGCTGGTCTTTTCACTCCCAATTCTACACTCGTCTTTCCCTTCCTGCTGTGATGAAATTCAGGGAAATAAGAGTTTGTAAAAGTCTGGTCTAGAGTAGTGTTTCCCAGGCTTGGTGGCACATTGAAATTACCTTGGAATATTTACAAACCCTGATGCTGGGTACCAACACTAGAAATTCTGTTTTGATTGGTCTTGGGTACAATCTGGACAAGAGGATTTATTTTTAAAGCCTCCAGGTGATGGTAAAGTTTAGTCAGAATTGAGAACACCTACAGGGAAATTATTTTAAATGACAGATTCCCCGAGCTGCAGTCCTTTTGAGTTAGAGCCCCCGAGGTGAGTTGAGGTAATTGTATTATTTTATGATCTTCCAAACCTGTTCTAGTGAATAGGCAGATCTGAGGACTCCTGGTTTATCATATGACCTTTAACGCTGTTCAAGGTGAGTAAGACCTGAAGATCCAGGTACTAGTCCCACCTCGGTTCTTGTCCTTGTGCTCTTGGGAAACTGATTCATCAACAGCATCTCTGTTGTTTCTTCACCCTAAAATGAGGCTATCGATATTTGTTCCATCAATCTCTTTGAAAAGTTCAAAGGAAAAGTATGAATGCCCAAGTGTTTTAAAAGTTATAACACATCCTACCCTTGTAAGGCATTATTACTGCTCCCCACTGGTACTCTTGGTTTTCATCTCTAAAACTGACCGCCTTCGGAACAGGCTACCTACATAGAAGAAGGATTCTCATCTTTACTACCTACTCTCTTTTGCCTTCTTACAACTCACAGAGAGGCTGCCTATAACTGAAGAGAAGGGTCACTGCCAGTTCTCTTCCCCGGAGGAAATAATACATAAAGGTCACAGACTTAGAGAATGAACCTGTGGTGACCAGGGGTAAGGATAGAGGGAAGGCGTAGTTAGGGAGTTTGGGATGGACATGTACACATTGCTATATTTAAAAATGGGTTATCAATGAGCACCTGCTATATAGCACGTGGCACTCTGCTCAGTGTTATGTGGCAGCCTGTATGGGGGTGGGGGGTGCAGTGAGGGGGAATTTGAGGTGGAATGGATACATGTATATGTATACTGAGTCCCTTTGCTGTTCACCTGAAACTATCACAACATTGTTAATTGTCTATACCCCGATACAAAATAAAAAGTTAAAAAAAATACATAGAGTAAGCTTGTTCTGGTGAGGGGAAATGGAAAGAGATGAGAATTGTGTAGCCTCAAGAGCCAGCATTTGTTGTCAAATATATAGATTCAACCAAAGGACTGAAATGTTAGCCAATATGCTTTCCCAGCACTCAAATTCAATTCAGAAATGAGACTGCCCATTACCAGTAATGTCCCATCCAATCGGAAGCATTCAGCTTCTTCGCTGGGGCTATGCCAGGGCTTCCTGTGTCTAACTCTATAATAGTGATATTAGGAGCGACTAGGGGTGCAGAGGAGATACTTAAAGAAACAGTATATTTTACAGATGCTTTCTAGTTCAGACCCAACCCTTCCAATAGCTCACTACTCTTCACATTTTCAGAAGGATGACATAAGTGGTTTTAATCCTTTCAAACTTAGGGAAGATTTTGCAAATCACTAATGCCTGTTGTCCAGTCCCAGAGATTCTGACCTAAATGTTTCCAGGCAGCATCATGAAGTTTTTAAACCTCCAGGGAGATTGCATTGGGTAGTCAGTGCTGAGACCCCAAGGAGAAAGGGTGGTAAAATCTGAGTTCACAAAAGCCATATTTTTGAATAAATATTTTTCTATGATATGTCATTATGAATACCTATGTCATCTAAATTTATAAATTAAATAGGTGAGGTGAAGTTGCTCAGTCATGTCCGACTCTTTGCGACCCCACAGACTGTAGCCTATCAGGCTCTTCCATCCATGGGATTTTCCAAGCAAGAGTACTGGAGTGGGTTGGCATTTCTTTCTCCAGAGGATCTTCCCAACACAGGGATCGAACCCAGGTCTCCAGTAGACACTATTTCACTCATCTCCAAATTTTACATATGTGAGCTTCCCTGATAGCTCAGTTGGTAAAAGAATCCACCTGCAATGCAGGAGACCACAGTTCAATTCCTGGGTCGGGAAGATCTGCTGGAGAAAGGATAGGCTACCCACTCCAATATTCTTGAGCTTCCCTTGTGGCTCAGCTGGTAAAGAATCCACCTACTATGCGGGAGGCCTGGATTATAAAGAGAGAGATACACAGGAATATATATGATATATATGTATTCTTTTTAGACTCTTTTCTATCATAGGGTATTACAAGAGACTGAATATAGTTTCCTATGCTACACAGTAGGTCCTTGCTGTTTCATATTATCTTTAAAAGTTATTTGTTCTATTGTATTTGATAACTCTTCTATGAAGAAAATCCTGGTAATTGTTCCCCCCAACAAGGAACTACTGATATACCTGTAGCAGAAAAATACTACTGATCTCAGTTTAAATCTGGGCCTCCACATAACTTTTGAGTGAGATACTTAACCACTTCTTGTTGAAAAAATGGAGATAATTATATCTTCTTTGCAGGATTATTATGAGATATAAATCAGATAATGTCATTTGGAAAGGCAGGTACAGAGTATTTGTGCAACAAATTATAGTTCTCTCTTCCCCTCCCCAGAAAACAATTGAAAAGGAGGTAGTCCATCTGCTTTTCTGCCCTTCAGTTTCTAGGTACAAATGTCATTTGCAAGTTTCCACTAGGGGGTGATGGCTCAGTGCTCAAAGTGGTTAAGTGGCTCAGATTTGACTGAAAAAGATAACACTAAGGGCTTACCTTGAGCAGAGATAATACAACTTTCTCATCTGTGAAGAGGCAGATACAAACACTGATGGGACTTCAGAAATGAAAGCTTCAGACCACAGGACTGTCTGTACTTCCTTAGTGTACTTTCATCAGTGTGCATTCTGGTAGTTTCCCAGCCACACGGAAATCTTTGTACCCAGAGAATCTTTTAATTCAAGGAATAATGATAAGTACTATTTGCATACTCTATTAAAACCATAAAATGCAGTCTGACATATCTGATGTAAATCATAATTAAAATGGCTAAGTCTTCACAAAATGATATATGCAGGACCACTAATATTCTTTGTATTTGATGAAAAATTATTAATAAATTATTTGTATTATAGCATTTTTGCAGATTTATATTTAACTTTTAGAATATAACTAAGTCTCTATTACTTGCTCCTTGGAAGATAAGTTATGACCAACCTAGACAGCATATTAAAAAGCAGAGACATTACTTTGCCAACAAAGGTCTGTTCAGTCAAAGCTATGGTTTTTCCAGTAGTCATGTATGGATGTGAGAGTTGGACTATAAAGAGAGCTGAGCACCAAAGAATTGATGCTTTTGAACTATGGTGTTGGAGAAGAATCTTGAGAGTCCCTTGGACTGCAAGGAGATCCAACCAGTCCATCCTAAAGGAAATCAGTCCTGAATATTCATTGGAAGGACTGATGCTGACGCTGAAACTCCAATACTTTGGCCACCTGATGCAAAGAACTGATTCATTTGAAAAGTCCCTGATGCTGGGAAAGATTGAAGGCAGGAGGAGAAGGGCACAACAGAGATGAGATGGTTGAATGGACATGTGTTTGAGTAGACTCCTGGAGTTGGTGATGGACAGGAAAGCCTGGCATGCTGCAGTCCATGGGGTCACAAAGAGTTGGACATAACTGAGCAACAGAACTGAACTACGACTTTGTAGATGGTGGGTATACTTTTTTTTTTAAATCAAAGACAGTGGGGTCTGTCAAGTGGGGAGAGATGTGACTATAATTTTGAAAAGACTATAAATATTTCAAAAATGTAAATGCCATAGACCAGAACATCTAAGGAATTAAATATTTCATAGGTAGAGAAGTCCTAGAGATGTAACTTCCTAGCCTCAGTGCACTTGTCAATAAAATGAAAAAAATTTTACATAATTTGTGGAGTTGATGTGAGGATTAAATAAAATGACCTGTTTAAAGAGCCTAGCATGAGACCCCACATAGAGTAGACACTGACGAATACTACTTCCTTGTGCTTTTTCCTGTGTCAGAACATGCTTCACCCAGCAGATCTGACTTGGTAGAAGTGGTTAAATATTCTTTTTGGGACAGAGAATGTAGGTTTTAGCAGGTAACTTTAAGTCCTCAGAAACCTACAGTGAACACTAACCAAAAATAAAGTAAAAGTCAGTGTGAAAATTGTAAACATAGAGTTAATTATACTTTATCAAGCTTGTAGAAAACATTTAAAATGTGTAAGTGAAGAAGGAGGTGAGAAGCTGTCATAGCACAGCCAATAATTCTACAGCTTTGGAGAGTTTACATTCATTTTCATGCCCTCAGTTTATCCATCTTCTGCAAGGGGATCAAATAGAGAAAACAAAGAATATGCTACAAAGGCTCAGAATGCTTCCCCTCAAAACTCATTAATATGACACAAAAGCAGCTATTTGTAAAGCAATGCTTAGCATTCCTGTTGCTATATAATTAGAACAAATCACATTCTGTTGTTCTCCATTTATTGAAAGTCAAGGGGAAATCCAATTTTGAGGGGCGGCCATTTGGATGGAAAAGCTTGATCCCCAAAGGACTTATGATGCTGCCTTTTATTTCACAGCCTGGGCAGCCACATTCAACCCATGCCTGGGTGAAAAGAATATAAATAACATGCATAGTAAATGAATCAGCCATGCAACAAGAAGTTTTTCTTATACGCTTTCATATCAGGTCCTTTTCTCAGGGCTTTGAAATGGCCCTCAACTTACCAGGACCAATTGAGCTTCCACCTTTGAAACACAAGGTAGGCTACGTCATGTAGCTAGTGTAGGTGAGCAAAGTTTGCCTCCTCAAAGTGTCTCTTTGGCATGTGGATTATTTTACATGAAAACCCAAAAGGCTCAAGAAGAAACTTTGACCTTTCCCCTAACTGCCGAAAGAATGTGGATAGAGGACCTTTTTCAGGAAGGGAGCTGTCACCATATAATACTACATAGCTGTGATCCCCAACCATTTTGGCACCAGGGACTGGTTTCATGAACAATTTTTCTACAGAGCCATGATGGGGCGGTGGGATGCAGCATGTGGTTCAGGTAGTCATGGGAGCAATGGGGAGCAGCCGATGAACCTTCATTCTCTTGCTTTCTGCTCACCTCCTGCTGTGTGCCCCTCATCCCAGTTCCTAACAGGCCAAGAACTGGTACCCATCTGTGGCCCAGAGGTTGGGACCCCTGCACTAGAGCATAAACTAAATATATAGACAGAAAGGAACCAAGCAAAGTCTGCTTGTTAAAATCCCTTGCTGTGTCCCATTTTCTCTGCATGCCCAGCAAACCTGTGTTTACCAAACATTTGCTTTTCCATCTCCAAGTCAGTTGTCTTCTTCCCCTTTGAAGTCCTAAACCACTAACCCCAACATGGTCCTTTGTCTTCAGCTGAATATGTTATTTAAGGTGAGAGTTTCAGCCATTTTGCAAGTTACACAATTCTCTTGGGTCTCTCCCACGTATTTGTTGTTGTTGTTCAGTTGCTAAGTCATGTCTGATTCTTTGCAACTCCATGGGCTATAGCACGTTAGGCTTCTCAGTCCTCCACTGGCTCCCAGAGTTTGCTCAAATTCCTGTTCATTGAGTCAGTGATGCTATCCAGCCATCTCAACCTCTGCCACCCCCTTCGCCTTTTGCCTTGAATCTTTCCCAACATCAGGGTCTTTTCCAGTGAGTCAGCTCTTCACATTAGGTGGTTGAAGTATTGGAGCTTCAGCAACAGTCCTTTCCTTGAATATTCAGAGTCAATTTCCTTTAGGATTGACTGGTTTGATATTGTTAAACTTTTATCTGATTTTCTCCCATTAACCTGTCTCATGTCAGTTTAATTCTTAGAACAGCCAGAAGAACCCCAGAAGAGTAGAGGAAAATTTCTTCCTCTCTAACGCTGGCTAACAAAGGACAGTAGGCAAATGATAGTGACAGTGGTTTACATTTGTAGAAATAAAGCACTTTCATAGCCATGATCTCATTTGATCCTCAACAACTCTGTGGCATGTAGCATGCCAGTTATTTCTCATTGTCCCTGTTATTCTTATGAGGAAACTGAGGCTCAGGTTGTAAAGCAGCAAAGTATGAATGGGAGGGCATGGTAGGAAAGGGGAAATGTTGACTCCCTCTCAAAAGAGGGAGGTGATGGGCAAGAATGATATTAGAATCTCATCAGTTCTCTAGGACAGGGGTCCCCAACCCCTGGGCCATAGACCAGTACTGCTCTGTGGCCTGTTAGGAACAGGCGTACCACAGTGGGTGAGTGGCAAGCGAGTGAAGATCCATTTGTATTTACAGCCACTTCAATCACTCACTTTACTGCCTGAGCTCCACCTCCTGTCAGATAAGCCGTGGCAATAGATTCTCATAGGAATGCAAACCCTACTGAGAACTGCATGTGCAAGGGATCTAGTTGTACACTTCTTAAGAGAATCACCCCCCAAACCATCCCCCTTCCACTCACCATTCCATGGAAAAAATTGCCTTCCAAGAAACTGGTTCCTGGTGCCAAAAATATTGAGGACCTCTGCTCTGTGGGGATGGGACATGCAAGTGTTTAGCAAAGTAGGGAGTGGCTAATAGGGCAGCAGTGACATCCCCATGCAAGCCTTCTTCAGGGGATTTTTGGCTCTCAAACCTGGAATGTTTTGCAGTTCCTTACAAGAATGCAAGCACAAGAACGCAAGCGATACGATCCATTCTGGCACCATTTAAACTCGAAGTTCAGCTCAAATGTAACAATAAAGGAAAATATGCCACCAGCCTGGCTGATTTTGGCAAATATAAAAGCTGATCACCCAAAGCTTAAAAAAAAAACTGGACTGCCTTTCTTACCCACCCTTAGGGAGTGTTGGCTAAAAGAACTTACCTATTGTATTAGGGAGCAGCAGACAAGGGGAAAAACAGAGCAAGGCAACCTAAAGTCAAAATCAACAACCTTTGTGAATCTGAGCCATAGACTCTTTGCCTGAAGGGGATGAGGGAGGAACCAAGTTTCCACCCTCTTAATGCAGAAATGAGAGTAATTGTTGAGAAAAAAAGGAAAATCTTTTCCTTTCCTCCCTCCTCAAAAAGGGCATGATTAAATAACAGCATAATGGGGCTACTCCAAACCCCTGTATCCTAATTAGAAGGCAAAAATGGCATTCTTTTAAAAAGTATTTTATACACATCTCAAATCCCAAACAATAACAAACTAGGGTGTCTCCATACTTGGATCTACTGTGATTACACACAGTAATTAACAATGAATTTGTAACCAGCTCTGTTGGCTCTTCTCCAAGGCCAAGGATCAGAGTCCAGTGGAGCATCATTTGTGGGTGTAGATCCCTAATCTAAAGGCACTGAAACTTCTTGGTGATGAGAGATGAATTCCAAAGGGCTGCAGAGACTTAAAGGAAAAGAACAAGCCTTTTGAGACTGAAAACCAGCCAGACACCTGGGTTTCTATCTCAGTGCCAAAATGTCACCCTTCTGGTCTGCAAACATCTATGGGATAGAATCAAACTCAAACCCAGCACATGCAGCAAAGCCGAGAGTCAGCCCAGCTTCCAGCTCTCTGCCAGGCTGCTATTAGGCCTGAGGACATCTGTCCCAGCCAGGAAGGGAAGAGTGCCAGAAAGCTTGGATTCAGCCTGCTGTCCTGAGTTTGCTGGGACTTGCAACACCAGTATCAACAGAGAGAATTTTGATGCTGGATGGCAAATTCCTCTAGGCTTGGTTTTGAACAAGGCTGAACAGCAAGACCTTCTTAATGAAGGATTTGGATGATGGATTATGGTCCTGTGATAATCAAACTGTTTCAGTCATTCCCACACAGAGGGATCACATCACCACCTGTGGATGCAGGCCAGCTCTGGGCCAAATTAAAGACCAGGCCAGATCTGTCTCTGATATGCTCAAGGTTGGGGTCTCTACCCGCTTCTCTCGTTTCCACACGTCCCACCTTCCCTGACTTCCCCTACCCTCCACCTGTGCAAGGCCAACACTCTCCCTACTACCTCTGGCTCTTCAAGGTCCCTTTCAGTAAATCAGTTATCTGAAGAGAGGCCTTGCCCCACCCTGACAACAGTTACTGAGTTTCAATTAAGAGACAGACAAAATGTAAACATATAAGAAAGACAAATGTGTGCAAAAATTGCTTTTGAGCCTTGATGAGTAGAACCTTATAATGCACCCAACAACACACACTGAGTCTTGACATCAGTTTGCTGACAAAGGTTTGCTAGTCAAGGCTATGGTTTTTCCAGTAGTCGTGTATAGATGTGAGAGTTGGACCATAAAGAAGGCTGACTTCTGAAGAATTGATGCTTAAAACTATGGTGTTGGAGAAGATTCTTGAGAGTCCCTTGGACTGCAAGGAGATCAAACCAGTCAATCCTAAAGGAGATTAGTCCAGAATATCCAATACTTTGGCCACCAAATGCAAAGAACTGACTCACTGGAAAAGACCCTGATGCTGGGAAAGATTGAAGGCAGGAGGAGAAGGGGGTGACAGAGGATGAGATGGTTGGATGGCATCACTGACTCAATGGACATGAGTTTGAGCAAGCTCTGGGAGTTGGTGATGGACAGGTAAGCCTGGCATGCTGCAGGCCATGGGCTCACAAAGAGTTGGACACAACTGAGTGACTGAACTGAACTGACTAGCAACTGAACATCAACAACAAACGCGAGCAGGACATGGTGCTGGGCATGGGGAGGACAGAGAGAGGGGGAATATTCGTTTTTGACACCAGACATTGCTTGTACCCAGGAAAAGACAGTACAAAACAGGTAGAGCTGTGCTGTGGGAAGAGCCATAACGTCTTAGCCAGTTACTGGAAAAGCTTCTGATTGTTCTCCTTGCTTTTACTTTCATCCCCTATAATAAGAATAATGATAATAATTAATGTAATATAAATCCATTCACCACTTAGGAGCCAGAGTTTTCTTGGTGAAACATAAATCAGATCATGCCACGTCTAGCTTGAAACCTCCCAGAAGCTTCCCAGTGCACGTAAAACAGAACCCCAGCTCCTCCACCACATCTGCCAAGGCACTGGATGGCTGCCCCTGGCCCTCCATCTTTCCATTGTACTCACTTCAGCATTGGCTGTTTTTCTCTTCCTCAGATGTTCCTGCCTCAGGATTTTTGTTTTTTCAGTACCCTCTGATGGAAATGCTTTTGGTTCAGATTTTTGCTTCATCATTCCAGATTCAGCTCAACTGCTCCTGACTCAGAGATGCTTCCACTGATAAGCCCAACTAAGGAGCACCTCCCCAGTCATTCTACAGCTGTTCTCTTTTTTTCATGACATATATCACTATTTGAAACTATCTTCTTCTCTTTTCTATCTGTCTCATAGAAACCTCACACTTGACAAATCCAGAATTGAGCTACCAATCTGCCTTCTCCAAACATGCTCATCTTCAGTTTCCCTTCCCCTTGTTTAAAGACAGCTCTGTTCTTGCAATTCTCCCAGTGGCTCAGGTCAAAAACCCAGGAGGGACAGATAGATTGGGAGATTGGGATTGATATCTACAAACTACTATATATAAAATCCCTGGAGAAGAAAATGGCTACCCATGCCAATGTTCTTGCCTGGAGAATTCCATGGATAGAGGAACCTGGTGGGCTACAGTCCATGAGTTCGCAAAGAATTGGACACATAAGTAATAAAGGACCTACTATACGGCACAAAGAACTCAGTACTCTGTAATAACCTATGTGGGAAAATAATCTAAGAGTGGATATATGTATAACTGATTCACTTTGCTGTATACCTGAAACTAACACAACCTTGTAAATCATCTATACCACAATTTAAAAAAGCAAAAATAGTCCAGGAGTCACTCTGGTCTCCTTATTTTCTGTAACATCCATCTGAAAATCCTTTTTGTTCTACCTTCAAGACATAACCACTTGTTATATTTCCTAAAGTATAATTTCCCCAGTGTCCTCCTCTTTTTCACACATTTAGCCTCTTTCCTGATCTATCTGCTTCCTCCTGGCTCCCATCTAGTCTATTTTTAACTCAGCAGCCAGAATGATCTTCTAGAAAAAAATCAAGTTATTTCCCTCCTTGAAACTTTCCCATGACTCTTCATCTCACTCAATAAAAGCCAATATTCAGCATCTATAGACAACCATTCTGTCCAATACAGTAGCCACCGTGGTTGCTGCTGCTGCTGCTGCTGCTAAGTCGCTTCAGTCGTGTCCAACTCTGTGCCACCGTGGTTACTGAGCCCTTAAAATCTGGCTTGTCCAGGGGATAACAGTGGGGGAAAGGGATAAATTAGAAGTTTAGGATCACCATAAACACAATACTATATATAAGACAGGTAAACAACAACGACCTACTGTATAACAAGGGGAGCTATATTCAATATCTTGTAGTAACCTTTAATGGGAAAGAATCTGAAAAGGAATATATATGAATCAGCTTGCAGTACACTTGAAACTTGTGAATTAATCATACTTCAATTAAAAAAACAAGTCCTTAAAAAAATGTGGCTCATCCAAATTGAGATGTGCTCTAAGTGTAGAATGCACACTGGATCTCAAAGTGTTAGTATGAAAATAGGAATGGAAAACATCTAATTAATAATTTAAGATTGATTAAATATTGATATATTAAAATATCGGCTACAATTTAGCTAAATAATGTTATTAAAATAATCTAACCTGTTTCTTTTCACTTTTTTAAAAGAGGCAGCTAGAAAATTCAAAATTATCTCTAAAACTCATTTGTAGCTCACATTCTATTTCTATCAGACGATGCTAACATAGCTTAGGACGTAGTTATAAGCCTGGAGAAGATCATCTAGACAGTAAGAGTAGACAAAGAACAAAAGAAGTTTAAGAGTAGAATTCTAGGGGACCTGCAAAATTAAGAGCCCAGGGAGATAAAAAGGAACCATTAGGACTTCCCTGATAGTGTGGTGCATGAGAGTTAGCCTGCTGCACACTGTAACAAAAAGAGTAGCCCCTACTTGCCACAACTAGAGAAAGGCTAGCAAAGCAACAAAACCCAGTGCAGCCGAAAATAAATCAATAAATTAAGGTGTTTTTTTTTTTAAATTTACCTGCCAACACAGGGGATATGGGTTCAGTCCCTGCTCCAGGAAGATCCCACATGCTGAGGGGCGACTAAGCCCATGCACCACAATTACTGAGCCCATGATCTATAGCTTGAATGCCACAACTACAGAGCCTGAGTGCTGCAACTACTGAAGCTCATGTGTCTAGAGCCTGTGCTCCACAACAGGAGAAGCCACCACAGTGAAAAGTCCATGCGCCGCAGCTACAGAGTAGACCCGGCTCTCAGCAACGAGAGAAAGCCTGGATGCAGCGACAAACACCCCTTGCAGTCATAAATAAATAAATCTTTTTTTTTCAAAAGGGTAACCATTAAAGATGACTGAAATGTGTCCAATAAGGTCAGAGAAGACTCCAGAGGTGATATCCCAGAAATCAAATGAAGAAAACATTCCAAAAAAGGGAATGGTCAATTGTTTCAAGTGAGACGAGGGCTGAGCATTGACAATTAGCTTTGACAACATGAAAACTGCTGAAGATGTTGACCTGGGCTGTTTTGATAGACTGCTGTAGGGGTGTGTGTGTGTGTGCGCGCGTGCCTGTATGCTTAGTTATAGCCAACTCTTTGCAACCCCATGGACTGTAGCCTACCAGGCTCTTCGTCCATGGAAATGGGAATAAGAGAAATGGGCAGGTGGCTGGAGGGAAATGTTGAGTCAGGGGAGAGCATATTAATATGAAATGTATAACATGTTTATATGCTGATGGAAATGCACTGATAAAGAAGAATAGAGAGCATTTCCAAAATTTCTGGAGAAAAATTACCAAAGTAATCTCCTTGAGTAGATATGGGGTTCTGAGACTGGTGGATAAGGGGAGGGGCATGCTCAGAGTAACCAAATGGCAGATGGAACATGCGCGTAGATGCTAGTTGGTTGGTAGAAGTGGTGGAAGCAGCACGTGGAAAATCACTTCTGATTGCTTCCATTTTGTCAGTGAAAAAAGAATCAAGGTTGTTGGATGAGAATGATGAAGAAAGAGAAAGTGTTGAGAATTTGAAGGGAGAGAAGGTTTGAAGTCTTGTTTGTGAAGTGAAACTGAATAGACTGGGGAAATGAGTTAGAACTGCTGGGCCCACTTGAGTTTACTGATTCATGAATTTAAAGTAAGACCATGCAGCAACACTGGGTGTTTTCCTCCAGCCAAGTTCAGCAGCCAGGAAACAAGTGCAGAGTGGGAAGAGATAACCAGGATTGGAGTTTCGCCAAAGAAGGACAAAGAAGTAAGAGAAGTGCCCAGGAGCAGCTGTGTAATACAAGTGATTATTAGGATAAACTATAAAATCTAGGATGGATGAGGAGGTAAGTTAGGATATGCGGGGTGTGGACAGTGAGTAGGACAATGAATTGTCTGGTCAAAGTATTTTCAAGTCAGAGTGGGAGGGACAGAAAACTGAAAGGATACGAGGTAGGAGTCCTAGAGCGGGATGCTTGGGAGTAAAATATGGGAGATGGCAAGGTCTAGGGGATGGGATGAGGGGTCCACTCTGGGGGTCAGGGGTAGGAATGAGTGATTGAGGTTGAGAGAGAAGGAGGTCATTAGAGGAGAAGAGGTCATGGGAGTCAAAGGCCAGAGTATCAGAATGATCATTTACTTGGATCTAAGAATTATGATAGGCTTATTATTGGAATGAGTGAGAGTGAGCTCAGAGCTTAAATCTGTAAAGAATGTGGGGAGTGTCCTCAAGTCAGCAGATGACAGCAATAAGAAGGGGTACCTAGTAATAATGTCACAAACTTCACACCAAAGTTATTTAAGAGAGAAGAAAACTTGATCTGATAGAAGCAATGACAACCCAAGAGACATCTCCCCCTACCTCTAGGTCCAGAATTCCACTCCAAATTCACATTCCAAATATAGGTTGTTGATACCACAAAAGTTATACTCTAATCCAAAAGGAGGGAATATGACTAGAGGCTTCATGCTTTAACCCAATGGAAATACTTATTATGTGTTGAGACCAGAGACTCTGCATGTCACCAGTGTGGGGAAAGATGTTTTGGGAAAGGGTCTTCAAAAACCATACCTGGGCACTGTCCCATATGTACAGCAGCTGTTCCTATATAGAACCTTCTTCACATCATCAACAACAAAAATACATAAAAATCAGCCCACAGATAAATGTTTACTGATGATTAGAAAAATAAAATTTTACCCACTACTCTGAATGGGAGATATTCAACCCAAGCTCACTGAGAACCAGCAAGATGACTCAGTGGCTTAGATTTGTAGAAATGCTCTTAATGATTTTTACAATCGTTTCCTTAATAATGGGATCTTAATAAGCAGGTCGATGTTAATAACACAAAAGCTTTCTAAAAAGCATATTGAAACATGATTTTAGTCCATTCACTCAGGCTTAACACCATACTATGGGTTTTTTTTCCTCCTGATAGAATATCATCCATTGGAAGGAAATATTTAAGCTGGGAGATGAAGTTCAAAACAGAAAATTAATAAGAAGGGAAAGTATCATTTTAACAACAGCCATGTAAAATCAAGCTAGGTCCAGAGCTACCGTCTTTCTGCCACTCACCAGCCTCACCCACATTTCATACAATGAATGATCCCTGAGCTTGGGTAACATGCTAGGTACTTTGCGACCTGCTGGAAAGTCAAAGAAGAATGAAATACAATCTCTATTCTTCTAGTGAACCTAAGCATTCAGTATCTGATTGGAGAAAACAAATATGTTAGTAAACACAATACAATATTGGTAATGTAAAAGTGAAGTAAGGGAATAGACCTTGACAAGTGGGCTTCAAAGGGTGATCAGAGAAGAAAAGCAAGTCATGGAGAAAGAAGGGCAGGTAAACATTGGACTGTTAGGGAAGCATGAGAAGATTTGAGCAGCAAGACTACATGAAACATGAAAGGAAGGAGTGGGTGATGAAATTGCTTATTACAAAAGCATCCAAATCCCGTTTCTAGCCACTGGGATACCATTCTCACCATCATGCTCTTTCAACCCCCAAAAAGTCATCTTCCACAGGAAATCCAAAGGTAACAAGCATGTTGTGATTTTTGTAAATATTATGGTAGCTTCAGAGGCTGTGGGGAAGGATTTCAGAGTAAAAAATTCAGCAGTGTCTTTCTCCTCTAGCCTCTTGTCCCTTCTCATCTCACCGCCCATCCTATATCACCTCATACCACCTCACCCTGGTCCAATTATGTGGAATTTCTCCATTCTTCTTGCAGTGTTGGCACTTGCTAAAAATTGGAGCTTAACAGACAATGCTCAAAGGTGACTCTCTCAAAGGAATTTTCTTACTATCTGCTATGAGAATCTAGGTTTCTTCCTCTGTTTATATTTCTAAAATATAATTGTAGTTGTTCAGTTTTTAAGATCTTCTGATGGCTCACTCTAGCTCAAAGGATAAACCCAAGCATTCAGGAGCCCCCACAATCCACCTCAGCCTAAATCTGAGTGAGGAGCGGCCATGTAGCTTGCAAGATCTTAGTTCCCTGACCAGGGATTAAACCTGTACCCCTTGCAGTGGAAGTGTGGAGTCTTATCTATTGGAGCATCAGGGAGGTCCCCACCTCAGCCTAAATGTTTGCCCTTATTTCCTTCCACACCCACCTAACCCCAGGTGCATATCCATACTCCCACTGAAGCCCTCCTCATTTCCTAAACAGGGAGAATGTTTTTTTCCCTGCCTGGCTCTGCTCACATAGCCCTCTTTCATTCCCATTCCCCATTTACCCACTTGTCAACATTCTGATCATTGCTCAACAAATGTTTCCTTCTTGCTAAAGCTCAGTTTCTCGGTCTCACACCATTCACATTTTATGCTGGGTAATTCTTCATTGAGGGGGCTGTCCTGCCAATTGTAAGATGCTAAAGCAGCATCTCCGGCCTCTACCCGCTAGATGCCAGGAGCAATCTTCACCCTCATCCCACCATCTGCAGTCGTGACAATTAAAAATATCTCCAGACGCTGTCAAATGTTCTCTGGGCTCCAAAATAGCCTCTGTTTGAGAACCCCTGCTCTTTGAATTTTTTTTTCTGGTTACCCTTGATGAGAAATCACTTTATCCCACTCTTTACTATACAACATTACTCTATTAAACCTGTGCAACTAAAGCAGTAAGAACAGAAATGATAATGTTTAGGGAACTTCCCTGGTGGTCTTTTCATACTGTTCATGGGGTTTTCAAGGCAAGAAAACTGAAGTGTTTGCCATTCCCTTCTCCAAGAATTGATGCCTTTGAGTAGGAAAAGACTCTTGAAAGTCCCTTGGACTGCAAGGAGATCAAACCAGTCAATCCTAAAGGAAATCAATCCTGAATATTCACTGGAGGGGCTGATGCTGAAGCTGAAACTCCAATACTTTGACCACCTGATGCAAAGGGACCACTCATTGGAAAAGACCCTGATGCTGGGAAAGATTGAAGGCAGGAGGAGAAGGGGATGACAGAGGATGAGATGTTTGGATGGCATCACTGACTCAATGGACATGAGTTTGAGCAAGCTTCGGGTGTTGGTGAAGGACAGGGAAGCCTGGCATGCTGCAGTCCATAGGGTCACAAAGAGCTGGACATGACTGAGCGACTGAACAGTAGCAACAACCTGGTGGTCTGGTGGCTAAGACTCTGCACTCCTAATGCAAGGGCTTTGGTTTAATCCCTGTCAGGGAACTGGGGCGCATATATCAGAACTAAAGATCCTGAGTGCCACAACTAAAATCTGGCACAGCCAAATTAAATTAAGAAGGAAAAAAATGAACTGAGAGGAGGCATTATAAAAAAAATAATAAAAACATTTAGCACCATCTGTCTTTTGATTCTGGGGTTGATCTGATGTCTATGCCGATATCCCCTTTCACTGGGTGTTGTGACCTCTGTGAAAGCAGGATGCATCTTCCTGGCATCTCTAGGACTCAGTATAATGCTTTACTATAGTGCATTGTTGTTCCGTCACTAAGATGTGTCCAACTCTTCGCAACCGCATGGACTGCAGCACGCCAGACTTTTCTGCCCTTCACTATCTCCCAGAATTTGTTCTAACTCATATCCATTGAGTCAGTGATCCATCCAAACATCTCATCTTCTGTTGCCCTCTTCTCCTCCTGCCCTCAATCTTTCCCAGCATCAGGGTCTTTTCCAATGAGTCAGCTCTTTGCACCAGGTGGCCAAACATTAGAGCTCCAGCTTCAGCATCAGTCCTTCCAGTGAATATTCAGGGCTGATTTCCTTTAGGATTGACTGGTTTGATCTCCTTGCTAACCAAAGGACACTCAAGAGTCTTCCCCAGCACTCCAATTAGAAAGCATTAATTCTTTGACTCTCAGCCTTCTTTATGGTCCAACTGTCACATGCGTACATGACTACTGGAAAAACCATAGCTTTGACTATACAGACCTTTGTTGGCAAAGTAATATCTCTGCTTTTTAATGTGCTATCTAGGTTTGTCATAGCTTTTCTTCCAAGGAGCAAATATCTTTTAATCTCTTGACTGCAGTTACCATCTGCAGTGATTTTGGAGCCCAAGAAAATAGAATCTGTCACTGTTTCTACTTTTCCCCCTTCTATTTGCCATGAAATGATGGGACTGGATGCCATGATCTTAATTTTTTTTCAGTGTTGAGTTTTAAGCCAGCTTTCCTGCCCTCCTCTTTTACCTTCATCAAGAGGCTGTTTAGTGGTAATCGGGACATATTTGCAGACTTGATGTGATAAAGGCTGTAGTCCCTAACTAGCCATTTGATAGACACATCAGTTGAAAGATGAGAAGCTAATTATTCTCATGCTGTTTTGCAAAGTTCTGTCCATACCTAACAAGTTATAAGAAGTTTTACAAACAATGGATTCTGGAGAGTTTGGGGTTTGTTTTTTTTGTTTGTTTGTTTTTGTGTCTTCACATTTTGGAATGGTTTGTGATTGAATAAATGTTAATTTTCAGACTCAGTTTTCGCTAACATAGTAATGTGGTTCATTTCAATGAAAATTTTAGTTTAAGTCAGTTTGCTGACTAAATGATTTTTTCAAAGCTTAAATGTAAATATAAAGTAGTGGGCCAAATCGTAAAACATAGTGCTTCAGTAAATGCTGGTAGAAAGCATTTCTGGATTGTTTAGTTTGTGTAGATTTCATTGTCCAAATTGCTTGAGAGTTCCTTGAGGGTCGGAGCACATCTGGACTTTTTTCTCATAGCACTTGCTGAGTAAATTCTTTTGAATTAATCAATAAATTGAATTAATTATAAATTTTCTAATGGGGAAAAAACAACCTATCAACCTAGAATACTCCAGGAACTAAGTTTAAAGTTAAGTTTTGAAAGTTGTGGTATGGTTTGGCAAGTTTTCAGGCCCAGGGGTCCCCAACCTCTGGATCTAATGCCTGATAATTAGAGGTGGAGCTGATGTAACAATAATATAGACTGCACAATAAATGTAATGCCCTTGAATCATCTCAAAACCACTCCCCACCCCTCAGTCTGTGGAAAAATCTTCTTCCACAAAACTTGTCCTGGTGCCGAAATGATTGGAGACCTTTGTTCTAGAGGCTTATCCCAGCATTCTTTTTCCTCTTTTTCCCAGGGGGACAAAGTTGAGATTTTTAACTGGGCCCTTTGTCATTCAAAATAAAATACTTGCCCCAAATTACATATTTCTGGATTTCTTTTACTTACTTTAAATGCACAGCTATTTTGAAGTTTTGTGTTTATATGCAGCTGCCCCTATATTAACTAATACACATTCAATTGTAATTCAACAATACTTTTGAATAACTACTATGCATTAGTTCAGTTGTTCTCAGAAAAGAGAACACATTACAAAAACCACCAAATACAAATGTTCCTTTTGTACTTGAGACTTTCTGAATCAAAATTTATGTGATAGGCCTCTGGCATTGAAAAAAAAATATATATATATACACATACACATATTCATCCACACTGTTACACATATCATAAATTAGCTAAATTAGATGGCATGAATAAAGATATTATTTATATATAATATATAGTAAGTAAATATGTATATGAATAGTTGTTCATAGTATTCTCTTTACTCTTGTATAAGGTTGATGGTAATGTTCCCTCTTTTATTCTTGATTTTAATAATTTAAATCTTCTCATTTTTTCCTGATCAGTCTACCTAACGGTCTGTCAACATTCTTGATCTTTGCAAGGAGCCAAATTTTAATTTCATTTATTTTTTGCATGTATATATATATACACACAAATATATACACATATATACATGAACACATGTGTATATATATATATTTTTAATTCTCTAATATTTATTTTTCTTTCCTTCTACTTATTTTGGATTTAGTTTGCTCTTCATTTTTGAACCTCTTAAGAGAAAAGGTTAGGTTTTTTATTTCAGCTCTTCTTCATTTTTAACATAAGCTTTTATAGCTATAAATTTCCCTCTAAGTACTGCTTTAGCTACACAACAGATGTACTTTTTTCAAAGCCCTGCAGATAATTCTGATGTGCTAACTTGGTATTTCTTTGCCAACATAAATTTTTGTTTTTCCATCTCCCAGTAGAGTTGCTGACTCTTTGTGTCCACAAAGCTTTTCTTATAAAGCAAAACGTCTTGGTTTTGGTTTGGTTTTGAGTTTGCTTGCAGCTCAGTGATTTGTTTTCAGAGACTGATCAAAAAAGTAAGGGCATGTTTGTTTTCACTGATCTTATCTGTGAAGTGAAGATTTAGGTTATATAGGACCTTCTTACAAAGCCCTTTTAGTTGGAATTTTCCTTCGCAGCTTGTATTTCTAGAGTTTATTCTTGGCAGCCCTGACACAATGTTTATGTCATTTGAGCAGAGGTCAGCTAATAGTGAGAGCTTCCTGTGCTACCATAAATCCTCTCCCCTGGCCTCTGTACTTGTTATTTGCCGTTCTTTGTCCATAATTTGGCAGCATTATCAGCCAGTCCACGTGACAAGTGACATCATTGCTATAACGAGAATTCCAAGCAGCACCACTGGATCTAAGCCCATCTGTGCGCTTGCTCCCACACTTGAGAAAACAAATTCCAAATTCATTCAGCATGCCGGTGCCATTTAGTCACTGTGACATATCCCAAATTTTGGACTCTATGCAAAAACCGATCTGTGCCCACAAAATTAATCATGGAACACATTTTATGACGTTTGACAACAACTTAAAAGGTTCTTATCCTTGGCAGGTGGCTCTGCCAATCTGCAAGTATGTGCACGACAAATTCTGAACAATATATTGTGTGCCTGAAAATACATCGTGCAGGATGCATACCCTGGAGAGAGCCAGAGTGAGTCCACACAATTCTGAAGTCTGTCTCAGTGACACATAAGCCAGACTGCTGTCTTGTGAAGGGAGGATGATGGCCTTAGGTACACATAGAACGCCAAAGAAAAGGCAACAGCTCATGTGCCAGTAAATGCTGAGAACATTGGCACAATTGCCTGTGTTGGCAGGACCAAGAGTGAGATGGCTAATTTAAGCGACAAGATCCTGGCAAACAGATTTATTTAGGGCAAGGGTGCGTCAGGAAGATGCCAGAAAAATGCATCAATCTGTGCCTTTACATGTACTGTAGAGTGATGATGAAACAACTGACATTAAAAAAAGTAAACCCGTACACTTTAATATAATCTGCAACTCATTCTAATAACAAGTAGGGTTTACCTTAGATTTCTGGTACTCTGAGATGGGGTTTTTGTGTTCTGAGCTAAGATCTGTGACCAAGAAAAATTCCCTTCTAAAGGTATTCTTGAAGAGATTTCCCCATATTGTGGTGTGGTGTTTAATTGATTAGACCAAGTGTTTTCATATATTGTTTATTTAAACTGCAAGCTATTTCACATATGACACTTCACATTCACTTCAAATAAAGAAAGCCATTTGTCTAAAATTTTACTTTTCTGAAGTGTGTATTATAGAAACTCAGTTGGAAAAATAAAGAAAACTGAGACTTTAATTGTACCTATAGAAGCCTAAGTAGGTCCTTTTATGTAAGAGTAATGTTGTATTCTGTAATAAGATGTAACTCTTTTAAATACGTATTCTATATAGTAGTGCCTATTTGTATACAATTCAACAGGCAATGAAATAGTAAAACCTTCCACTGGGAGTGTCTGACTTCCTCATACTACTTTCTACTTTCCTAGGTTCCCCAGATAGCCTCCCATCCCCAATGTTCCCACCCACTCCAGTTTTCTCTTAATTGATGCTGTCTTAGTACATTGTTCCTAAGAAAGTTCTTATATCTACAACCTACTTAGGATTTTCATGTCTTATACAAACATGATATTTGCATAATTTAGCTTTCACTGGGATTTGTCTAGACTCAGACTTCCTATTCTAATTTGAGTGTTCCTCTTCATCTATGAGACAGGAAGTAATGTGAGCAAGCAACAGGTGATGAAGAGTGCTTCCACAGGAACAGTAATTCTTGATTAGGAAGCTGGCTGATTTAATAATCTAGCAGAACCATAAGAACAAAAGCACCTCTGCCTCCTTTGAGATGCAGAACAGTGATCAGTATTCTCTTCGGTAAAGTGAAGGAGTTGGAACTCTCTAGGCCTCTCCTAACTCTAAATGTCAAACATATATGAATTAGGGAAGGATATTTTAGGAGAACTGGCCTCACGTATTAACTGATCCTTTCATTTACTTTGTGTGTGGAATATAAATCTGTTAATTAATTTCAATCATAGTTTCTCCACTCAGAAGTAGCTCCTAATGCTTTTTCTTCCTTACCTATGCTTCAAATAATTAGCAATCTGTAGTGTTCTGAGTCCCAATTCTTTAGAACATGACTTTTTACTCTTTTCATTCTCTCTGAAAACTTTGAGGCTCTTCTACTTATCCCTGAAATTCAGAAATTTTATGATGATTATATGTATTAAGAAATTACCAAGGGTAGGGAACCATTTGAAAGGAACAAAGCAAACAATCCACAATTCCAGTTCTTGAGACTAGTTCCTATTCCTGCTAATCAGTGTGTGTGTATCTGTATGTGTGTATGTGTGTGTGTGCGCACATGCTCAGTCATGCCCAACTCTTTGTGACCCCATGGACTGTAGCCTGCCAGGCTCCTCTGTCCATGAGATTTTCCAGGCAAGAATACTGGAACAGGTTGCCATTTCCTTCTGCAGAGGATCTTCCATACAGAGGGACTGGACTGAACCTGCATCTCTTGCGTCTCCTGCATTGGCAGGCAGATTCTTTACCACTAATGCCACCTGGAAAACCCCTGCCAATCAGAGTAGAACCTTATAATTCATGTGGCATGAGGTAAAGAACTTAGAAGGGTATTTATTAGATTACCCTTCCCTTATACCTTAGAAGGGTATAAGGGAATACAATTAGCCCTTCACAAAAGACTGAACTGGTTCCATTCAACAAAGCTTAAAATTAAGCCTCAAAAAACAAAATTATTTTTAAGTGTCCCATCTACATTTCAAAACAAATCTCAAAGGATATTTATACAAATATAAAAATATCTAGCTCCTCCAAATGTAAATTTCACAGTGATTAGCTTTACTTATTTAGTGAGTTACCAATCGTGCAAGAGGCAAGAAATTATGGGCTTCCTAGGTTTGGCTAGTGGAAAAAGAATCTGCCTGCCAATGCAGGAGATGCAACAGATGAGGGTTCAATCCCTGAGTCAGGAAGATCCCTGGAGGAGGGCATGGCAACCCACTCCAGTATTCTTGTCTGGAGAATCCCATGGACAGAAGGCTGTGGTCGACAGGACCATGAAGAGCTGGACACAACTGAAGCAACTTAGTATGCATGCATAAGCCATAATTAATAGAAAAATCAACAGAAATAGCACAGATGACAGACTTAGTAGACAAAGACATTAAAACTGTCTTTATAATTTTACTCTATATGTTCAAGAAGCTAGAGGAAATATTGAGCATGTTAAGTGAGTACATGGAAAATGCAAACACACACACACACAAAAAAAAACCCTAAATCAAACTGCTGAAGATAAAAAAGACAAATATCTGAGATGAAAAATGAGCTAGATGGGATTAAGAGAATATTTTATGTTGAAAAAAGGAAACAGAATCCCTGAAAAGCTGAAATGAACAAAGTATTCAGTTCAGTTCAGTTCAGTCACTCAGTCGTGTCCGACTCTTTGCGACCCCATGAATCGCAGCACGCCAGGCCTCCCTGTCCATCACCATCTCCTGGAGTTCACTCAGACTCACGTCCATCGAGTCCGTGATGCCATCCAGCCATCTCATCCTCTGTCGTCCCCTTCTCCTCCTGCCCCCAATCCCTCCCAGCATCAAAGTCTTCTCCAATGAGTCAACTTTTGGCATAAGGTGGCCAAAGTACTGGAGTTTCAGCTTTAGCATCTTTCCTTCCAAAGAAATCCCCGGGTTGATCTCCTTTAGAATGGACTGGTTGGATCTCCTTGCAGTTCAAGGGACTCTCAAGAGTCTTCTCCAACACCACAGTTCAAAAAGCATCAATTCTTCGGCGCTCAGACTTCTTCAAAGTCCAACTCTTACATCCATACATGACCACTGGAAAAACCATAGCCTAGACTAGATGGACCTTAGTCGGCAAAGTAATGTCTCTGTGAGCTGTAAACAATGTCAGGCATGGGAATATACATGTAAATAGAGTTATCAAAAGAGAGGAGTTGGAGGTTGGAAGCAAAGAAAATCTTTGAATGTCTGTACTTGTCTTTCTCCACATAGCATTCTTAGTGCCTAGCAAGGTGTCTGATAGACATTAAGCATTTAATAAACATTTGTTGAACATATGTGACAAATAATAATAATAAATAAAAAATAAATACGTGAATGCTTTTGCAGGCTATAAGGGCCATTAGGGACCAGTAAGGAGAAGAGGATGGAAAAGGGAAGCTTAGTAGAAGTGATATGTCTTCACAGCCCTGGAGGATGGGTTCAGTCTGAGGATGTATATAGATAGCCTAGAGAGCCAGAGGAGATGGGGAAGGGCGATCCACCTAAGAAAACACAAATGAAGACTTGGAAACAAGAAGAAACATGGTTTTGAATATTCCTCCTCTACTGGAGTGTCTACTCCATTTGAGGGATAAAGAGAAATTAGGTTAGACAGATGAGTTAGGCTCATAGTACACAAAGCTTTGGGCTTCCCAAGCAGTGCAGTAGTAAAGAATCTGCATGCCAATGCAAGAGACACAAGACACATGGGTTTGATTACTGGGTCCCAAGGATCCCTGGAGTAGGAAATGGCAACTTGTCCCAGTATTCTTGCCTGGAAAATTCCATGGACAGAGAAGCCTGGCAGGCTACAGTCCATGGGCCCAAAAAGAGTTGGACATGAATGAGCACACACACAACTTTAGAAACAGGAAACAAAGGTAGAAGCCACTGAAAATTTTCAAGGGGAAAACAAAAAGTGTGATGGTGGCATTCATGATGGACTAGAAGAAAATATTATGTTGAATGGAAACAGTGGATGGGGGCAACTAGGAAGTTGTTAAAACAATCCTGTCATGAACTGTTGAAAAGCCGTTTGTGAAAGCACCCAACTGATTATCAGCATAGACTAGCACTTGAATAAATGTTACTGGACTCTAAATACTGGGCAAATTAATATTTCACTTAAGGACTAAAGCTTTCTTGGTTCAAGAAAATTTCAAAAGTGGCCCTAAGAATCTATAATGTATTAAAAATATTACTTGATTCCTAATACATCATTTTAGGGGCTTCCCTGGTGACTCAGTGGTAAAGAATGCAACTGCCAATGCAGGAAGCTGCAGGTTCCATCCCTGGGTCGAGGAGATCCCCTGGAGAAAGAAATGGCAACCCACTCCAGTATTCTTGACTGGAAACCCATAGACAGAGGAGCCTGGTGGTCCATGGAACTGCAAACAGTTGAACAGGAGTGAGCAACTAACCACCACCCAATTTCATTGCTTAAGAATGTTAAGAACTCAGACACAGAACTTCTATGTAGGACAGATGGATAAACTGAGGCCAAAAAAACGATGTGAGCACTCCAAGTTCATAGAGCCCCAAACAGTCAAGCTGGAACTAGAGTCCAAACTCTACCTTGTGAAACCAAGGGCTCCAAGGGAAAAGAATATGGCTCGAATCCCCAGGAATGGGGCAAGAGTCGGGAAAGGGACTCTTTTCAACTATACTTGGCCGAGGGATTTCAAAATCTTAAGACTGCTTAAGTGCAGCACAAGACTGGCCTCGGAAGCCCACTACCCACACACTCTACCTCGGGAAGACTCGACGAGGCCCAGAGCCACCTCTCCCGCTCTCGCGATACCTGCTCCCGGCTCCGCTAGGCCCCGCCCCTCCACCGCAGCCCCTCTGTCGTCACTTCCTGTGGGTCTGCAGGCAGAGGGAGAAGATGGCGGCCCTGGGGGAACCCGTGCGACTGGAGAGAGGTGAGTGGGGCCGAGCCTGGGACTGACGTGGGCGGGAGGTAGGGGAGTGCCTTGTCGTCCAAAGGGGCGAGTGGGCCAAGCTCCGAGACCCCGAACCAGGCTTTCCCTCGCGCTGGCGCCTGTGGCCACCGATGTCGATGCGCCGGGCCCGGGGAGGGGGCTTGACGCTCTTGACTGATCCTGAGACCCCTTCTATGTTCACATGGACTATCCCGGAGCACAGCATAGTTCACCACCACTTGTCTGCATTCGCAGACACACGCTGTACACGCTCTCCCTGGGTGGGCACGGCCTACTTTGCGTTCAGAGACGTGTCAAGCTGAGCAAATATCCCACGCCCAGTTCGGACAGACTACACGCCCTGCCCGTATTGACGCGTTCATACACAGTGTTCCCGCCTTCACTCACCCAGCCGGGCCACGCAGCGCGTTCCCACCAAACCCCCTCTCATTTATGCACAAATGCCATCATTGCTTCCACCACAACCTCGCTTGTATACGTATTGGGGATATTTCCTGCTTATGGTGTCCCTCCCGGGTACGGAGAAGGTGCTTTATAAACAATGCTGCTGTGGTTCTGGAAAGAAGGTTGCATAACTGGAAGGAATAGTGATTGTAAATTACTTTAAAGTGCAGCAGTATTCTTCATTACAAATCCTACGATTGCTAACTGGTTGATTGCTTGCTTTTTAGAGCAGGCTGTCAAGGAAAATAAAACCTGTTCTGCTAAGTAATTAAAAACCGAAAAGCCAGTGAAGTAAAAGACTGTGAGCCTAAAAACGTACTGTTGCAGTTTTTTAGCATTCCACTATTCCCCAAATTCTTTATTTCATATAATTTCAAGTATACTTTTGACACACCTGTGTTAGAAGTCATCAGTAAGAGTCAAAAAGTAAAACTAGACGTTTCGAGTACTAGTAGTAAACAAAGAATAAGATGGAGATTGACAGTATATTTAAATATTAACATTTGCATTTACAGTCTGACTATTTAAGTAGCTTCTGCTCTAAAAAGGGATACATTTTTAGAATTGAATTTTGGAGTCTTTCCTCATATCTTTACACAGACCCATGCACATTTAACATTTATTCCTTGTGGTATTCACTATTTGTGAGTCTCTTTACAAGTAATGTTTTCCTCTGGCCCACCAGACCATTAATTAAAGTATCATTTTGACGGAGTAGCAGCTTACTCTGGGAAGATTTGCTAAGTTAGGCCTAAGCCTGTGACATGTTCTTCCAAGCACAGTGACACTGTGCTTTGTAGACGGGAACAGATTTGTTTGGTGTTAACTGGAGTAGGTGTTTTTCTTTGAAAACTGGTTGTGGAATTCTAACATGTTGGCAGTCTTTTGTATTGTTAAGTGCAGTACAAAATGTGAAGCTTCACCTCTGGCATTTAGTTTTGGTAGTCGTGGCTTTTTGTTTTTTTCCTGTTTCAGAGTTCATTTCAGTTCTGCAGTAAGAGTGCTCAGAACCTGAGGATAAGCTATTAGTGGATGCCATTTAGCAGGATAAGAAAGATTACATCCACTCTGATTCTTACTTAGCATTCTGTTTAACAGATTCTATTAAGAAACTCTCCCAGCATTCCTATAGTATAAAATTAGTTCATATGATCAAGATCCTGAATGCCTTCAAAGACATTCAAACAAGATTTAGTGGAACACATTTGAGAACATACTGGGTACAGTTTAGGTTCAGTAAAGAATATTTTACTTTTTCAATTTTTTGTTGGAAATTTTCATATAGCTTGTATATTACAATTTTGTAGGTCAGAATATTTGATGAACCAGCATTCCCGATTTACCAGCTATTCTGATGGTGGGAGATGAGAATGGGGAAAGTCTGCCCCCCTGCATTGGATTAACATCGGTTTAAGCTTCTATTACCTGACATTGAAAAATGTACTTCTTTCTTCACTGCATTTATTTTCAATTTTCCAGTTGCAAACAAAGACAGCCATACTGATTCTATAAAGAGAAAAGTTCCAATCCTTTAGTATAATAGAAAATTTGGAATTTCTTCCACTTAAGACAAAAGGAGGGAAGGAACTTTAGAATAATAAGTACTCTAGCCCCCTGTGGTACAAAAACTGTTAAAAAAAAAAATCGGGAAAAATAGTATGAAACATGACTGAATCTTGTAAAAGTTTCTTAATTTGTAAAACACTTTTCCTGACACTTCCCAATGAGAACTGCCTAACAGGCTTAATATATTTCAATAAAAGTGTAGAACATCTTAATGTTTCTTATTAATTGGTGCTAATGTGACATAACATTTACGCTTGCCACATGCCAGGCCCTTATCATGTTTTTTTGTTTCATTGGTCATGTAATTCTTATAAAGGAGATATACTGTTATTTCTATTTTATAGTGGAAAACAGACACAGGGAGTTTAAGTTACTTGCCCAAGATCACCCAGCTGTTACTGATACCATACTCACAAACTAATTGCTTTGTGTTTTGTAAACATGTATTTGACTGAGCTTGTCCTAATTAAAACACTGTGTGATGATCCTAAGTTGAAAGCAGACCAGTTAATTTTACTCATTGGCATCGTTGTTTTAAATTGTGTTCCTGCCAGTAACTAACTGCACATGTTATTGAAGTTTTTGTGTGTACATATATATTAAGTTTTCTTTTGGAAAATAGTGACTTCATTAGCACACGGCGTTTTATACTGCTCAGCACTTTGGTTACTACTGATGGTAGGTGAATTTTTATTGACTAAGTAGCTTCTGATAATACTGTCAGCTTTTCTGAAGTACTTCAATGTTCATGTGTCTGTGACATTTGAGCTCCAGTTCTTTCTTGTGATGTTTAGGACTTTATATTTGTTTTCCTATGTCTCTTAAAGATACGGTTTTTCAGATTTTATGCATGTTTAACATCAGTTTTTCTTCCTAATCTGCTGTAAAATTTAACATTCTTCTCAGTCTTTACATTCCCACCCTCCATACATGAACCCCCCCACATATGAGTTCATACTCTTAGGCTTTTTTTCCTCTGTGTTCTATATATTTCTTGTTAGCCATTGAGGAAGAAATCCTAAATGCTGCACTGTTACAGAGGCATTTAGAGAAAATTATCTATCAGTGTGTGTTTGTTTAACTCTAGATATTTGTAGAGCAATTGAATTGTTGGAAAAACTGCAAAGAAGTGGAGAGGTACCACCACAGAAACTTCAGGCTCTACAAAGAGTCCTTCAGAGTGAATTCTGCAATGCTGTAAGAGAGGTAAGTAAATGGGATTAAAATTGACTATAAACTTGCGTTATTTAGGGTAAGATAACATTCTGAAATTTGGGTTTGTAGTTTCTTAATTTTAGAACCCACCCCTCTCATTTTTGGAATCTGTAACAGAAAACATGGTACAAAGATACATAACTTTTTCTGAAATTTTGACACATTTGTTAACTTTAAAAAGAACTCAAGCATGTTATATTTTGAGATTTAAAATCACAGTGATAACTTTGGGTTTTGCAGGTATATGAACATGTCTACGAGACTGTGGACATCAGTAGCAGTCCTGAAGTGAGAGCTAATGCAACTGCAAAGGTACATTTTTTTCACTTACTGAAAGTGAGAGGATTCATCACAAGTTAGAGGTTTAAAATGTGAAGTTATTAGTTTCATAATAGGCTTATGTTAAAAACTAACAAAAAGTACCTTTCAAGTTATACTAAACTCGATTACCGAAAAGTACGACTTTTTAATTGGCTTTACAAACATATTTTATGCAGTCTAGATGATATATTAAAATATATTTGTACACAAATAATACATATCTATAATATGTGGTTGCTGTAGGTAATATATGTATCATTATGTAGATATTCATCAAAATTCTGAGGTATGGATTATTAGTCTCATTTTATTGGTGAGGAAGCATCAAATTAGATTACTTGCTTCAGATCACACAAATAGTAAATGGTAGATCTGAGGTACTCCCCTATGTTGCCATTCACTTTTTCCTTAACCTTAACTCTGCAAATAGGAGGTTACCTCCTCAGAGCTACAAGTGGCAGCTTTTATGTGTTTTTCTGTACCAGTGTTTTCCTCAAATAATTCAAGCATTGATCTCTGTCCATCATATGTGGTGGTAGTGGTTCAGTCACTAAGTTGTGTCTGACTCTTTACAACCCCAGGGACTACAGCATACCAGGCTTCTCTGTCCTCCTTTATCTTCTGGAGATTATTCAGATTCATGTCCTTTGAAGCGATGATGCTGTCTAGCCATCTCATCATATGTGGGTTAGAATAAGTTACTGTCAGTAGTAGGTGACTTATACTGAAACTAGTCCTTAGCAGGTAATTATTCATTAATAGTTAACTGGTTCAGAAAAGGCAATATTGGATTCTCTGTTGAGTCTTGTGGGTATTGTTTGACAGAGTGGGAAAAAACAATTAAAACTTGGGTTTAATTCCTGACTTTCACAGCCTCCTGAATTTCTGAGCCTTAGTTCCATTATCTCTAAAATGAAGCCTCTTTAAGAGCTTAGAGTATTCAGCAAATCTTGATTTTCTCTCTTTCTTCCCATGTTTCTCATATACCCTGATCTAATACACAAAAAAATAGTACCAGATTACTTAATTACATTTAAAAGCAAAATGAAACCCGAGTTCTCAACTTTGTGTTAGAATTCCTCTGAATTAGTCTAAACTTGAAAGATGGGGCTCTGTATGGGTTAATATACAGTGCAAATAGTACAGCAGCCAGAATGACTGCATAAAAGGACACCTGCCTACGTTTAGGTTACACACATGGGTTGTGCCACCCCAAATGCCCCACAGTTGGTGGCATGTGAGGAGAGGGGCTTCTCCTTGTTAGTGTGCACAGTGTTCATCTTCCTGGCAAGGCCTGCTTGCCAAGCACTGCACAGAAGTTCTGGGCACAGGAAGGACCAGGAGTGACCTGAATTACCTCAGCACTTTCTGCGTAATCCCAGAGTAAGCTTTCCAGTCGTCCTCTTAAAAACACCATCTACTTAGCTTACCTTCACTGTCAGTGAATTTATACACATTCAGACATCAAAAATACTTCAAAAGTGGTTTTTAATTTGATACTGATTTCTAATTATCAGTATCACTGTGATTCCACAGTGATAAGAGAACACACTCTTATGATTTCAGTACCTTTAGACCATGAAATTTTTCTATTTTATGTCCCTGGATATGTTTCAGTTGTCTACTGGTTTGTAGTCTATGGGAACTTGAATAGAATTTGTATTATGCAATTGTGTGAAAATTGTATAAATCTTATGTTGAATCCATTCATAGTGCTTTTCAGGTCTACTATCTCCTACTTTTCTATCGTATTAATTTTTGAGAGTTTGATATTGAAACTCCAACTAAAAATCTACTTAAAAAAAATGTAGTGGGACTATATGTAACTTGGTTCTGTATTTTTCAAATCTGCTGTAAATGTGTTACCGTACCCTCATAATTTAAAAGAAGAAAGAAGAAAAAGTGGTTTTTAGAAAGGGACAAAAGAGTGAAGTAAGCAAAGGTCCTATTTTTTTTAAATATGTATAAAATTTTCTTTCAGGCTACTGTTGCTGCATTTGCTGCCAGCGAAGGGCATTCTCATCCTCGAGTTGTAGAGCTACCAAAAACAGAAGAAGGCCTTGGGTTCAATATTATGGGAGGCAAAGAACAAAACTCTCCAATCTACATCTCTCGAATAATTCCAGGTGGAATTGCTGATAGACATGGGGGCCTCAAGCGAGGAGATCAGCTCCTTTCTGTTAATGGAGTGGTAGGGATGCATTTTATTTCTGCTTGACCACTTGGGGGTGTATTTGAGTTATAGAAACAGTCGTGCCGACTCTGTGACCCCATGGACTGTAGCCTGCCACGCTCCTCTGTCCATGGGGATTCTCCAGGCAATAATACTGGAGTGGGTGGCCATGCCCTCCTCCAGGGGATCTTCCCAACCCAGAGATCGAACCCAGGTCTCCTGCGTTGCAGGCAGAGTCTTTACCGTGTGAGCCACCAGGAAAGTCAGAAACAGAAGATGCAGGGAAAGACCAAGCAGCTTTGTAGGTTAGAAATCCCTTGGAAGACTCTTAGGCACTGCTCTTTAGTGGAGTGATACTTTTTGAAGCACTTTGTATGTGTTTTGCTTCTTTCCAATGTAAATTAGCAGTGCTTAGTGTGATTTTTATGAAGTTATTAAGCTTTTTAGTAGTTAAGGCAGTACATTGAATCAAAAGCCTCTCCTTGGTTTAACTTTATCAAATAGCAATTGCTTGATTTACTTCTGACCTAGTGAAATAATAGGGCATGTAGATTGATACACTAGGTATTTGGAATTTAAAAACCAATTCCTGGACTGCAGACAGAATATGATTTAGCAGACAATTTTACACTGATTAAAGTGACAAAGGATTATTTCATAGGTTTATAGTTTGAAATGCTATAACATTAACATTTTTTACTTGTATGTGTTTTAAACATTTTTCATTTTGAGTTATTTACAAAACCTAGATATTAATTTTGTTTCTGTCTGTGGTTTGTTTTTTCGTAGAGTGTTGAAGGAGAGCATCATGAAAAAGCTGTAGAACTGCTGAAAGCAGCGCAAGGAAAGGTTAAATTAGTAGTGCGGTACACACCCAAGGTCTTGGAAGAAATGGAGTCACGCTTTGAAAAAATGCGGTCAGCAAAACGCAGGCAACAGACCTAATGCAGTTAAAACCTTTATATTCCATTTTGCTTTTAGCTAGAGAAGTTTTACTTGTGACCTACTGATGGCCACAATGCCAATGATTGTAAAAACAACAACAAACTTCCCGTGAAATCCTCCTTTCCATTTTATAAATACCTATTTTAACATCATTTATGGTTCCAGAGATGCATACACTTTTTTCTGACAAGAAAAAGTAAAAAGGTAATGAGGGCAGTTCTGTCCTGCTGTTTTTACAGGCCTTTTTCAACAAATGCAGATTTTGTCATAAAGTTGTTATAGATTTTTAAAAATGCTTTTTTAATATTAAAATGTACTTTTACATTCTTAAATCTTTTTTTAGGAAAAAAGGTTTTCTTTATTTGCTTATTTAAAAAGAACAGTTCTCCATTCTTTTTTTTTCTTTAACCTGTAACATTTCTTTATGCTTTTCCAAGAAATTACACATAATAGTCTCAGCAGTTCATTACACTATGAATTCATTGTTAATATCACTGCTGCATTTTGTATTTGAAACACACATAATATAATCAATGGTAAATTATAACTCAGCACAGTGGAAGTTTTTTACTTTTATTTAAACATAATATATAATGAATATTTGTTTGTACTGATTTATAAAAGTTTTTAAACACTGATACAATCATTGCTAAAATATGTATTCTTTCATAATATTTGAGCAGTGAGGCAAGAGAATGTAATTTGATTGTTTGCATTACTGATTACATCTTTCTGTTTATATTCAACTATATCATAAATTACAAATGCAAAAAAGGTTTAGGTTTCTTTTGCAAATTTTTTTTAATGCTATTGTTATTTAAATATATCTTATTTTTCATCCTTCCATTCCTAGAGATGAGCCAGTTAGTTTGTGATGGGATATAGCAAAGGAGAAAAAATAATACTTGTAACCTCACCAGCCTCAAGAGTTATAGCTCAATTTAAAGAATTGATACTAAGTAAGAAAAAGATAAGTTTAAGATATATAGAAATTATAATGTGACGCATTTCATAAGAATCTGCATACACTTTGTCAAAATGAGTAAGCACTCATTCACATTAAAGTTGTTGGATTTAGAGTCATGATTCTTACGATTCAAATATAATGAGAATTCTGAGATACTTTGATTTGTCCACTGGATGTCACTGTTTTACTGAAAGGCAGCTATTAGTGGATGACTGTGACTGAGGTCTTTTTAACGGCAGAAATTGAGTTAAGGTTCATATTTAGACATAACTTACAGGAACACTTGTCTGGCTTTTACAAATTTTAAGTGACAGGTGCTAGAAAGAAAATAATGGATTGAAATATATAAGGACTTTAGAATAATTATCAACGCTGTGTAAAGAGTGGGCATTTTGTGACATTCCTTTAGGAAGAATAGAAATGTGTATCTTTTTCTGCATGTTTGTGAGCACTGTGAATCTAAAAAGATTATTCCAGTTTTCAGTGATTTCAGAATAAAAGTCAATCAGCATTGTTATTTATCTTTTAGGTATTGAACACTGGATTGCATGGTTGAATGTGTTTTTAGTCCACTACAAAACGTGCTTGTTATTGATAGGATCATGTTGTTGAATTGTATATTTCCAAAATTAATTGATGTTTTTAAAATGTTGAGACCAAAGTAGTGTAGAAGAATTATGGACTTAATTTAAATGTAAAATTATTAGAGGTATTTGTTGTAGAGCTTTATATATTAAAGAGAGGTATTGGTGCATATAAAAACAGTAATATTATTGTTGTGCTTGTATTCTTGCATTACAGGGTAAATAAACCCTGAAGAAATCTTATTTTAGTATTGCTGCAGCTGCAGTAGCTTTTAAGGGTGTGTCAACATTTCATTATAAATTACAGCTTCCTGGTTCAGTATCTCAGCTGTTTCAGAACTTTCAGCCAAGTTAAATCTTTTTTGGTGTTGAAACTTAGTAAGTTGAGTAAGCTATTTTTTGTTTCTTCTACAGTAATCCACAATCTGTTCTTTGTGTGGGCTGGCACTTATTTATAATTTTTAAAATATGGATAGCTTAAAAGAGCCAAATACAGTAGTTTTGCTTGCTCCTGTTGAGCATGAGTAGCAGTAGTTTATTTTCTTTAATGCAGTTTTCATAGTGTATCCAAGAATTTTAAATCATGACCATAGAAAACTGCAGTCATTCAGTGGCAAAGATGTATGATAGTGATTTAGTATAGTGAGGAAATGAGGGGAGTTTTCATCTTATAAATGTATGGTTTATGAACATAACTAAGACATAGTAAATAATAGGTATTTGATTTGTAAATTATAAATATGTTATCTTCCCTCCCCAGTTTCCATTTGTTTTTTGGTATTTCAAAATGAGTTGACTCATTGATTCTCAACCTTAGCTGCATATTAGAACACCCTGCAGGCCTTCAAAAAAAATAATGACACTTGAGTCCTACTCCATACCAACTAAATTGCCGTCTCTGAGGTCGGGCCAGATGCTTATTTTTTTGAAGCTTTCCAACTGGTTCTAAAGGACACGTAGGGTTGAGGACCACTTGTTTCCCCCTTTATGACATGCTCTAATTACACTGGACTCTGTTTGGAAACATCAGAATAATTCAGTTTACAGCTACTACTAAATAGCTACAAATGTAAGGGTCAGTTATATTTCTTAGTAATCTCTTTGGGAATAAAGGTACTTGGCATTCTTTATTGGGGAAGTAACTACCACTTAACTTTTTTAAAAAATCTACCAGTAGCTTAAATGTAAGTTTTTAATGTCTGTCACCTTTCTGCCCTCTTTGCCTTTAAAACTTTCAAAAATGTCTATTATTTGAGAAAGCATGTTTAAAAATTGCAGATGATATTTAATAATATTTTCATTGATAATTACGAATTGTCTTAATATGGCCATTTTATCCATTAGTATAACACTAGGTTATAGTGGCCTCATTCTTTGGGGTTTGATAATTCAGATGGTTTTCTTTTTTTTAATCGTTGTCTTCCTCTTCTAAATTTTTGAAAATTACTTTGCTCAAGTACTTAAATAGTTTGGCTCAAGTACTTTCTTTACAATATAAGTGGATATTATAGCATTTAATAAAAGAAATGGCTATGGCTTATCTGAAAAGAATGTCAGCATGACTTGGTGTAGACTTACAAGACTATGTGTTGTGAATATTTTATTATGTGGAATGAGCATTGAAATATCAAGGCCTCTAGTAATTGTATTTCCTGAATAAATGTATGTTTATGAATTTTCTAACTTATATTTTGTTGTTCCTTTGCTAACAGTCTGGTTTTATACTTTTTATTGTCCAAAATGTCACTAATAGTGTTTCTTCAAAGGTTGTTATAGTTCTATAATGATGAAATAGTGGAAAAGTGCTTGTTCATTAATTTTCAAGAAGTTCCAGACTAATTTGTATATGGGTATAGTTTTTAAAAGCATCAGTAAACAATATGCTTTAAGTTTGAAGTAAAGGAATATAGTAGCCAAAATAGATTTAACACTTTTTCAGTGGGTGACTCCATTTATCATTCTGATTCTAAGGCTTACTAAAATAAATTTGTATCAGTTATATTTTTGTTATTTGGATTAAAAAAAATTGATGTAATTACACAATCATTGTGTTTCTGAAACATATATATACAATAATTTAAATGAGGTAGAAGCATACTCAGGTGGTTACTGGAACGAAACTTCAGATTCCTACATTTTGCTTTGCCTTTCATAAAATATAACTGGAGAGAATAAAGATTCTGTTGTATTATTTTAAGAGAGGCTGTCTGGCATGTGATTGAGAGCACAGAATCTAGAGCCTGACAACCCTGATTTAAATTGTAGATTCACCACGACTGTAACCTTCTGCAAGTTACCTCTCTGTGTCTTAGTTCCTTCATCTGTCGTGTGTAGTGAGGATGCCTGTAAGTGTCATACCGTGATCTGTAAAGCCCTTAGAAAATGGCCTGCATAGTAAATGCTGCTTACGTTTGCTGTTACTTTTGTGTGTGCTAGCTTTAGGGCCTTATTAGCTAAAGGGGGACATTGTGGCCAAATAATTAAAATTAGCAAGTTCTTATTTTTTATTTTCGGTTGTTGTAGGTGTTCATTGCCTGTGTGCAGGCTTTGTCTAGTTTCCAAGAGCAGGGACTGCTCCTGGTTGCAGTGGGCAGGCTTCCCATTTCAGTGGCTTCTCTTGTGGAATGTGGGCTCTAGAGCACTGGCTCAGTAGTTGTGGCGCACGGGCTTAGTTCCTCCTCGGCATGTAGGACCAGAGATCAAAGGATCAGGACCAGGACCTGATCAGAGCAGGAATCAGGACCCTAGACCAGGGATCAAACCTGTATGCCCTGCATTAGCGTGTGGATTCTTAATCACTGGACCACCAGGGGAGTCCATTGATGCCTGGAAGACAGATAACTAACCTTTAAATTCTGCTTGAAAGTAGAAAGATTTATAGGAATTTTCAGATTTCACTCTGATCAAAGAAACTCACGGAATTCTCAAATAAAGTGGAGTTTGGGGGATATAGGGTTGAGGTCACATTCAGAATGAAACTTGTAAGAAAATAAGTCCCAGTAAGAGATTTGTTCAATCAGAAAAGCAGTTTGTAGGGAGGATATGACCTGAAGATAATGGATTGCTGGATGGGCCTCAGACAACACAAGGCATAATTCACCGTAGTGAACTTTTTAAAGGCAGAAAAACACACAGGCAACCAAGGGTACAGTGAAACACATTGCTAGCCCTCGATTTCTTCAAAATTTCAGTAGACCAGAATACTGTTTTCTAGAAATCTTTAAATTCTGGTTTTGTTATGTTCACTGATTATTCTTTTAATATGATGAAGTGGTGGCCCAGAGTTTTTTTACATTTATTTCTTTGTTGGCAAAAAACCTGGTAAAATCTTTTGGACTTACTTTATATACAGAGAAAAAATAAATTCATACAGATTCCATTTGTCAACTTTATTTTGATTTAAATATATTTTAAAAAGCACAAGCACTTCACACCAAAAAGTTGTGTATAAGCTCTCCTGATTCTCATCAACTATAGAAAAGTGTGTTTTGGAAACAGTCAAGATCTGATTTGGTCCTTTTAAAAGAAGGAAAGCTTGGAAGGATTTTAAGTCTCTCCAGAATTGTTCTAAACAATTGGATTATAAAATTTTGGCCTTTGGTGACACATGAGGTCCTTTTATTTGACAGTTACTGCATTTCATCAGGGAGTATGAAAACTCAAAAACTCAAACCTTTATTTGGCAAGGAAGTGCAATCTGAAAGCATGAAATAGCCCTGGGAAAATTTTTATATATCTGGTGTCTCTTACTTGATGTACATTGAACCCAGAGTTTAGATGCTAACTTTTGACTTTGTGTTATATTATGGATTGAATCGTCTGTTTTCCCTACCCTCAAAAGATATGTTGGCACCTTAACCCCTCAGAATGTGATTTTATTTGGAGATAGGGTCTTTAGAAATTAAAATGTGATGATTGGGGTGGGCCCAATTCCAGAATGGCTGGTGTCCTTATAAGGAAAGAATTTGGACACACACAGGGAGAACACATGGGAAGATGAAGGCAGAGATTGGGGTGATAGCTCTATTAATACAACTAACCACAGAAACAAGGAGAGGCATGAGTAGATTCTCTCCCTGAGCCCTCAGAAGGAACCAAGTCTGTGGATACCTTGATCTGGGACTCCAGCCTCCAAAACTGAAACAGTAAATTTCTTTAAGCCACCCAGTATGTGGTACTTGATTATGGCAGCCCTAGAAAGCAGATACATAAGAACCCAGGTTCTGGTGGTGTTGCTATTGAAAATGGGTACTGAAGCAGGATGTGGCTCCTGTGTACAGTCCGAGGGTCTCAGTGGAAATGGTTTTGGTGAAGAAAGGGTAAGACTCCTGGCCTCTGGGAGCAAGGCGATGGGTTCTCTGCTGTGGTTGAAATGCTTTCTTAAAACAAGTATGCATCTGTAATTGACCTGTGCCTCAAGTGGCCTCCTGGGCTTAAAAGCCCCTCAGAACTTGGGCTTTTCCCCATTTTAGGCTGCCAGTTATTGCATTGGCTGTATCTTTCTCAGTTCAAGGACTTCCCATGAGTTTGCAGTGGCAAAATATTCAGCACTGAGGAGAGGCATTTCTGCATGGCCCTTGTTCTGATGGCACTGTGATGAGCATTTGTCTCTGGCCAGCGGTGTTTCTCCCTGTAAAGGTTTATGTTGGCTGCTTATGTACGCCTGATGCAAAGCCTTATTTCAGTCATAATGGATTATGTTTTTCCCTTAAAACTTTCTGTTGTGCTTAGGATAAAATCCAGATCCCTTGCCATGATTTAAAAGGTCCTGTATAATCCATTCCCTCCTTCCTCTCAAATCTCATCTCATCCCAGCATTCCAGTTGGCTGTACTCCATACCAGTTCCCTGATTGGAAGGCTCACTCTCTGGTTCTTCCGCTGGCTGGCTGCTCCTCATTCAGGTATAAGTTGGAGTCACCATCTGTTCCATCTAAAGGTAGGTTCCTCATCCTCTGCTAATAAGGCAATACTTTGTTTCCTTGTTTATTATTATTGTTGTTAAGTTGCTAAGTCATGACCAACTCTTTGCAACCCCACAAACTGTAGCCCGCCAGGCTCCTTTGACCATGGAGTTCTCCAGGCAAGAATACTGGAGTGGGTTGCCATTTCCTCTTCCAGGGGATCTTCCTGACCCAGGGATTGAACCCACCTCTCCTGCATTGGCAGGCGGATTTTTTAACCACTCAGCCCACCTGAGAAGCCCTTCTTTGTTTATATTATGTGCTTAATTGTGCGTTCGCATTACAGTTTAACTTCCAGTGACAGCAAGAAGGATCACTACTGTATTCACATTTATTCCCCCATCGCCTAGCACAGTATGGTGACTCGTATACCCTGCTGAATTGGCTTACTTTGCATAATTCTGCAAGTAGATAGAACTTCCCCTGGAACCATATAAAAATGATAACAGTGATGGCACACATCAAGATAGGTGCACATAACTTTCACAGAATCAGCTAAATCAAATAGTTTTTCCAAAATCATACAGTTAGTGATTAACACAGACAAGATTCAATCTCAAATTTGTTTTCAAAGCCCATACTTTTCCCCCAGTGCCACAAGTGCACTTTCTGGTTTTTTTCCTCTCCCCTATTCTATTTTGGCACACCACACGGCATGCGGTATCTTCGTTCCCCAACCAGGGATTGAACTCTTGCCCCTGGCAGTAGAAACACAGAGTCTTAACCACAAGATCACCAGGGAAGTCCCCTCCTTACATTCATTTTTAGCAAAAATTATTGAAGTGTATAGTTGACTCACAATTCTGCTGTATACCAAGTGATTCAGTCATACCTATATGTAAAAAGTCTTCATATTCTTTTCCATCATGTTTTATCACATACTGAATATAGTTCCTGTGCTATATGGTAGGATCTTGTTTACCCACTCTATATACAATTTTTTTTTTGACTGAGGCATGCAGCTAGCAGGATCTTAGTTTCCTAACCAACCAGGAATTGAATCGGGCCACGGCAGTGAAAGTGCAGAGTCCTAACCACTGGAACTGCCAGAGAATTCCCAATAGCTTTTCTTTTCTTAATTGAAGTATAGTAATGTGGGCTTCCCTTGTGGCTCAGCTGGTAAAGAATCTGCCTGCAGTGCGGGAGACCTGGGTTCGATCCCTGGGTTGGGAAGATCCACTGGAGAAGGGAGAGGCTACCCACTCCAGTATTCTGGCCTGGAGAATTCCATGGACTATATATAGTCCATGGGGTTGCAAAGAATTGGATACAACTGAGTGACTTAAAAAAGTTAATGTACAATGTTGTGTTAGTTTCAGGTGTATAGCAAAGTGATTCAGTTATACATATATATATATCTTTTTTTTCCTTTTATTTCTTAGGTTTCTTGGCGTTTTTGATTTAGATGTTTTTTTTTTTTGAGCTAGAGTCCTGTGTCACACACACACACACACACACACACACACACACACACACATGAACAAGAACACACACACGAACAAGAAAGCAACATACTTTTAGGTGGTAATGAGTGTTAAGAACCATTGATGCTACCATCCCTTCTCTCTGGGCTATCCGAGGTGGGCTCAGAGACATGGACCCACCATATCTAAGCAGCTAGTTTTTTAAAATTTTCCTTGGAACCTCTGTGCAGCACCAACCTCCATACAGTATTTCACATAATGCTTGCAATGACTGAGTACTAGTATTAATTTTTAAGCACCTACTCTGTGCTGATGACCCTTTTCTATAAATCACCCTTAACATACCCACTGACTCCCCACCATAGTTAGAATATAAATCTAAGCACCTCACCATAACATCCCCAGTCCATACTATGTGCCTCCCTCTGAAGCTCTCCACTCTTTCCCCTCTCCACTTCGACTCTTCCCCTTTCTCCAACATGACAGGCCTTTACACTTGATGTTCCCTTTGTCTGAAATCTGATAACGTATTTGTCTATTTTGTCAGCCCACTATTTCCACAAAGTCATAAACTTGAGAGCAAGGCAGGCCTCTGTTTTGTTTCTTGCTTGAGAACCCCATGAACAGTGTGAAAAGGCAAAATGATAGGATACTGAAACAGGAACTCCCCAGGTCAGTAGGTGCCCAATATGCTACTAGAGATCAGTGGAGAAATAACTCCAGAAAGAATGAAGGGATGGAGCCAAAGCAAAAACAGTACCCAGTTGTGGATGTGACTGGTGATAGAAGCAAGATTCAATGCTGTAAAGAGCAATATTGCATAGGAACCTGGAATGTCAGGTCCATGAATCAAGGCAAATTGGAGGTGGTCAAACGAGATGGTGAGAGTGAACGTCAACATTCTAGGAATCAGCGAACTAAAATGGACTGGAATGGGTGAATTTAACTCAGATGACCATTATATCTACTACTGTGGGCAGGAATCCCTTAGAAGAAATGGAGTAGCCATTATGGTCAACAAAAGAGTCTGAAATACAGTACTTGGATGCAATCTCAACAACAACAGAATGATCTCTTCGTTTCCAAAGCAAACCATTCAGTATCACAGTAATCCAAGTCTATGGCCCAACCAGTAACACTAAAGAAGCTGAAGTTGAACAGTTCTATGAAGACCTACAAGACCTTTTAGAACTAACATCCAAAAAACATGTCTTTTCATTGTAGGGGACTGAAATGCAAAAGTAGGAAGTCAAGAAACACCTGGAGTAACAGGCAAATTTGGCCTTGGAATACAGAATGAAGCTGGGCAAAAGCTAATAGAGTTTTGCCAAGAGAACGCACTGGTCATAGCAAACACCCTCTTCGAACAACACAAGAGAAGACTTGGACCACATGGACATCACCAGATGGTCAATACCGAAATCAGATTGATTATTCTTTGCAGCCAAAGATGGAAAAGCTCTATACAGTCAGCAAAAATAAGACTGGGAGCTGACTATGGCTCAGATCATGAACTCCTTATTGCCAAATTCAGACTTAAATTGAAGAAAGTAGGGAAAACCACTAGGCCATTCAGGTATGACCTAAATCAAATCCCTTATACAGTGGAAGTGAGAAATAGATTTAAGGGACTAGATCTGATAGAGTGCCTGATGAACTGTGGATGGAGGTTTGTGACATTGTACAGGAGACAGGGATCAAGACCATCCCCATGGAAAAGAAATGGAAAAAAGCAAAATGGCTGTCTGAGGAGGGCTTACAAATAGCTGTGAAAAGAAGAGAAGCAAAAAGCAAAGGAGAAAAGGAAAGATATAAGCATCTGAATGCAGAGTTCCAAAGAACAGCAAGGAGAGATAAGAAAGCCTTCCTCGGCGATCAATGCAAAGAAATAGAGAAAAATGACAGCAAGGGAAAGACTAGAGATCTCTTCAAGAAAATTAGAGCCACCAAGGGAACATTTCATGCAAAGATGGGCTTGATAAAGGACAGAAATGGTATGGACCTAACAGAAGCAGAAAATATTAAGAGCTGGCAAGAATACACAGAAGAACTGTACAAAAAAGATCTTCATGACCCAGATAATCATGATGGTGTGATCACTCACCTAGAGCCAGACATCCTGCAATGTGAAGTCAAGTGGGCCTTAGAAAGCATCACTACGAAAAAGCTAGTGGAGGTGATGGAATTCCAGTTGAGCTATTTCAAATCCTGGAAGACGATGCTGTGAAAGTGCTGCACTCAATATGCCAGCAACTTTGGAAAACTCAGCAGTGGCCACAGGACTAGGAAAGGTCAGTTTTTATTCCAATCCCAAAGAAAGGCAATGCCAAAGAATGCTCAAACTACCACACAATTGCACTCATCTCACACACTAGTAAAGTAATGCTCAAAATTCTCCAAGCCAGGCTTCAGCAGTAGGTGAACCATGAACTTCCAGATGTTCAAGCTGGTTTTAGAAAAGGCAGAGGAACCAGAGATCAAATTGCCAACATCCGCTGGATCATGGAAAAAGAGAGTTCCAGAAAAACATCTATTTCTGCTTTATTGACTATGCCAAAGCCTATGACTGTGTGGATCACAATAAACTGTGGAGAATTCTGAAAGAGATGGGAATACCAGACCACCTAACCTGCCTCTTGAGAAATCTGTATGCAGGTCAGGAAGCAACAGTTAGAACTGGACATGGAACAACAGACTGGGGAAAAGGAGTGCGTCAAGGCTATATATTGTCACCCTGCTTATTTAACTTCTATGCAGAGTACATCATGAGAAACGCTGGGCTGGAGGAAGCACAAGCTGGCATCAAGATTGCTGGGAGAAATATCAATTACCTCAGATACGCAGATGACACCACCCTTATGGCAGAAAGTGAAGAACTAAAGAGCCTCTTGATGAAAGTGAAAGAGGAGAGTGAAAAAGTTAGCATAAAGCTCAACATTCAGAAAACGAAGATCATGGCATCTGGTCCCATCACTTCATGGCAAATAGATGGGGAAACAGTGAAAACAGTGTCCGACTTTATTTTTTTGGGCTCCAAAATCACTGCAGATGGTGACTGCAGCCATGAAATTAAAAGATGCTTTCTCCTTGGAAGGAAAGTTAAGACCAACCTAGATAGCATATTGAAAAGCAGAGACATTACTTTGCCAACAAAGGGCGGTCTAGTCAAGGCTATGGTTTTTCCAGTGGTCATGTATGGATGTGAGAGTTGGACTGTGAAGAAAGCTGAGCGCCGAAGAATTGATGCTTTTGAACTGTGGTGTTGGAGAAGACTCTTGAGAGTCTCTTGGACTGCAGGGAGATCCAACCAGTCCATCCTAAAGGAGATCAGTCCTGGGTGTTCTTTGGAAGGAATGATGGTGTAGCTGAAGCTCCAGTACTTTGGCCACCTCATGCGAAGAGCTGACTCATTGAAGAAGACTCTGATGCTGGGAGGGATTGGGAGCAGGAGGAAAAGGGGACAACAGAGGATGAGATGGCTGGATGGCATCACCAACTCGATGGACATGAGTTTGAGTGAACTCCGGGAGTTGGTGATGGACAGGGAGGCCTGGCGTGCTGCAATTCATGGGGTCGCAAAGAGTCGGACACCACTGAGTGACTGAGCTTATATACTCAGAGCTGAGAACAGTGCCTAGCATGTGGCAGACAATCAATCCATACTTGCTGAGAGAATGACATGAAAGAACACGGTGTTGCTATTTTACAGAAAGAGGACAGGAAAGGCCTCTCTGAAGAGATGATGTTTGAAAAGAAACCTGAATGGTGTGAACTGAAGAAGTTACCCATGTGAATATCTGGGAAACTAGTTTTTTGATAGGGCCCAGTAAAGAGTTTCTCTTCCCCTCTGTGGTTGTGAATGCGGCAGGAAATCAATGAATTGGCTGATGTGGGCCAAGATAGCACTTTTATTATTTATTTGTTCTTACTCCACATATTTATTGAATATCTTCTCTGTGCTAGTTATGTTCTAGAGGGTAGGGGTGCAATAGAGAAAAAAGACAAAGCCCTTGCCTCCAGGAGCCTACTTTCTGTTAAAGACGGGGCAGGCATACATACCTTAGGCTTAAGAAAATGTGCTCCTCAAATTCGCCACATCGACTCTCCTCATCTGGACCATGACTGATTTCTCATCATGCCCATTCTTCAGGGCAGGCTTGTTCACGCTCTAGATACCATCCCCAGAAGGGCAGATATGAGATAGAAATGCTTCTTCCTTCTTCCCAGATTTACCAAACTCCCATGGTGTGAGTGCTTCCAAGAAAAGCAGTTAAAAGTAACCACTGAGATAGAGGTAAAACCTCCAAAGTGTGGTGTCCTTCTAGCCAGATAAACATGTAAACACGTAAGTAATGTTGGAAACAGAGTTAAAACACAAAGTTTTAAACCACGTTAAACAATTCTTAAAAATTGAAAATATTGGCAAAATTGGAATTTTTAAAATCCAATGTGATATAATATGAATACTTTTAAAACTGATTAAGGAAGGAGTCAGTAACACACACATCCCCCCTTTTTCCCCACCTCCTTCTGTAACTAGAACCCCACAGATTTATTAAACTCTATATAACATTATATAACCTTTTTGGAGAAGGCAATGGCACCCCACTCCAGCACTCTTGCCTGGAAAATCTCATGGACGGAGGAGCCTGGTGGGCCACAGTCCGTGGGGTCGCTAAGAACTGAGCTACTTCACTTTCACTTTTCACTTTCATGCATTGGAGAAGGAAATGGCAACCCACTCGTGTTCTTGCCTGGAGAATCCCAGGGATGGGGGAGCCTCATGGGCTGCCATCTATGGGGTCGCACAGAGTCGGACGCAGCTGAAGCGATTTAGCAGCATATAACCTTTTCCTCCTACCTTTTTATGTTCTACCACAAGGTGGCACCAAAGTGCTATTGATACTATGTAAGAATTTTCTAGTATTAATAGTTCTTGCTAACTAAAGATTAGTGAAGTGAAGTGCTCAGTCGTATCCGGCGACTCTTTGCTACCCCACGGACTGTAGCCTGGCCGGGTCCTTTGTCCATGGAATTGTCCAGGCAAGAGAACTGGGACAAGTTGCCATTTCCTACTCCAGGGGATAGTCCCAACCCAGGGATCAAACTCAGGTCTCCCACATTGCTGGTGAATTCTTTACCATTTGAGCCACTAGGGATCAGGCCTAAGTTTTAAAATGTATTCAACCTTTTCTTTAAAGCCCTAGATTAGTATTTCTATGTATTTTATGATATTCAAAGCTTTGTAAATGTGGGAAGAAAACTTTCTAAACACATTCTAAAAGAAAAACAAACCTAATTAAGTTCAGTTCAGTTCAGTCGCTCAGTTGTGTCGGACTCTGCGACCCCATGAATCGCAGCACGCCAGGCCTCCCTGTCCATCACCAACTCCCAGAGTTCACTCAAACTCACTTCCATCGAGTCAGTGATGCCATCCAGCCATCTCATCCTCTTTCGTCCCCTTCTCCTCCTGCCCCCAATCCCTCCCAGCATCAGTCTTTTCCAATGAGTCAACTCTTTGCATGAGATGGCCAAAGTTACATAAATACTATTCAGTATATAGGTTTTCTGGGGTGGGAGAGGAGTACAAGTGATTCAGCATTGTTTTGATCCTTCCACTAAATATGAACAACTTTAGTTGGCTGGAAATTATTTTCAGCTTTACATCTTTCTTTTGATTATCTTCACCCAAATTCAAACAGGATGTTTAATCGAAAGAAAAGTTGTTTCAGGGACTTCCTGATGGTTCAGTGGTTAAGATTTCACACTTCAAATGCAGAGGGTGTGGGTTCAATCCTGGGTTGGGGAACTAAGATGTCATATCCCATGAAGTGTGGCCAAAAGATTTTTTTTTTTTTAATTCATTTCAGAGGGACCTGGTAAGTTCCTTTAAATAAATTAAAAACTGAGGTATTGCGATTAACCTGCTTTGTATGACGCTAAAGTTTTTTAATATTCTCCTTTCCTTGCAAATTAAAAATACAGTGTCAAGCCAAAAACAGAGTGAAATGAGCAGTTGACCTAGATATTAGCTCCAGTTCTGCTGGTGACTAGGTATGCTGCCTTTCGTAATTCAGTTATCCTCTGTGGGTCTGATTTCTCTCTGGTAAATGAGATTTAACCGGTGATCTCCAAAGTTCCTTCTGTTTCTGAGGATTTCACCAGTATCAAGAAGAAAGTCTGGCACAACATAAGACAGAACCTTCTAACAGCTAGAACCATCCAAAGATGGAGCCAGCCCCGAACGAGGATGTGAATATGGTGTTAGTTGCTCAGTTTTTTGTGACCCAAGGACTGTAGCCCGCCAGGCTCCTCTGTCCATGGCGTTCTCCAGGCAAGAATACTGGAGTGGGCTGCCATGTCTCTGTCCAGGGGAATCTTCTGGACCCAGGGTCTTCTGGATTGTAGGTGGATCCTTTACTGTCCGAGCCAAACAGGGAAGCCCTAACGCTCACTATAGACATATCCAGAAGCAGCAGAGATGCTGTTGAACATTTTTAAGCCTTAGGTGCTTAATCAGATCTTAAGGTCCTTTTTAAGCCTAAATTTCTTAATTCTGTAAGTTAAATTGAATTGTAAGCTGCTTGACAGTGGGACTCCAAATCATACCTTCTACTTTGAGGCTGCCAAGAAAATGCACCTTTCCAATCTCTGACTATAGGGAGACTAACTGACTAGCAGTCCTGCTGGGAAGTTCTTCACCATAGTTCCAGAGGCTGGTCCCGGTCAGTGACTGAGTGCAGCAGAAAAACGAAGGCAGGAGGCACGGGACTCCTCTGATGGGGGAGTTTGTCTTAGGGTCTCTCCATTGGACGCACCAAGCTTCGATGAAACTGCACTGCCATCAGAGACTCATCCAACCACTTTTCCTTGCTTTCCTCTCTGACCTGGAGTCAAACTTGCATCATAAGATCTCAGGGCTCTAACAGTCTCCCGTACTTCCCTCCCCATGTTTCTTCACTAACATTTCCCCTCATGAGTCTTTTGCATAAGCAATCCTATATGGGTGTCTGCTTCTCAAAGGACCCAAACAATCCTATAGCAGAGACTCATAAATTTGGGTGGCAAGTTACATCAGAATTGGATCTTTTAAAATATTGAGACTCTCAGGCCCCATCCCAGACCTACATCAGAGTCAATAGAGGTGGGATTTGTGTCTCAAGTCTTCTCCAACTGACCTGTGAATTGATCGAAGCTGCTCAGTCCCCAAGAGAGTAGAGTCTGAGTGAAGTGTTAGATGTATGGTAACTATTCCTTGGGAGGGAAAAAAAACTCCCCACAAAAGTTGAAAAACTTGACAAGTTTGTGTTATTTTGGACTAAAATGAACAAACTGGAAAAGTGAATATAATGTGTTTCTCTAACACCTCAAGGTCCTCCCATTTTCTCTTTCATATTGAAAAATTTTAACTTTCCTCATATGTGTTCTATGAACTGAATTCATATATTTTAACACTATTTTTTTTGAGGCAAAAAAAAATGAGTGTAATAAATAGTACCAGATTTTGTCAACCAGACCCCAAGAAAGCATTTTTGTCATCACCCTAACTTCCAGCTCCCTTGATCCAGTCTCCAGACCCTCCCTTGCTTTGCCTCTTTCCAAGGTAATCCTGAGAATTATAGATGGTTGGTAGTTTGTCTGAATTTTTAGAGCAATTGCCTCAGAATTTTTATTTTTGAAATTATATTAAAGACATTTTCAGAAACCTTGGTATTGTTAAAATTTTCATTCTGGTTGCCACTCCTTTTAATTTGAAGAGAGTGATGGTAGCTGTTGTTAGACAAAAAGAGAGGAAATTACCTAAGATGTGTTTACCCAAGGAGTCTTTTTTGAGACAGCATTAGGAGCCAGAACAGGAAAAGAAAGACAATCTACAGAATGTGAAGTATTCTTTCCACCTCTTCCCACAACTTCTCCTTGAGTCTACAATCTCTTACTGCCTTCTTTCCTAGATTTCTTTGCATGTATGTTCTTGTAGACAAGGAAGAGCTTTCGAGGATACACTTCAGCAGTAGAACTATCTTCAACCCCAAACCTCACTCCCAAGTGCTGGTTTTCTGTTCATGTCCTTTATGGGGTTCAGAGACTTTGCATGTAGTTCTTTGAAATAATTGTCTCATGTTACGGTCTTTCCAAAATGTTTAAAGTTCTATTTGGAATTTTGAGGGAGTGAAAAGGAACCACATTCTGTGTCTGAACTTTGTGTTAAAACTTTGGCCTGAGCAAATGTTCAGCATGACTAGGTGGTAATCTTCACAGTTTTCTACTCTTGATTTTTCTCCCTTTACTTTTCTGTGATAATGCCTGGCTACTTTAATGCTCATTTATTTATTTATTTTTTGCCTCATTCTTTTTATCATTAGTAGATTATGTAGATTAGTAGATTATTATTACATGGACCTTGGGATCTACAAGCAGTTGTGTAATTCAGAAATTGTTGCAGACTCTCATTCTCTTCTGGGGTTAGATTTGAAATGGAAATATCAGGAAAAGAAAATCAGAATTAGAAAGGGTTAAGAATATGTATTAGGCATATTATGTATAGGAAAATGTTTCTGATACTTGTCCTAATATTTTGAAGTCTAGGGTCAATATGGGTCTTTAGAAGTACTTAATAGGACATCTGACTACAAGATATTTGACCAGGTCAAGAAACTAAGTAATTTTGGGGTGATGTTTTGAAAAGGGCTGGTTTCAACAATGGTCTTCAGTGACACCAGAAGCCTTACTGCCAGTCATCACGTGCCAAGGTCCATCAGTTCTACACAGGTGGCAGAAGAAAGAGGTCCCAGAAGCCCAAGTTTGACCACTTGTATAGCTTAAAAAGATATTTTTAATTTTTCAACAATTTGATATTTTTATTTTTTGTGTGTAATTCAAGATAATCATTGTAGTTTAAAATTATCCCTAAAAAATAGATGCTATTTTCTGTGCAAAACAGAAAATAGAGACATTGAGACTCCAAAGAAAAGGACAAGTAAGTGAGACACTAAGACTGCAAGCCTCTGGGGCCCCATGTGGGAGTTCCACCGGCCCAGAGCCCTGGATGCAGATGTGGAGGCAGCAGAGCAGAGAAACAAGCATTTACCTGGAGGACTCAATTGTTAGAGTAGGGACGTATCAGTTGTCTGAGAGGTAGGGATTAGACTTGATAGTCTTTCCTTATTTCCTGAATCTATTATGTTTTGAAGTGTTTATGTATGTATATATACATATAAAAGCCCATAAATATGTATGTATGTGTAGATACATAATTTTAATAACATAAACAGCTTCTTGGGCTTCCCTGGTGGCTCAATGATAAAGAATCTGCCTGCAATGCAGGAGTTGTGGGTTGGACCCCTGGATGAGGAAGATCCCTTGGAGAAGGAAACGGCAACCCACTCCAGTATTCTTGCCTGGAGAACCCCACGGACAGAGGAGCCTGGTGGGCTCAGTCCATGGGGTTGCAAAGAGTTGGACACGACTTAGCAACTAAACAACAACAGCAACAAAACAGCTTCTAACATCGGGTGGTGGGTCTGGCGCGGACGCTTTCATAAAGTCAACAGCTATTATTCCCCCGTCATGTGACGGCATCAGGTCACAATTTGGGGTGTCTTTTGGATGGGAGGTGTGATAAACCCTAAGCATCCAGGACAACTTGTACACCATTCATTCTAGAAAGAGAGGCATGTTTAAGCTTGCAATGGACTCTTCAGGGCTCATTCTGCAATATAATCTTCACCATGAGCTCACCACGGAGACCAGAAATTTAAAAGTGCTTAATGTCAACAGGTAAGGAAAGACGGTTACATTTGAGGCGTGTCTTTCTGAATTTTACATAATCCTACAAATGATTTTAAAAAATAATTAGATTTCAATAAAGGATTAGCATCTATAAAACAGAGTTGGGAAACTGTATGGCCCATGGGCCAGAACTAGTCCAACATGTGTTTTTGCCAAAAAAAAAGAAAAAAAAAGTTTTATTGGAACACAGCCACATCTATTTGCTTATGTATCATTTATGATGCTTTTGTGCTACAATGGCAGAGTTGAACAGTTATGGCACAGACCATGTGGTCCACAAGGCTCCGAATATTTACTATCTGGCCCTAAACTAGAAAAACAAATATAAGCAACTCAACAGAAAACAAACAGGCAGAGGAAATGAACAGGCAGTGTATGGCAGAGCACACCAAATGCCCAATAAATACATGAGAAGATGCAGTTGTAATCAGGGAAATTCAATTTAAACTACACTTTGATTTTACTCGGTGTGCATCAGATTCACAAATATTTAAGTCTTAAAACATTAGTATTGGTAGGAAGTAGAGTAATGAGGTTTCTTATTTTCTGCTGAAGGAAGGACAAGTAAGTCCAGTCACTTTGGAAAGCCATTTGACATCCAATATGGTGAGTGTGTGAGTGTACCTAAGCTATGACCCAGCAATTCCACTTCTGGACACACACACATATATAAAGGAAAATACATTTTAGAGAATCTCTTGCATATATGAAAAAGGAGACTTGAACAAGAATATTCATGGTAGTATTGTTAGAAAAAAAGTTTAAATAGAATGGACAAATAAATAGTATATTTTTAAATGGAATACTGTGTAGTAATGAAAATAAATTAACAATAGCACATAGTTCATGAACATGGACAAAGCTCACAGGTTGAAGAAAACAAGTTGCTGAAGAATACAGAATGATATTCTTTTTAGGGATGCACACATACGAAAAATATGAAAATATGCCTGGGCATTAATGATGAAGTTTAGGCATGGGCTTACTTCCAGGGAAAGAAAGAAGGAAAGGAATATGATTGGGGAGGAGTACAATGGGAACTTCAACTACATTTGTAACACTGTATTTCTTAAGCTGACTGCTGTGAACTTGGATTTTTTTTCTTTTGTCATTTGGAAGTATTTTATAAAAAGTGAAATTCTGTACATTTGAGGACTTTTAATTCAGTTGTTATAGCACTCCCAGAGAACCCTCACAATCTCTGTTTTTGTTTCCTTAATAGAGCAGCCTGCAGAAGCATACACATGTATAGGTATGTATTTGTAAGAATGAGTGAGAGGGTGAGTGGGACCAAAGTCCAGCTTGTCCACGAGTCAACACACCTTGTACCCTCTGCCCCAAAGCCCCAAGCTGAGCATCACCAGGAAGGGATGCCTGCTTCGTTGCTCCACTTCCTCTTATCGAGCCTGTGGATGCTACCTATTTACTCATCCATGGCATGAAAAGCTAGAAAGAAGAACCAGCCTGCAGGCAGAGTCTCTATTAAGTTTATATCTTGTCTGTCATCAAATTTTGGTTCATCTAGATATCTTTCCAGGTCCTTAAGGGTTATGGAAAAGCTGATCATTTTTCTCTAGTTATCTGGGATAGGATCTTAAAAATCAGGGTGTGTTTTTTTTCTCTCTTTGGGCATCTTATCCAAGAAATGAAGACTAATTGGCCAGTTTAAAGCAAAGCACACATAATGTAGCAAAACTATACGAAACACTAAGACTGTAACATATCTTACCTCTTTTCTTCCTCTACCCATGTCCTTTGTTCCTGATATTTTCTCTTCTTGGACAAGCTGCAAATTTGAATCCTCCTTTCTTACCTTCTTCATCTCCTAGATAATAGAAATGTATTCTTCAACAAAGTCTGTATCTCTCCCTTTTCCAAAATCCAAATCTCTCCTTTCACTTAAGTTCCCAGCCCTAAGATCTTATTCCTTGAAAGCAAAGAATAAAGTTCCTGACTTGATATGCATCAAAATGTTGATTTTGAGGCTTAAAGCCTCGAAAGCTTTTGCAGTTTTAATCAAGTTTTGCATGTGATTCTTATGCTTACTAAAGTTTAAAGAAAGGAAACAAGTTATTTGGCCAAAATAAGATCAATCAGTATAACATATTATTGTTGTATAAAAAGAAGATAATGATATCTTGGCAAGAAAATTCTGTTGTAATGAAAGAGAAGTGTTAAAGGAATCAAAGAAACAAAATTAACAGTTTTCACTTGCTCCTGAGAGTTGCCAGCAAATAATGGAAGTGATTTAGACAATGGAATCCAGTTTAGAGAAGGCTCCAAGGGTACCATACAAGGAACCAGGAGCCCAGGAGCTGTTCTGTGATGATATTGGACAGAGCACAGTATCTGCAAGCTTCTGATTTCTTATCCATAAAACCAGAGGGTTGTCCAGCTACGTTTAAATTCTCTTTCAAACCTACAACTATAGGAAACAGGTTGTTCCTAAAACTTAAATTCAAGGCATATCTGTATTTATTTGACTGTCAAGCATGTCAAACAAGAATTTCTTGTTACTCATATGCCCAACTGGCATTATTTTAAAAGATAAACTCCTGGATGTAAGGATGATGGAAAATTTTCATTCAAATTTCTCGGGTCTGTATCAACTTTTTTCGTTTCTTTAATTTTACTTATATGACATGAGTCATCAACTTGATGACAGTGAATTTTTTAACTCTGCCTACCTTAAAATATTTGTGGGAAATGTCTTCAAAATCAAGAAAAATAACTCAAAATCATAGTGGACAGCAACAAAGGAGGTAGCTACAAAGCAGTAGTTGGTACAAACAATAATAATAATAACGTGGGGTCTATTATGCCGCAAAAGTCCAGAAGAGGAAGGAGTGCTGATAATCACTTCACAGCAAAGTTGCTGCTGGCTTCTCAAGGGGAGTTACTAGCACGCAAATGTTTTTGTTGTCTGGAAAAATTGTCCAGTGTTCAGAAACATCACTTCTGTTGACCCTAACAAGATTCCTGTGTTCCAGGATTTTGAAGTAGGTGAGAAAGTAGTCTGCGTTGGGGGTCACCAAAACTCTATATCGTGTATGGCTAATCGCTATGATTTAGCTACCCAGTGCATATCGCTGCTGCTGCTGCTGCTAAGTCGCTTCAGTCGTGTCCGACTCTGTGCGACCCCAGAGACGGCAGCCCACCAGGCTCCCCCGTCCCTGGGATTCTCCAGGCAAGAACACTGGAGTGGGTTGCCATTTAGATAGGTATAAAGATGTTAGGTGAAGGGAGAGGTTCGTGGGGGATACACTGTTTTAACTTCAGTATATAGGTGAAACTTAAATATTTACGCCAGATTAAGAGAAGCCTTTTCCCTCCTCTTTAAAATTCTTTTCCCATTTGCACAGCTCCCAGAGTCCTCTCCATTTGGAGCAGCACAGAGTCATTTGAAACTTAACTGAATGCTGGAGGCAAGTTCTACTTTTCAGGTCGTCCAATTTAGGAGATCCAATTTCTGCAGAGGGAGGAAAACGAGTATGTGTGTGTGTGTTGGGGGGGAAACCAGATTCTACGTCTTCAGATCCTTCTACCTTCGATCCACAACCTGCCACGCAAATCAAGCCAAGTCAGGGATTTCTGCCTAGAACTACCACCACCACCACCTTGTCACTCACGCCCGATACACACGCCCTTCTGGTCCACTCTTGGCCAATGGCGGCTCCCCTCCTCGCATAGTAATAAGCTAGAGACCTCCCCCGGCCAATGGCGCTCCGGGAGAGGGGTTAGTTTTGCATGTACCTAAGTGATTTGCATAACCCAGCGGCTGGGGGCTTGGGAACCCGAGCGTGCAACCCTAGAAGGGAAAAAGGACGGGAGGAGATCGAGCCGCGGCTGCGAGAAGAGCGAGAAAGAGCCCGGGTGTTTGTGCGAGAGCCGGGCGGGGGCTGGGGCGAGGGGCCGGCATGGCTGAAGTCTGCGCTCCGCAACCTTGAAGAGCGGCTGCGGCGGGAGGCCGGGGACCGAGAGGCGGGTGCGATGGCAGAGCGCGGCCCCCGCAGCTGCGCCCGGCCGGGCCGGCTGGCCTGAGCCGCGGGAGGACCTGGGGCTGCCTCTGCGCTTCCATGGAGCAGCGGGAAGGGCGAAACTCCGAAGCGCCGCGTTCCTGCGCTGCTGCCGCGGACTGTTGAAGGAGCGGATCCCGCGTGACTGCCGAGAGAGGAGCGCCCCCGGCCCAACCCGCAGGCCTGCCGCCCGGGGCGGCGGGGGGCGTCGGAGGGCGGCGGAGGCGCGCCGAGCGAGCGGCGCCGCGGGAGAGGCCGGCGCGGGTGGCGGCCGCAGCAATGCCGGGCCCGCTGGGGTTGCTCTGCTTCCTCGCCCTGGGGCTGCGCGGCTCGGCCGAGCCCAGCGGCGCGGCGCCGCCTCTCTGCGCGGCGCCCTGTAGCTGCGACGGAGACCGTCGGGTGGACTGCTCCGGGAAGGGGCTGACGGCCGTGCCCGAGGGGCTCAGCGCTTTCACCCAACTGCTGTGAGTGCGCGTTGCGGGGGCGCCGGGGGTGGGGGCGCCGGGGGGCGGAGCCAGTGGCAGATCCCATCCCACCCCCACCCGCACCCCCGCAATGTGCCGAGGAGGGTGGGGGTGTGGGCCGCCGGCACCTCCTTGGCACTCACTCCAGTGCCACGGGCTTCCCAAGCTTTGCCAACCCGGGTCCGAGACCCGTGTAGCTCTTTTTCCCAGGCTTTAAGGGCACGATCACCAGCTCCCCCACACCTCCTAACTCTCAAGTGCATCTGGGGCCGAGGAGGAGAGAGGAATCTGGAAACGCTTGCCCTTGGCAACCTTTTCACGCGACTTTGTCTTCTCACCCGGGCCCCCTGCTCAGCTGGCAAGAGCTTTGAAGGCGTTAGGGGTGAGGGCGCCTCGAACTTGGCCCGAGTCTGAGACCGAGGCGGTTTTCGTGGGGAAGCATGTGGGGAGAAGAAACACCTGTACGGTAGTCAGGGCCAGTGGCCTTCCTGTTTGGCCCTGTCCGGGGAGAGCAACCTGGCACCTGGGTCCGCTTGCACTCCAGACTCATCAGCCAGTGCCTGGGGTTCTGGAGCGCGCGGGGAAGCCAGGCCAAAACAAGGGAAAAGGAGGGGAAATTGCAGGTTTCTCTAGATGTATTAGTCTTCTTACCCAACAAGGCCTTTTAAAGAAAGAATGCTGACCTGAAGTACAGGATATTGGAGGAAAATGAAAGTGCCAGAGCATAAGCTCTCGAAAGGTAGCCGTTCTCTGTTGTTGCTTAACCAGGAGAACTTTTCTTTTGAGCTCCCCGAGGTTGGGGAAGTCGCTCAAATGGTTCTGACTCCCACAGACCCTCTCCGCAAATGGGGACAGTCTCAGCTTTTAGACATTCGCTTCAGAAAAGAAGAATCTGAAATAGGTGCTGGAGGTGGCATTGGCAGACGGCCCCCGCAGAGAAAGAACAGGATAACTGAGTGCCGGGCTTGGGGGAGGCTCCTGTTCCTGCTTGTGCTGTGTGGCCAGATTAAACCAAGGGCAGTGAAAGAACTGTTTGAGAGAGAAAGGGGTTCTGAAAGGCCTTGGGTAAAGGGAATTTCCTTTTACCTTATACCTCCTGAGGGGGATCCCATAGACCTAGACAGTTGGAAAGAAAGAGCAGACCCCCGTGGAGAATCCTGTCTATTCAGGCCAGAGTATGCTGCCTCCAGGTGGGTGGTGGGAACTGTTCTGCTTGCTGTCTGCCAATGGGTGGGTTTTTTTTAGAGTATCCTGGCCAGTTGCCTTGGAACCAGTGTCATTCTTTGCCCCCCCGACACCTTCTCTTTTTTTATCCCCCTCCTTTCAGGTTGAAGTCACATATCTGAAGTCGTTTTCCTTCAATAAGGTGAAATTTAACTTTTCAGTGAAAAATATTAACTTTGCAGTGAGGAGCATTCTGCCTACAAAAGATACATTATGTGGAAAAGTTGGGGCCGGAGTGGGGAACCAGAAGGGATGGGACTATTTTTTCCCCCCAAGACGTCTTTAAACTTTTAGGGAATTCATTGCAGAAGAGGTGCCTTTCCCTGACACTTCTTTCAAGCCCCAGAGAGAAAAGCAGTTGAAAAGACCTTGTTGAGCAGATTCCTTGAGTTTTAATGACTAGTCTTGCCTGCTCTGTAAGGAAAAGGGCTGTTTTACATTATTACCTAAAAAGCACAAAGAAATATCACATTTTTGTGAGAGTGCACTCCTTGCTATAGCGCATCAGCCATCTTTCTTTAGAATTCACCAATGTTCTGTTTTTGACTTTGAGCCTTACACAAGTGACTGTGGGTGGCTTGGGAAACATGAAGATAATTGGCACGAGTCCAGATCAGATTGCCTAAACTAGTATCGTCGTAGCACTCTCTGAGCTGTGGTAGAGGGCACTTGTGTTACATTTTCTTCTTCACTTCATGAGCTGTAGAGTATTATACACCTGACAACTCCTTATTTCGCCTGAATACTCTCCATTTCACCCTTAAAAGTATGTTATATGACCAGTGCATGTAAAGGGCGTCGCAAGGGCAGTATATTTGCATTTGGAAAATCAGTGACTTCAAAAGCCACATTGGGGAGGGGTGGGTGCCCACACACAATTGATCTTACAAGACATCTTGGAATCACCCAAGTACTGTTTGCAAGTACTTCTGATTTGCTGTCCCATCACAGCTTTGGTGAGCCTAAGCCACACACCAAGAGACTAGATCAAGAGTCCCCAAACTTTGATTGACCAATTTTCTAATTTCTGGAGCATGGGCACCGAGGCCTATTTAGTTATCTGTAAAATGGTAATCACAAAAATAGAAATCAAAATGATGAGACTATAATTTTAAATGAATTCTTGTATTTTTTTGTCATTCCTCAGTGATATCTTGCCTTCACCTCACTCAGGGGTGTACACATCCCACATTGGAAACTTGGTCGATAGAGCAGGGATTTTATTTTATTCAACGTGGAGGGCACAGAGCCCAGTACCCAGGAAGCACTTTAAAAATGTTGCAGTGAATAAATAAGGACTTCAGGGCACACCAAGGGGCAGAATTGGGGATTGGAATTCAGCCCTCATTCCCACATGGGATTGCCAAACTCTGCATTCTCAGCATTTAGCCTTTTGTCCAGATCTGAGAAGGCCCCAGAGTGAGGAGGCTACCTGCTTCTTCTCCTTTAGGCTCGTTTAAACTTGTTCAGTCTAACAGTGTCTATTTCCTGCCGAAAGCTGCTTTATCCAAGTCTAGGGGCAAAATCAGATCTAATCCTCAGTATTGTTGATGAGAGTCTTGTGTTCGCAGCATCGGCTGCACCTGTAGTGATTATTTGTATTTCGCAGCAGCAGTTCCCCATCCTACGTGTCACAGTGCGATGGCTCGTCACACTTCACCCTGAGATGTTTGAAAGGAGGTGCTCTGACTAGTATTAAAATTCCAACGTGTATTTTTAATCAAAAAGATTCAAGGTTATTCCTCTATTAGATCTAATAAGGTCCGTCTTAATCACCTGTGTTCCAAGATTCTTGATGGGGAGATAAAGAGATGAAGTCACCATGGAGGTGGGGAAGGGATTGTGAATGTATGTTCTCTGGTTTGTGTGGCCAAACCACAAAATTTGAGACCTGTAGGGACACAAATTTCCACATCCTAGGTTATATCTGGTGCATAGTTTTAGGATTATAAAGCCTGTTTCTGTGGCTTTGTGGAGAGGGTCTGAGCCCTTGACCGTAGTAGTTCTTACCATACTACTCAGTAATTGGGTGGCCTTGGGCAAGTCATTCTACCTTTTTTTGGGGGGAGGCGAGTGACAGTTTTTCATTTGAAAAATGAAGTCATTGGATTCACTAGGTCCTATTTAGGCTGCTTGTAGCTTCCAGATAGATGTTCTATGATTTTATAATCCTTTCACAATTTTGGAATGGCAAGGTGACTATAGCATTCTGCTGCTTTCGTGAAAAGATCCCAGAAGGATCTGAATATCCTTCTAGTTGAAGTTGCACAAGCCTATTTATTGCCACTCACTCTGAGGAAGAGTTCTTTGTGTTTCGAAGTGTGTGTTAGGAAATTTGCCATGGAGACTTGTTACAGAATGCCTGACTAGCTAAGGCGCTTTGCTGGGGTAGAATAGCCCTGCTTGTTTCCTGTCGGTATGGCTTCACACTTGGAAAATAAAATCACTCTGTTTCAGTAATTTGGATACTGTACAAAAAGTTACTCAACGTCCTCACTTCCATGTAATTAGTCATAATCTCTCCAGCCTTCACAGTGTGCGTACCCTGTACAGAGGCAGGTTAGCAAGCTTTCTATATAAAATTGATGGTTACCTGAGGGGCTTTGAAGGGTTTTAAAAAATAATCTGTTTTTTCTTCTTTGGGAAGCATCATCTCAAATTCTTCCCTAAGGTGTACTTTTTTCATGATCCCAAGCACCTTTCTTTTAATAGTATTATTTGAAAATATTTTCTTATGTTTCCTCTAACGTTAGTTGTATTCCCAGGCAGGTCAGTAATCAGTGGCTAATTGTTTATGCCTTTTTTGATGGTCAAGACTTGATATCTTGGTGTCTGAATTACTGTCTGTAAATTTCACTGTTAGCTTATTTTCTGTGGTGTGTCTCTCTAGCGAAGTATTTGTGTTATATACCAGGGAACTTTGTTCTAAACAAGGGCAATATATGAACATCTTTAAGTACAGGTCCTTCATTTCACAAACTAGTGAACTGCTGGATTTTCTTTCAATTCAAGAGGAAAGAGCATTCTGCTGGGAATATGGAGAGCTGGTTTCCAGATCTGTCAATAAATCACACAAGTGACCTTGAGTGGTGACATACTTAACCCTTCAGGGCCTTGGTTTCTTCACCTGAGAATAAGGAAGTAAACAACTCTTACAGCCAAGAGTTTTCTTTCTATTTGATTTGATTTTTTCCCCAATACATTTGTCTGATTCTCTCTTGTGTTAAGAGTAGTGTAGGTGTCTCAATCCTGAAATCTCTCCCCCACCCAGAACACTTCTCCAATTGTCCGACTCTATTGGAATGTATCCATTGACTGGGAAACGCACTGCCTCACAAGGCAACAATGTGCTGGGTGTGGTCTGAGTTGTACCCAGGATTTAAACCAGCTCTGACTCTCCTTCTGGGGCTCCTGAAGGCTTGTGGTAACCACTGACATTTTATGATTCTCAGTCCAGCTCAATGCTAATGACAGTTATGGTATCGCAAGCATTTAATGTCCAGGCACTTGGCTCTTACCATTAGAGTCGTAAGGTAACGTTTGACAACTTAATCTCTTAGGGAAGATCAAAGTTCTGTGCTAGGAGGTGGATCCAGGCAAGTTTGGGCGTTTTCTTAGCCTCTGTCGGGTTACCTCTCAAATTTTTATTTTAGCCATCTTTATAGTAGGAAGCACTGACAGACAGCCTGCGAGTTTGTGTTTTGGTCTTTGGTCTCCTTGGTTGTGCTTATTTATCCTTATATTCCCATTTTCCTTATCAAGAAATAATGGATATTGGTGACTGATGGCTCTCACTGCTTTCACTCTCTCTGAATCTGTGTAGATTGTCTAGCAAGTTGTAAGGCTCTTTTAGTGACTCTTTGACATTTTTCCAAGACTGTTTCTCACTTTTTTCTCTTTAAAAAAAAGATATATTTCCATAAAAGCTCAGTATTTATCAGTATACCTGGGTTAAAAGTTAAACCCTCCCCAATGTGCCCTTAACTCTGAAAAATGTAACTAATGTAACTTGATAAGACAGCTTTTCTTTTCATTTTTTTTAGACTAGAGATCAAGGTTTTGACTTTAGAAATGTATTATCTAGCTTGCTCTTTAATTGCCTCCTGCAGCCTTCAAGTTTTTGGCAATGCCAAAAGCTTGTTTTCCTATGTAGACAAGGGTATGGCTAATTTTTCCCCCCTTCCCCCCCAGTTTTGTTCAGTGAAGTGTAGTTTTTCGAAACATTCATTGAGGATAATAAAATACTTTAGCTTTAAAGTCTGTCAGTGAAGAAAAAACAGTTAAGGCATTTAACAAGTCAGTACTCTTACACAATAACTAATTTGTTTGCCTTCCCAGATATTTCTTTTGTGTTTCAACACTTGATGGGCAGACAGCAGGCCAGGTATCCTTCCTATTGTCTGAAACTGAATGAATTCAAAACTGAATTTAGAAATGATTTTCTAGTTCATATACGTTTGGTAACATCTCAACTTTCTAAAGACGAGCCCGTTACTACTCAAATACCCTCTTTAAAAGGCAAGATGTGGTTATCTTATAGTGTACTCTGAAATCACCCACCCATAGACAAATATTTGTTATTAAACTTTGTATATGGCTGGGACTGTTTTTAGCAAATGTATAGAAATATTGTGTGTCCTATACAGGCAGTTAAAACTCTGACGGGGTGGTTGTTTTTAGTCTCTAAAGTATGTTTTGATACCGTTACATATTTTACTAGTTAAAAGAGCATGCTAGCCTAGTTCCTCCATCCCTGCAGTAAGATTTGTCTTTTGGCATCTCTTATTTTAAATGCAAATGATTGGGGCTCAGGAATGCCCATCTAAGAGTATAAGTTTCAAAAACGAACATTAAAAATATATATTTTGATAGTTCTCTTAGCTTTACTGTACTGAAAGCTCTTGTGAGAAAAACATTGAACCACCCCTCTTGGCAGCATGTTGGCCCATTAAGAATATAAGAATATCCTTGTAAGGAAATGTAAACCATAGATATTTTGGGAGGCAGCTGGACCAAGACGGTATACGTTTAGATCCCAGTCTGGTCTGCTGTCTGTGCGAGTGAGAAAACATGTAGTGGGAAAGCATATTTAACCTATTATGGAATATTTAATGATACTTCATCCTTTATATTTCATTTGTATTTAAGTATTCTGAATCAAGATACGTAAAAAGTTAAGTAATCTCCTTGAGTTAGCTAACCCCCCCTTTGTTTTTCCCTAGGAGAATATAGCTTTTTTTAAACAAAGTTTTAAATATAAAATTGGCCGTTAAAACAATAGAAATGCACACTGACAGCAGAATATTTTTATTTTTTGAATCAGATTTCAGAGCCTGGGATCCAGAAAAATCATAAGTTGGATTCTCCCCTGTTCCTGTATATTTTTTAAGTTTTCTGTGGGGAAATTTTCCTTCCTAGGTAGGGCAACTTAACTTTGGCAAGGAGATGGCGCCTTTCCCTTGGTGCTGTGGGAAGCATGACTGAAGACTGGACCCAGGATTGCTGGGGACCCCATTTGTCCATTCTCTCCAGGGTCTGAGCACCCACATGGAGCTCTCAGTATAAGCCACAGAGTCACCCAGTACAAGTGGGGACATCTGACTGCCCTGAAGAGTTTGACTGGAGCTGTTTTCCTAGTGAGATAGAGAGTTGGCCATTAGAAGTTTCACTCTTATTCACACTTCTTGTTTGGAAGTGCAAGGTAGGAGGTGTGCTTCCAAGTTGGCAGTCTTCTCTCTGAAACAGTGGGGATTGGGCTCTGATGGTGATTAGCTTCTGGCTTTACCTATTGACCTACCAGGTAAGCTTCATGCTAAAAGGCCCTCAGAGAAAGTATATAAATGATATGGATACTGTGAGAAGGGCTGGGCAGATTAGATTTTTCTCGGGAGAGAAGAGACCTCCTCTTTGGTCTCTCCTTATCTCATATCAAGCATGTACAGAATTCTACAATTTGATCAGAGTTAAGAAAGGAATATTCAATGCATTTTAACATTTAGTATTATGTTTTAAAGCTTGATTTCCCTGGTGGCTCAGATGGTAAAGAATCTGCCTGCAAGGCAGGAGACCAAGGTTTGAACTCTGGGTTGGGAAGATCCCCCGGAGAAGGAAATGGCAACCCACTCCAGTATCCTTGCCTGGAGAATCCCATGGACGCTGGAGCCTGGTGAGCTACAGCCCATGGAGTCTCCAAGAGTTGATCATGACTGAGTGACTAGCGCTTTCACTTATTATAAAAACATTACATGTGGATTTATTAACTGGTACTTAGCAGTTTATTATAATCCCACTTCTCATCTGTTCGGTTCATCTCGTTTGCTTAGTGGAGTGTGTTTTAAAATCTTAATGTTTTCTTATCTTTGTAACAAGGAAAAACTTTGCAGGTTGGTCTTCTGCCCTCCCTAAGGTCATTTTGAATCCGTGGTCTCATAATTCAGCTTTTTATGTCACTGTCTACGCTTCAGTGTTCTTTTTATGCACCTGTTTTTATGAACAAGACTTCAGAAATGGTTTTATTTTTGAGAGTGTGGTTTCCAGGAATCAAGACCTCTGAGCTCCTCAATCTGCACACTTGGGGAGATCACTTTTTTTTTTTTTTTTAAGAATTTAAAAAAATTTATTTATTTATTTTTGGCTGCACTGAATCTTAGTTGCTGTGTGGGCTGTCTCCATTTGCAGCAAGTGGGGGCAGCTCCTGGCTTCTCTTGTTGCAGGAGCACAGGCTCTAGGCATGCATGCTCAGTAGTTGTAGAGTACAGGCTTAGCTGCTCTGCAGCATGTGGGATCTTCTTGGACTAGGGATCAATGTCCCCTGCATTGGCAGGCAGATTCTTTACTGCTGGAAGCTTCCCTAATATCCACCAGGGAAGTCCTGGGGATATCACTTAATCCCTTGGGACATCGGCTTTTCCATCTGCAAAAGGAGTTCACTTGACTTCAAGGGTCATACGTAAAAAATTTCAGCATGACCTGTTTGAGTGACCGCAAGAGAGTCCCTTGGACTGCAAGGAGATCAAACCAGTCCGTCCTAAAGGAAATAAGTCCTGAATATTCATTGGAAATAGTGATGCTGAAGCTGAAACTCCAATATTTTGGCCACCTGATGTGAAGAACTAACTCATTTGAAAAGACCCTGATACTGGGAAAGATTGAAGGCAGGAGGAGAAGGGGATGACAGAGGATGAGATGGTTGGATGGCATCACTAACTCGATGGACGTGATTTTGAGTGAACTCCGGGAGTTGGTGATGGACAGGGAGGCCTGGCATGCTGCAGTCCATGGGGTTGCAGAGTCAGACACGACTGAGCAATTGAACTGAACTGAAGGACCCATTACATTATGTTGTCATTTCTTTGGGGTGTGACTAAGCAGTTGTCTATGTGTGCTATCCCTTTAAGTCATTTAGATTTAGAATTCTAAACTCTGTTTCTCTGGTTCTTTGAATGTGTATCAGGTTTATAGCCTGTTGGAAACTTCACAGTGAGCCTCATACTAATGGGAAAATGTCTTCTTGGCTGGCAGACTTTTCATTCAGAAAACTGTAAAGATCCTGGTGGAGAAAGGACAGCGCGTATGTTTTTATCAAGATCCCTTCTTGTAGGTGGTGCTGCTCCCTTTGCAACAAGAAAGCCTAATGGTTGGGGGTTACAGTTTCTCTAGAGGAGAGAGCTCAGGGAAAATCATGCTTTCTTGCCTTAGTCTCTGGCTGGCCATTGCTTCCCTGAGATGGCTGGTCAAGTCAAAGGATGCTCTCCTAATAGGGGGACACTTTGTTTCTCTTCCTAGCAAATGGGCAGGTAACTTGAGACAGTGTCAGTGTGATCTTTATTTTTTAAATTTAATTAGTTATTTTTTGGCTGTGCAGAGTCTTCGTTGCTGCAGGAGGGTTTTCTCTAGTGGGGGCTGCTCTTCATTACGGCGCGTGGGTTTCTCATTGCAGTGGCTTCTTGTGTTGCAGAGCACGGAGTCAGTAGTTGTGGTGCACCGTGGGCTTAGTTGCTCCACAGCACGTGGAGTCTTCCCAGACCAGGGATCCAACCCGTGTCCCCTGTACTGGTAGGTGGATTCTTAACCATTTAACCACCACGGGAGAAGATGTAATCTCTAGACACTCATTTTCTACTTCCAGACTTTCGAACACTAAGGATTTTCATGCAGTAATGCTTAACTTTTTAAGCAAGGTCATGCCAGTGAGTGCCCAGCGGTTTCTCATCACTTTCCATATTGGGGATGGATAAGATTTGTTCAGGTTTGACAGTTTAGCTGGATTCTTGTCTCTTCATATCACTTTGTAACAATATGCAGATTATAAGATTACTTTCTCTTTTAAGTACTTTGATATTTTACTTGTTATTGGATACCTGTTTTTTTTTTTTTTTTTAATGTTTGAGACCAATGCTTGTGTTCCATGGATAAAGAAAAGCTTATTATCCTTGGAGTAATTTTAGAACTAAAATCCCTTTCACACATTGCTCAAAAGTTATATGACATTCTTGGTAAGCACACTTAAATCTTTCTCAGAAACCTTAAAAACTTTTCTGGGTTTCAGTTTAGCTCTGATTTGAAAGTGAATTGTAAAGCCAGAGCAGCAGCTAACAGGCAAAAGTGCTAACAACCTATTTAGATTGGCTGAGTGTTTCAAATACAGTTGTGCATTTTCTACCCCAGTCTCTTTCTCTAAAAAAAAAAAAAAAAAATGTTTGAGATGTTTTTCCCATTACCATCTTGACATCTGCCTGGTTACACATGAATAGCTTGACCCAGGCCCTCAGCAGGGAGACTACCATGGCCTTGCTTTCAATAGCCATGTCACTGACAAAGAAAACATATGGAATATTTCATCCCTGCCCTTTGCAAACAGTCTGGGGCTGTGAGGGCATGCAGCAGAAGGCTTCATCCTTCATGGTAAGTTGGCAAGTTTGTGTGCTAACCACAGGCTCTGCAGTTAGCAATCAGACTGTGTTTTCCAAAGGCCCATTACATTCTGTGGAAAGGCAATCTCGTGTTTTGGATAAATCAGTGTCTAATATTAGTTTGAATTAAGTTTATATGACCAGTTTCCATAGTGGGGTTTTCTGCTAGATCAGTTATTTCACCAAAGGGAATTTGTGTGTGTATTCGGAATGTTTCAAGGCTGTTCTCCCAGGTTTGATATGTGGTGTCCATTTGATGGATAGAATGATAGAACATGCCTTGAGGACTGTCTGCCTTGATGTTTATCTTCTTGTCAATCTGTAGAAAGAGGTCCATTGATCATTCTCCTGCTAGCCAAGGCCCACCACATTGACCTTTAAGGTTTCTGTTGCATAGCACCAGCTTCTACTGGGGACTTGGTTTCAGTTCAGCGAACATTAACGGCTTTGCTTGTGGCATCTAAATCCACAGTGTGGAGGCTTTGTCAGCAGGTGTAGCAGGAGAGGGCCAAGAATGTGGAAAAGAGGGGTAAATCAACTGCTGTCTTTTTCAGGTCTTCTTCTGCATTAAAAGAATTTGCCCTTGGCACTACCCTGGCTGATGTGGCATTGCAGAAGGGGGAGTAGAAAAAAGCAACACCCTGTGACAGCAAAGATGAGAAGATTCATGACTTTGGCGGAGGAAATAATGACATACATTTCGTCAGGGTCCTTTCCAGCCCTTCAGTTACCCGAGCTTGAATTTCTAGTTCTATTGTTTCTTAGATGTGCTGGCTGGTTTTGTCAAGAGTGGATGACAGCTTAAAAAGGAAGTGAGTTTTATCCCTGATAGAGGCAAATATTTAAATGTATACATCTCATTTAGAAGGTATTTCCTTTTAAAAAAATTTTTTTTATTTTATATTAAAGTATAGCCAATTAACAATGTTGTGATAGTTTCATGTGGACAGCAAAGGGACTCAGCTATGTAGAAGATATTTCTGATGGTTCTTGCTCTCATTACTGAATATTTGCTGTAAATCAACATGCTAATAGACATTGCTGCCTCTCACATTTTCTTGTATTAATTCATTTTGTAGTTCTTAATTATAATACATTTCCTTTAAATTTGGAAACTTACATTTTAAAAAGTTCTTGGGAGTTTATATTTTAAAAACTTTTGGTTTTCCAATTCATGAATGAGTCTATGTGAGGTTCCCCTCACTTTCTGTTAGTGACTCTGTATGTTTATTCTAAAATAACTGGTATAATCTCCAATGTCCTGTCTTCCTTCTTTGACTGCTTAACTGATCTTCATAACTATGAATTCATAGGGAAAACTCCCCTAAACCTCTCAATCTTAAAAGCTCTCCCTTTCTAGTGTACAGGAATATAGCCACCAACACTGTTCAGATCTAGAACATCCCATCACCCATCCTATGCCCTTGGTAGTCAACCTCTCTCCCCACCTTTGGTCCCTGGCAACTGATGATCTCTCTTCTGCCTTGGGTCACATATTATTCTGAATTTACCAGAATGTCATATAAATGGAAAGTAACAGATTATATTCTTGTGCCTGGCTTCTTTGACTTATCGGAATGCGTTAGAGATTCTACCATGTTGTTGCCATCTTGTTGCGTTTCTGTATGTAATATTCCTTTTTATTGTCAAGGAGTACTCATTATATTTAGTAGAGTAGTGTGTTAGTCACTCAGTCATGTCTGACTGTTTGCAACTCCATGGACTATAGCCCACCAGGCTCCTCTGTCTGTGGAATTCTTCAAGCAAGATTACTGGAGTGAGTTACCATTTTCTTCTCAAGGGGATCTTCACGACCCAGGGATTGAACCCGTGTCTCCTGCATTGCAGGCAGATTCTTTATCATCTGAGCCACCACAGCTTCCCTGGTATTCCATTATATGGATGTACCACAATTCTTTTATCATTTCCACAGTTGAGGGACATCTGCTGTTTGTCCAGTTCTTGGAGTAACGAGAATAAAGCCATTATGAATATTCATAGAGAGGTTTTGTATGAACATGTAGAGGTTTTCATTTCACTTGTATAAATACCTAGAAGTGAGCTCCTGGGGCATATGGTAAGTATATGTTAATAAGAAAACGGTCTAGATTTTAATGTCTTAGAGGTTTGATATCCCTCAGTACTTATAGCCTCAATATATTGTTAACATGGTATGTATGTGGCAATTGCAGAAATCTCTAAAGATTGGTTATGTTTAAATGTCTGTGCTTTTACCAGAGTAGAATTCTTAGCCTTCTTTTTGATACCCGGCAGTTAACTATGATACCCCAAGGATTCGTGTGGAAATGAGACCAAAGTGGAGCATTTTGCTGACAGTGAAAAAACTTTGCATTAGTGCATTTGTGTTTGGAAAGTCTGATTCAAAAAAATGGAAATTTGGTAAGGAATTGCTAGGCCTTCTTGTGTATTTGGCATGTTAGACGTGGCATGGTTCCCATTTTATGGCTGAGCAAACGAAGTTGGAAAGGGTTAGGTAACTTGTGCTGACATCCCAGTTAGTGGGTGGTAGTTGGTGTTTGGTATTTACTTGTCCATCCTGTAGTTAACTTGGAGAGTTCACAGTTTCAGAAAAGGGAAAGGTTATAATTTAAAAGAAATGGTAAGAAGCTACAGATTATTACGGGGGGGCGGGGGGGACAGAATTAAAAATTAGGCATCCTCAGAAAGCATACACATGTACATGTGTACATGCAATGGGAGATTATCACTTGATTTAGGAGTAACTTATGTTCAGAAATCAATTCAGGACTTCCCTGGCAGTCCAGTGGTTAAGATTCCACACTTCCACTGCAGTGGGCATGGGTTTGATCCCTGGTCAGGAAACTAAGATCCTACATGCCATGGAGCTTGGCCAAAAAAAATTAAAAAAAAAATCAATTTACTAGGTAAAATTATGTTTTATTCATAGCAGAATTAAAAAAAAAAAAGACCTCACTTGGTCTCCTTGCTTTCTGTACGTCTTTGTTTAAAAGCTTTCACATCGTTTTCTATGTTAATAGTGTTTTTCCATGTCAGGAAAATAAATATTAGTTGTGTGACTTTTGGCTTGGTCTTTTTTTTGTGGAATTCCCTCGAATGGTATATGACCATCAGATCCATTAACATACTCACTTTTTGGTTTCTTAAGGAGAAACAAATTTCTGAATTTGCTTCTTTAAACCAAAACCCTGAAGTAAATTAGAAAGCAAAGTGTGCAGTATGATGGTTCCCATATAGCTGCCCCCTTTCACTCACTGGAATTTCCTGCCTCTCCTGTTGAAGATGTTTTTATAGGGAAGTCAGCATAAAAGTGAATCACCCATGAGCCTTTTTTTCCCCCCTCAAGGCATTTCATGTAGTCAACTTGGTATTAATTTAGCTGGTACTCTTCAGTTGACTTGAACACCGTGTTTTTGGATTGTGAGCTGATGTTTATTAAGCTGTTAATATTTTACAGACTGAATGGGTTCCTGTTTGAATCTGTGTGCTCTTTCCTTTAACAGCAGGGCTGTTCACGACTGAATCTGTGACCACAGTTTTGATTTTGAATGTACCAGCCCCCAGCTTGGAGGGTCATTTACCTGGTAACACTGCAGGTGGTCGTCTTCTGGAAGCATTTTGCTGTTTTATTTCGCTGAAGTTACATTCTTTGTCATGAAGAGCTGCTTCATGGTCTGCCTTGCCATACAAATAAACCATTATCATCATCTTGTTATGAACATAGAGGCTAAAAATAACAAATGTCATTGAATACCAGGCATTGGGTGAAGCATCTTTGCATGTATTATCCATTTAATACTCCTATCAGCCCTCTAAAGCACATGCTTTTATTTTCCATTTGATAGATGGAGAAACCTCCAGGGGCGGCGGGGGGAGGTGAGGGTGCACAGGTAATAAATAAGGTTTTGTGGATGAGATGTTGGATCTTGCTTTTTCAGACCAGGATTATTTGGTTGAGTGGTTTATATGGGACAGTGTCCTTTAGTCGTCTTCTTAGAGGTAGGCATTTCTCTTTGTATGGTGGATATCATGAACGACTTGTTTTATAGATGAAGAGTTAGTTCTGGAGAGATTAAATCTGTTTGTTCTTGGCTTGAAGTGTTCTCAGCTCCTTAGAATGTAGATTCAGACCCTTCTAAATCTTAAAAGTCTCTGGTGCGATGGTCCTAAAAATCTTGTGTGTGTTAGGAGCCACTCAGCAAAGAGGCTGTATTTACATGTATTTATATGGCTCAGATAGTGAAGAATCCACCTACAGTGCAGGAGATGCAGGTTTGATCACTAGGTTGGAAAGATCCCCTGGAGAAGGAAATGGGAACTCACTCCAGTATTCTTGCCTGGGAATCCCATGGACAGGAAGCCTGGCAGGCTACAGTCCATGTGGTGGCAGGGTCAGACAGGACTAAGCCACTAACACTTTTACTCTCACACATGTATATATATATTTACATACACATACATATATTTACATCTTCCCTGGTGGCTCAGAGGTTAAAGCGCCTGCCTCCAATGTGGGAGACCCGGGTTTAATCCCTGGGTCGGGAAGATCCCCTGGAGAAGGAAATGGTAACCTACTCCAGTATTCTTGCCTGGAGAATCCCATGGACGGAGAAGCCTGGTAGGCTACAGTCCATGGGGTCGCAAAGAGTCGGACACGACTGAGCGACTTCACTTACTTACTCACTTACATATATTTACATGTTTAAAGGTCTTGTATCTATTTAGTATTTTTTCAGCATTTCAACTACATGAATCATAACCAAATTTTTGCTAATATTTTTCTGACCTTCCCTCCTTTCTTGAAAGTTCACTTCTTTTAAGAACTGGTAGAAGACTGTTGGTCTGATTCACGTTCTCCATTTAACCTGGAAGAAATCCAGTTGCATTTAGTTGTATGATTTGCCCAGAACCATTGGTAGCCTTCCAGGGTATGTTGACAAAACAAAGGAGAAGGAAGCATGTTATCAGAGTAGATGGTCTTTTCTTTGATTATATAAATCTTTAATATTTAATGAGACTTTGACTTGTGTTCAATTCAGTTCAGTCGCTCAGTTGTGTCCGACTCTTTGCTACCCATGAATTGCAGCACGCCAGGCCTCCCTGGCCATCACCAACTCCCGGAGTTCACTCAGATTCACATCCATCGAGTCAGTGATGCCATCCAGCCATCTCCTCCTCTGTCGCCCCCTTCTCCTCCTGCCCCCAATCCTTCCCAGCATCAGAGTCTTTTCCAGTGAGTCAACTCTTCGCATGAGGTGGCCAAAGTACTGGAGTTTCAGCTTTACCATCATTCCTTCCAAAGAAATCCCAGGGCTGATCTCCTTCAGAATGGACTGTGGATCTCCTTGCAGTCCAAGGGACTGTCAAGAGTCTTCTCCAACACCACAGTTCAAAAGCATCAATTCTTCGGCACTCAGCCTTCTTCACAGTCCAACCCTCACATCCATACATGACCACAGGAAAAACCATAGCCTTGACTAGACGGACCTTAGTCGGCAAAGTAATGTCTCTGCTTTTCAATATGCTATCTATGGCTTCTGCTTGTCGGATGGTAAGATTTTCTGTGCTTCTGCCCTGTTTATTGTCCAGTCTTTCCGGGTCCAGTACTTGATTGACATTGTAGGTGAGGTGAGTAAACAGCTTTGTGTGAATAATTTTATCAGTTCAAACTATTTTCTGAGAGCTGTTAATATTGGTATAATGGTTCATGAAATAAGCTCTAAAGTAATAATTACTTACTGGGTTAACAAGTCATTGCTTTAAAAATTAATTTCTTCAGCACATATTTTGTGAGTATTAAGAATTGTTCTTGGAGATGGAGAAACAGATCGTGTCAGATATCTGACAATATCTGACAGTGTCCCTCTCTTCATGTAACTTAGCTGGCTTGGGCTGGGGTAGGGGTGGTGGTAGACAGTAAAAAAATAAACATAATAAACATATAAGATTAGCTAATTTTAAGTACTATCAAGAAAAATAGAACAGGATGAAGGGGACTCACTATTTAAGAGTTGCCAGGGAAGCCTTGAATCCCAGAGTGATTAAGGTAATTACTGATTAAGAGAGTCAGTCAGTATCTGTTGGAATATGAACCCATCTTAAGCAATGGCAAAACTAGATTTTAAAAGTTCCTCCCCACCCCATAATTATAATTTAGTTAAAACATAAAAAGAGTATATGCATTGTGTGCATTTTCACATGCTGTAATAAACTGGCATATCAATACAGTGGACTACTACACAGCAGTAAGATAGCCAACTGTTGATACATGTTAAGTGTGGATAGGTCCCATGGGTATTATGCTGGGCAAAAAAACCAGTCTCGAGGTTATATCTGCTGCATGATCCCATTTAAAATAGCCTAGAAATGACAACATTTTAGAGTGATGGAGAATTGGTCAGTGGTGGCTAGGGTTAGAGGTGGGAGAACAGTGAGACTAAAGAGGTACAGGAGGGAGTGAGGGAGCAGTGATGGCAAAGAGAGGGCTTTATTTTATTTCATTGAGTTTTTAGCATAGGTATAGTTGCATCTGCGCCTCCCCAGTGGCTCAAGTGGTAAAGAATCTGCCTGCAATGCAGGAGACACAGGTTTGATCCTTGGATTAGGAAGATCCCCTGGAGGAGGAAATGGCAACCCCTCAAGTATTCTTGCCTGGAAAATCCCATGGACAGAGGAACCTGGCGGGCTACAGTCCACGGGGTCACAAGAGTCAGACATGACTGAGCACGTAGTTGCATTTAGTGCCCTAAAGTGAGGATTAGAGGTGAGAGCAGAGTTTTTCTTGAGAATATTTTTTATTGAACAGCCATAACATTATGGGAGGTTTTAATATTCATTTTCCAAGTTTGTGGAATTGAAAGTGTCTATTTTCTGCAAGGAATTGAAAATATTTTACCGGGAGGAATTGAAAGTATTCATTCTATCCAGAGCTTTGTTTCAAGTCGAGTAATATGCCCATATTTTTGTTTTTATGTGGTGAGAGAGCAGTTCCTTATAGTGACTGCAGTGGTGATTATATGAATTCATACTTGTGGTTTAAAAAATGAGTGCATATAAAAAGTTGTGGAATCTAAGTAGGGTCTGTCTTTAAGATAATAGTGTTGTGAAAAGTGAAAGTCGCTCGGTCATGTCCAACTCTTTGCGACCCAGTAGACTGTAGCTTGCCAGGCTCCTCTGATGTCCATGGAATTCTCCAGGCCAGAACATGGAGTAGGTAGCCATTCCCTTCTCCAGGGGATCTTCCCAACCCAGGGATTGAACCCAGGTCTCCCAAATTGCAGGCAGTTTCTTTGCCATCTGAACCATCATGGATGCCCACATGGGACTTCTTGAGTTCTGAGATGTAGGACTTTCTGTGCTATAAATCAAGATATTCTTCAGGCAAGAATACTGGGTTGCCATGCCCTCCTCTAGGGGATCTTCCCAACTGAGGGATGGAACCAAGGTCTCCTGCATTACAGGTGGATTCTTTTCTGTCTGAGCCAAGGGAAGCCCAAGAATACTGGAGTGAGTAGCCTATCCCTTACTCCAGGGGATCTTCCCAACCCAGGAATCGAACCAGGGTCTCCTGCATTACAGGTGGATTCCCACTATAGTGTTGTACCCAAATAGATTTCCTGGTTTAGCTAATGTATTCTGGTCATGTAAGATGTTGCCATTGGGAAATCTGGGTGAAGGATGTATAGGAACCTCTGTACTATTGTTGCAACTTCTGGTGAGTCTTAAGATTATTTCCAACAATCTTAACAATTATAATAACAACTATACCAGATCAGTTTAGAATCTTGAGAAACCTTAGTAGAAATCTTGGTCTCCTCCCTCCTGAAATAAGATAAGGAACCTGTCTCTGAGGTGACATAATAACCTGAGGTTGCAGAGCTGATGTCTGAATCTGGACCTTTTACCTGTCAGGCCCACAGTATTTTGCCTGCTTTAGAGCTTGCTGCTGCTGCTAAGTCGCTTCAGTCGTTTCTGACTCTTCGTGACGCCATAGACAGCAGCCCACCAGGCTCCCCCGTCCCTGGGATTCTCCCGGCAAGAACACTGGAGTGGGTTGCCCTTTCCTTCTCCAATGCATGAAAGTGAAAGTGAACTCGCTCAGTTGTGTCCAACTCTTCGCGACCCCATGGACTGCAGCCCACCAGGCTCCTCCGTCCATGGGATTTTCCAGGCAAGAGTATTGGAGTGGGATGCCATTGCCATCTCCGCCCTTTAGAGCTTAGCCAGTTTTAATTGCTGTCGAGCAGTTTTTGGATATGATGTGCCTGTCCTCCGTGTTTCTCCCTAAATTTGTCTCCCCACTTTCCACCTCGCTCTGTGCGTGTGTTTGTGTGTGTGTGTGAATGCTCTTCTATGCCCTGCAGCATAGAAAGTGTAATATATAAAGTATGCATTAGATTTATCACTTAGATGGTTTTAGCCATCTATTTGAATAAATCCCATATGCGTCTCCTGTTATGAAGGTCCTTCATTACTGAGCATTTGGTCCAGTCTAAGCATTGTGGGGAATCATGTTGGATTTCTGCCTGTGAATTAGTAGCTGAGTGGTGTTTTACTTCAGATGATTCAGTATATTTGCCTTAATTGCTGGATTAACGAATTTCTTGCCTCCCACAAAAACACACACGTTTGTATAAAGAGAGGATAAATGAATGAAGTTTTCGGGACTAATTTTTGTGGTATTTAAGCAAATAATAGTTTAGATTACCCACAACCTTAATTTCCTTTCATGAGTCCTATAGATGGGCTTTGTCACCATTTACACTTGATTACTTCATTGTTAACCCCAGTGATGTGATTTAGCATGCACAGGCTTAATTATTCCTTTCTGGCCTAGTGGAGAAATTTCCTTTCAATAACTGCCTCCACTGCCCTTTAGCCTCTTAAGCACTGAGTTTGTTTGAAACGACATGGTTGCTCAGCAAGCAGTTCCAAGCTCAGCAGTGCCTGGAGCTGTCTTTGGACCATAATTTATACCTTTGACATAGTGACTTAGGCCTCAGTTCTTGTGTGATGTGCCTGGTGGATGCTCTTCATTAGAGCAGTGGTGCGATGCATTTTTCTGAAATTGCAGGCAGAGAAGTTGATGATTACATGGCACTAAATAATTCTCTTGCAGCCTCTCTTTTTCAAGTTGACATTCTCTTATTTTAAGTGAGTGGTTATGCCAACTTTGAAAATAAAATTAGATTGTTAAAAACAAACTTGAGTACTTTTAAGAAGTGTTTTGTGAGGCAGTCATGTGTTATAGAGATCATTATGTAACAGGTCACTGTCAAGGTGAGGCTCAGACCTTCAGGATGAAACCGAGAGGCTTGTGCAGAGTTGGCAAAGAGATGTCCTTGTTTAGTTTTTAATATAAGTTTAGCTACATCTAGGACCCTAAAGCATGGAATGGAGATGCATGCAAAACTTTCCATGGGAGTATTGTTATTATTTTTAATTTCATAGCAACAACAGATACGAAGTTCTGTTTCATTTCCCACGTGGAGGTTTGTGGAATTGAAAGTGTCTGTTGGTTGCAAGGAATTGAAAATATTCTGCCAGGAGAAATAGTATTAATTCTATCTAGGACTTTGTTTCATGTAGAGTAATATGCCCGTGTCTCTATAGACACTTAACAAGGCTTGGATGGTTTAATGTCACTTTGGTGTTGGGGGAGAGGGCAGCGTGATGCTTCCCAGGTGGTGCAGTGGTAAAGAATCCTCCTGCAATGCAGGAGACACAGGAGGTGCGAATTTGATCCCTGGGTTGGGAAGATCCCCTCTTCAGTGTTCTTGCTTGGAGAATTCCATGAACAGAGGAGGCTGGTGAGCTATAATCCATGGGGATGCAAAGAACTGGACGTGACTGAGAGACGGAGCATGCACACAGGGGGCAGCGTAGTTTTAGAACTGTCCTCTCCAGATCCCTGTCACCCAGCTTCAAAATTCTATCCCTTCCCATTTATGTAAACAATGTTAACTGCTCAGTTTTTCTCAGAGAAGTTCTCAAATACAATGGTATCATGGGCCTTTGGATATTTTACAGTAAATTTGCTTGTATGCCAGTCTGTTTTAGATAGGGCTACTTACTCCTTGGGAGAAAAGTTATGACCAACCTAGACAGCATATTCAAAAGCAGAGACATTACTCTACCAACAAAGGTCCATCTAGTCAAGGCTATGGTTTTTCCAGTGGTCATGTATGGATGTGAGAGTTGGACTGTGAAGAAAGCTGAGTGCCGAAGAATTGAGGCTTTTGAACTGTGATGTTGGAGAAGACTCTTGAGAGTCCCTTGGACTGCAAGGAGATCCAACCAGTCCATTCTGAAGGAGCTCAGTCCTGGGATTTCTTTGGAAGGAATGATGCTAAAGCTGAAACTCCAGTACTTTGGCCACCTCATGTGAAGAGTTGACTCATTGGAAAAGACTCTGATGCTGGGAGGGATTGGGGGCAGGAGGAAAAGGGGGCGACAGAGGAGGAGATGGCTGGATGGCATCACTGACTCAATGGACATGAGTCTGAATGAACTCTGGGAGTTGGTGATGGACAGGGAGGTCTGGTGTGCTGCGATTCATGAGGCTGCAAAGAGTTGGACACGACTGAGCGACTGAACTGAACTGAACTGAACACTGTTAGAACAGAAAATATCACATGTATCTCACTAGTTAAAAATGTTTTTAAGGGAGGTTTAGGTATCAATAAACAATTTCAGTTTCCATTCTTACAGGACATTTATGCCTTAAATGATCAGTTGTTAGGAGAACCAACTCGTTTTGTTAACGTATGAAGTAGAAGGAATACTTGTTGTTCAGTCATTAAGTCATGTCTGACTCTTTGCACCCTGGTGGACTGCAAGTCTTCCCTGTCCTTCACTTTCTCCTGGAGTTTGCTGAAAGTCATGTCCATTTAGTTGGTGATGCCATCCATCCATCTCGTTCTCTGTTGTCCCCTTCTCTTGCCCTCAAGCTTTCCCGCATCAGGGTCTTATCCAATGAATCAGCTCTTAACATTAGATGGCCAAAATACTGGAGCTTCAGCTTCAGCATCAGTCCTTCCAATGAATATTTAGGGTTGATTTCCTTTAGGATTGACTGATTTGATGTCCTTGCTATCCAAGGGACTTTCAGGAGTCTTCTCCAGCACCACAATTCAAAAGCATCAATTCTTCGGAAGGAATACTTACTGAAAAGCTAATAAAGCCATTCCAATTGTTTAAAAATCAGTCAGGAAGCATGGCAGAAAATTGAAGCCCTCCTGAAGTATAGTTTCTAGAGTTTTTTGAGAGTTTAAAATAGTTTAGACATTTGTCATTTGATTTCTCTTAAGTAGCATCTCAAGTAACAAAATTTTGCTCGTAAATGATGTTTTCAAAATTTCACACAATAATTCAGATAGATTTCTGCTAAACTTTAATTATCCTGATACTATAAAAAATTCAACAGTATCATTTTAAACTCTCAGGAATTATTAAGGATTCATTATATTTAAGCAGGCATTGATTATTGTACAGACAGCCAATAAATATCTGGACAGTGTTAAGATGCTGGACACGACTTTCTCTTGGATGATGAAACTAAGACTTGATACAGTTTGATTTATTAGTAGAGATTCGTTAACCTGTGATCAGATATTGTCAACTAGGTTGAGTTTTTCCCCATAATTTGCATACTTCCATGGAAAAATAAGAGAAGCACCAAGATTAATTACTGTGGGTTGTTTTGACTTTGCAGTATCCGTGAGAGAGTGAAAAAAGATTAACCTGGTGACCGAGGAAGAACTAGTGCCCCTGCGTGCTTGCAGGGGGCTTGCTCCAGTGTTTGCTTTAAGGAGTTAATTTCTGTTTTCTCAGTTATTACTCTCCTCTAAAGAGTATGGGGTACAGGAAATCTGCCTGACATTGTCACATGCAGGTATTTATTGGTAACTTTCATGCATTTATTCAGACTCTCATGAAGTTAGTGTTTTACGACAAAAGAAACTGGCTCGTGGGCAAATGTGTAGCAAAATCATTTCCATAAACTTCTTTTCTGCAAATGACAACTAAAACACTGTTTTATTTTAACAGTGATTTTTAATTAGCAATGATTTCACTAAAGTAGGTCTTCCTAGAATTGCAACATTTAAACAAGTGATTCTGTATTTAACAATGAAGTCTTTGAAAAGAGCCTGACGGAAACAAGAACTTTGCTACGTATTTGTTCCTGACCTGAATTTTTAAATTTCATGCCTAAGTAATTTTGACTCTTCCAGGGCTCCAGAGAGCAGCGTCTATTGTCTTAGGACAGGCTGTGGACCCAGAACCAGTACACGTGCTGTATTAGCATGAAGATTAGTAAGAATTACAGGCTTCATTGAAATATGTGAAATACAACATCCTTCTTCCTTCCTCCTCCCTTCGCAAAATGAGACACGTTGTTATACATAAGTCTCTTAAATACTGGATGATGTAATACGTGCTGCACTGTTGAGAAAATTCAGGTCAGGCAAATATATTGTGAAAGCATAACCTTGGCCATTAGTATCAAAGAGATGTATCTCCAGATGCCTCATGCTCAGAATTGCTTATAAGCTCCATGAAGGTAGGAATCAAGTCTCACTCATCATCTCTTGAGCTCTTCCCTTACCTATGTTTGTGCCTTGTGTTTAGCATACTCTTCAACGTTGAATATGTTGAAAGACTGGGAAAGATTGCCTTTGGAAATTTGACATTTTGTTAGTAAATTAATAATATGCTTAGCAAAAGTTGATTACATGAACATTGAGTGTGTGCGTATGCTTCCAACCATGCTACGGTCTTCAAGGGGGAGGGGAGAAAATATGGCTGATGTTTCCTGTTTTAACATTGACCAAGCTCCTGTGTGTGCCAGGCATTTAGCAAACTTCACATTTGCAAGTTCACTTGATGATCATCACAACAGCTCTATGGAATGGTATTCTTTATCCCCATTTTAAGCTCAGAACACTGAAGCGCAAAATGCTTAAGTCACATGTTCAAGGTCATATGTTTTCTCATCTCTAACTAAGATTTGAACCCAGTAGTCCTACTGCAGAGCATGCGCCCTCTTCCACTCAGCCACGCTGGCTTGAGGATCAACCACGGGTGATCCGGTTTGGTGGTGAAGACAGAGATAAACACAAATAAAATACAGCGTGGGAGTGCCATGGAGGGGCGGTGAACAAACGGGTGTGGGGGAGAAGAAGAGGGGAACTTGCTCTGCCTTGGGAGCTGGAAGGCTTCGCAGGAGAGGTGACATTTGAGTTGGGTCATTTAGTCTTCTGTGGGGCAGCTGCGAGCTCTCCCCTGTTTGAAATAAGCACATTTACAAGAGAATAGTGGAGCGCATTCGACTTGATGGATTGGATTGACAGTTTGGAAGTAACTCCCCAGAATGATGGCTTTGTTAGGTATTTGTTCTCTGAGAACCCTACCTGCCACTCCCCTTCAGTGAATTGTGGCAAGAAAGCTGTCACATTAAGCTGTCACTCAGGATATTTGTGAGAGGGGGAGGCAAGGGGAACAAATTATGGGCAGGACTAGGAACTTTGAGAACAGCCTCCAACCCGGAAAGATTATATTTCAGAGCATTTTAAAATGAACACAACGACCTTTTTTTAAAGTTGTGCAAGAAGAAAATTGAATAATGAAAAGTTAATTAGGCTATGGAGATTTTTAAAAAGCTAGACATTCTGATGCTTATCCACCATGATATGTGAAGCTTTGTTAAAGCCAGGATAGGGAGGAAAAATGAGAGCAAGAGAAAGGCAGAGATCAATTATAGAACTGCACAAAGTTCTTACCAAGATTGCTTAACTGTAAAAAGGTTTTATCTTTTTCTCTGTGATGTTTAAGGAGTTTCTAAGAAGCAGTTTCAATTCCAAGTTTTTGTCTCTGTTGTCTGGCTGTTCGCTTTAAGAATACCTCTTGAGTTTTGCTATTTCTTTCAGTGTGTATATGTGAAGCTAATGAAAGGTTTAGGAGCCCAGTCTAGGTCTTTCTAAATGAGATCTGCTAACTGTTTTATTTCTGGAGAAATTGTTGCACAGCACTTCTCCTGCTTCAGCCCCTGCTTTCCTCACATCCGCCCCCCATCCCCTCTAAACAGCCCCTCCTTCAGCCTCCATTCCCCAAGCCTGTAATGCAAAGAACTTGCTTTGTTACTGATGATAATATTTAAGCTCTAAAATTTTAACAGTATTTCAGTTGCAAATAAATGGAAATTGTGTATTCTGTTTAATGTGTCTAAGAAAATCCCTGCTATTTTTTTTCTTTAAATACAAGAAAACAGGCGTGTAATGCCTCATTGAAAAAGGACTGCAGGGGCGCTTTGTGCAGGTCTTAATTAAGGGCTTTGAAAGACCAAACAAAAGGAAAAAGGAAAATGCTACAGGGTTATTGTTATTCCACCCCATTGGCTCAGCTAGCTGACCATCCATTGGAGCATTTTGTCCATTTTGAAACTGAATGACACTTTTGTTCGTGATTAACAGAGGTGAAAGAAGCCAATTATTGGGCCGTCTTTTTCCATAGAGCAGCTGCTGTTGGATTTAACTGCAGGCAAATATGGCCTTTTACTACCACAAGGATGTTGTGATGACAGTTTATTTTTATAGAACTATGTGGTGGAAAACAAAATCTGTCTGACTCCTGTTATGAATATGGCCTGGAATTTATCATGAAAGGGTGATTTTCATGTTCTAGCTGTTCTTCAGTTCTCTTTTTAAAAATAATATCTATGTGTATTTGTGTGTATGTGTAATACATGTACATGTGTGTGCAGTTGCTCAGTCATGTCTGACTTTTTGTGACCTCATGGACTGTAGCCCACCAGGCTCATCTGTCCATGGGATTTTCCAGGCAGGAATACTGGAGTATGTTGCCCAGCTATTTTTTAGGTATGAGATTCCAACATTAAAGTTATGTAAGCTATTTGTTAACATGTACATATGTAAGCTGCTTCAACTCTTCCCTATTTTAATTTTAATAACTCCTCCCCCTCCCTTATTTGTTAAAGTTGCAGAGTAATTAGTGGAAGATGGAGTGGTGTTGCCTGGGTCTCAAGCTGTTTTGATACATGAGCTACTTAAGTGGGGCAGATGAGTCTTAGAGATCACCTACTCATTGGTTTAAACTTCCAGGCTCTCTTACTTTCTGTAATAGGAATGTAACCTGGGAGGAATCTCCCACAAGCCTTGGTATTAAATAGCGTGTAGTAATGGGGTAGAGCTAGGGGAGGGGCACAGGTGTCAGCCCTCAGGATCCACTTTCCTCTGATACAGTCTTAGATAACGGGACAGGAGATGTGGCTTGGGGCACCAGAGTCAGCTCTGATTTCCTTCATTAAGACTCTAGGTCTTCATTTTTATCTTTTTAAGATCCTGGTGCACTGGACAAGTCACATGTCCAGTCTCCCTAAGCAAGTTTCTTAAACTTTAACTGTGAACCTCAGTTTATTCCTCTAGTTGGAGTTAACAATATCTGTCTCTCAGAGTAGTTATGAGAATGAAATGAGTTGAGCCTGTTTTGTGTCTAGTACAGTGCCTGGTCCATAGCACATGTGAAACTGAATCCCCCGAAAACCGTCTCCCTGCCGAGTTTATAATTAACTTCTCTCTCTAAAACTTTATGCCCTTTCTTGTGCTGCCCTTCAATTGAGGAGTATCAAAGAAAAGGGGCTCCAAAATCACTGCAGATGGTGACTGCAGCCATGAAATTAAAAGACGCTTACTCCTTGGAACAAAAGCTATGCCTAACCTAGACAGCATATTAAAAAGCAGAGACATTACTTTGCCAACAAAGGTCCGTATAGTCAAGGCTATGGTTTTTCCAGTGGTCATGTACAGATGTGAGAATTGGACTGTGAAGAAAGCTGAGTGCCGAAGATGCTTTTGAACTGTGGTGTTGGAGAAGACTCTTGAGAGTCCCATGGACTGCAAGGAGATCCAACCAGTCCGTCCTAAAGGAAATCAGTCCTGAATATTCATTGGAAGGACTGATGCTAAAGCTGAAACTCCAATACTTTGGCCACCTGATTGGAAGAACTGACTCATTGGAAAAGACCCTGATGCTGGGAAAGTGAAGGCAGAAGGAGAAGGGGATGATAGAGGATGAGATGGTTGGATGGCATCACTGACTCAATAGACATGAGTTTGAGCAAGCTCCAGGAGTTGGTGATGGACAGGGAAACCTGGCGTGCTGCAGTCCTTGGGGTCGCAAAGAGTCAAACACTACTGAGCAACTGAACTGAACTGAAAAAAAAGTGGGGACTGAAACTAAGCAGGACTCTGCCTGGCCTTCCTGGATACAAAAGCCCCTCCTTGTCCCCTGTTTCTTATTTGTAAGAAAAAGGCTTTAGTCTCCTAGGCCTTGCCTGAATTCCAAAGAACAGACTCAAGTAGTCACTATCAGGGGGAAGTGAGGGAGTGCAAAAGCAAAGGAAAAGAGATTAAATTAGAAAAGTAATGATAGCTTGAACAATCGTTCAGCAATAAAATAGAGTCCTAGTTCCTCCCCAAGGGATATACATAACAATCTGACATCTATCTTTGAGTTGTTCTGTAGAAACTAGACTGTCACTCAGGTGGAGCATGTTGACTCTGTGCTGACCACAATCACTTAGCAGACTGGTTGGAACCAGAAGGTTGATGGTGAAGATTCCAGAAACATCACCACCCTGTTACCTTTTCACCACCAACCAGTCAGAAGAAAGCTCAGAAGTTGCAGCCTTCACTCCAAATATTGCTTTAAAAACCCTCCTGAAAGCCAGTGGGGAGTTTACCTCTTTTGAGCACTATCTGTCATTCTCATTGCGTGGCGACCTGCAATAAACTCTGTACTTTCCTTCACCACAACGTGGAGTCAGTAGATTGGCTTTGCTGCAAGGCGGACCAGCAGACCCAAGTTTGGTTCAGTAATAAATGTTTGATCTGTGCTAATTCTCTTTCCCTTTTTAGTTATGAGGAGTCACCTCATACCTAAATCTGAAGCCAAGGGGCTGGAGTTCAGTAACTTTGCTTTTTACCCAATTTGTTTTTTTCTTAGCAGATTTTCTAGTAGCAGAGGGTTGAATTTTCAAGGATAATTTGATGAGAATAAATGGCTTCCTTCTGCAACGCTCTCTTAATCCTTGGTCTAGGACAGAATCAGTGTGGCTCCTCCCTGCTTTGTAAACCATCTGGGAACATCCTGGAATATTGACTCATTCTTTGAGAACCATTGTCGTAATTCATTTAGAAGTCCTTTCAGGCCTGGCTCTGTCTTGCTCAGTAACCCTGGGAAAGTCACTTAACTTCTGTGCTTCTTTATTGGCAACATAGTGGTAATAACACTTAACTCACTTTCCACTTTGCAGGTTTGTTTGGAAGATGATTACCTCATAGGTGGTTCTGAAGAACTATGTAGAAATCACTATGGTAAAATGGAAGGGTGAGGTCCCCTACATTGTACCACAGAATAAAATACAATTTTATGGCAATGTAGATAATCTAGTTGTGTAGGCACATGAGATTAAATTTCATTTGGACAAGCTTTTTAATATTGAAGTTTGGTTTGAGGTCCGCTGGGGTGTTGGCATAGATTCTCATCCCCGTGGGAGAGTACTTTTGCTGTGATTAGAGACTTCTCCAAAGAGGTGGTGTTGGGGCTGAGTCGTGTGTGTGTCTCTTCTCCCTTGACTTGGTTCCCCATTCCTCTATTCCATTTTGAACCTTTGCCTCATGTTCTTTCTAGCTTTCCTTCTCAGATTGATACACTTTCCTACATGCTCAGCCTCTTCACTGGTTCTCTCCTGAGGACCCTGCTCGCCTGCAGCCTTTTGGTTAGATGCTACTCATCTTCCCACACCATTAAGAGAGTAACATTGACCTCTGGACTGGAGGTCATCAGGCTTCCCTCTTCATTTACATTTTCTGTTCCTACTGTGGTACATGACCTTCAGTTCTGAACCCTCCCTCCCTTAGGACTGTCATCAGCTGACTTCTCTCTTGGCTACCTCTAAAGAATTAGGTGCTAAGCTCAGGGTCTTCTCATTTCTGCTACCCCTACACTCTCAGAAGTCATCATTTATCCCACGTAGGCCTTCCAACACCCTTGCCTCTGATTTCATTTCTCCCCATCAAAATGGTGAGCCCCGATCAGCTCCACTATAGCCATTCCCTCCCGTGGCCACAGCCTGGACCTTGCTAACACCCCAAGCTGCTAAATACCTTTTGACCATACCTATTGTTATTCCAATATTTAGCTGAGTGTCTCCATGACTGTCACTACTCAGATTTTTGAACCTCATTAAGTTCTCAAGTTCCTGGATCCTTTCACTTTTTTCTTCATCATTTATTCATTTCTGGTTAGATTAAGGTCCACCACCCATTCCTTCAGTCTCTCTCTCTATCCTTAACCTTCTTATCCTGTTGTCTTATCAAAGGTGACTTTTTGTTTAATGATAACAGTTTATTTAGTTATCAGTGCTGGTTTTCTGTGTGTGTGAGAGAGAAATACCTAATAGGTCTCAAACTAAATACTTATCACATGAACCTCAGGGTGATAAAAAACGACTCATCATTTGAGGAGCTGGTTAATTATTAGAGGCTCACTGCTCGGGATGGAATGGCTTGCTGGAGAAGGAGCTCTCCATTGTGATACTGTGTGGTTTTACTCAGATGTCAGAACTGCTCTGAGTTCTTTTTGCCTCATCTGTATAATAAGGCTACTTGGCTATGTGATCCCCAACTTTTTTTCCAGCCCCTCACATGTATGATACTAAATACATTACCTGTAATGTAATTCACATGACTTAATTTAAGGAGAAAAAAAAACAACCCTAATTTATTCTAACCATTTCCTGAGCTGTATTACTTGAGGTAAATCAGGTGACTGCTCTGGGCCTCAGTTTCACCATTTTAAAAAAGGGATACCGTCCCAGCTTTGTCTGCCTCACAAGGTTGTTGTGAAATTTAAATGATATAAAAGTTAAGATCTAGCCATTGGTTCTTAGTGGTGCTACTTAAATGTGCATTTGAATCACCAGGAGAGTTAGTAAAACTCAGATAGCTGGGCTGCACTCCCAAAGTTTCCTATTCAGCAGACGTTGGGTGTAGCCCAGTAATTTGCATTTCTAATTCATCCCTGGGTGATGCTGATCCTGAGAGCGCACTGGGAGAACCGCTGCTTTCAGATACTCTAGATACGTGAGAGATTGCCTTCTTACCCTTCCAAACTGGGCTTCCCAGGTGGCACTGAAGAATGGTAAAGAACCCACCTGCCGATGTAGGAGGTGTAAGAGACGTGGTTTCGATCCCTGGGTCGGGAAGATCCCCTAGAGGAGGGCATAGCAACCCAGTCCAGTATTCTTGCCTGGAGAATCCCATGAACAGAGGAGTCTGCAGGGTTGCAGTCCATGGGGTCACAAAGAGTTGGGCACAACTGAAGTGACTTAGCAGGCACACACACACACCCTTCCAAGCTGTTCGTGTAGGTATGTTTGACCATACACTTTAGTTAGAAATCAGGACAAGTCTAAGGGTCTTTGTGGGAACAAAGTTACAAAATAATTGGAATTCAGCCTCTTCCTAAGCATCTTGGACGAACTGCTGTTGTCTAGTGTGCAAGTATGTAAAATTCCATTTATCCAGGAATTAACTCAGGGCAATGACTGGAAAAAGTATCCATTATGGAGATACATTGGTTTGAATGGGTGCTCTGAGGCACCACTTTAAAACTTTTTTCAACACTAGAAAATAGCAGTGTGTCCTGGATCTATCCACCACACATGGCTAATTATGATTTCTTTTCAAAATAGCTATTTTAAAAAAATTGGCCAAGACCTTATGGTGTCTTAGCTATTTTTAAGAAAGAAATTACTAAGATGCAAAATCAGTTTTAAAGTAAAGAGGAGCGTGTGTATATTTGGACTGACTTACATGTTTACATTGGTTGTCCTGGGGCAGCCACATAAGTGGCAGTTTGCACTCTGGGCCAAGCGTTTCATTTTTGCCATCCCCCAGATTTTAGATCCATCCCAACTTTTTAATGGCTTGTATTAGTGTGTAAATATTGGGTAGAAATAGCAGAAGAACCAAAACAAAGCATGGGGGGATTATTTGAAATTAAAACTAGTTAGTAATCAGACCAAACAGATGTGTGCCGAGTTTTTTAGCGTCACCCGACTTTCACCCCGTCAGCCTCCTTTCAACACCCCGCCCCAGCCACCCCCTTCTTCTGCTTGCAGTGCACAGCCAAGCAGGAAGTCCATCGTACAGATACAGGATTTGCAGACACATGGTATGTAGGCCTGGAGTTACTTACAGGAATGTGATTTGCATGAGAACATTATGAGCAAACTATATTCAGTTAACACCTGTGACAAAGGTGAACGCTTCTCTAGCGATTTTCACTACAGTGTTGTAAGCTGTAATTATGAAAATTGCAGAGCTCTTAGCAAACATCTTTACTGCTCTCATGATTTATTTTCCTGAGATTTTTCTGTTTGTTTGTTTGTTTGTTTTCCCCACATATATGATGAAAACCTATGGTGGAGAAACAATGCAGTAAATGTTTTAATTATGAAGTGCCTTCACCTTCTACCAAACCGAAGGACGTTCCCATTCTTATAGGATAAATTTCCTGGATAAGTAAATGATTTTAGAACATTTCTTAAAATAATTTGTTAGGGTCTGATAGTTGTGTGTGTGTACTTTATTTTTTTGTTTTTATTGAAGTATAGTTGATTTACAGTATTGGTGTTAGTTTCAGGGTATGTATGTGTTTTAAGCCTTAGATGGTGTAGTGATTATGGAGACAGGGTTTTGGAGACAAACTGTCTGGGTGTTCACATCCTGGCTGGATACCTGGACAGTTGCATTGCCAATTCTGGAAAGTGAGAATAGTCATGGTACCTGCTTCTTAGGATCGTTGTGAGAATAAGGTGTCCAAATCATTTGTTACAGCTCCTGGCACTAAATGCCAGCTCTTTTTATCATTGAAAGTAGTGTTGATTAGTAGAAGTGGTATTTGGTCAAAGCATATTATCTAAAAAGGGTGATACTGTTATTAGAGTTTGACCCTTGAAAAATTGATCGCTTAAAAGCTACTTAAAAGTTGTAAGTAGTCAGAAAGCTCATCTGAGGTAATGGTGTTGGTCCCCACTGGCCTCTGGGACAAATTGCATGGTGAAATATGAAAGCTAGGGGTAATGCTCTGATTTTTAAGTAAGTCTTTTAGTCATCTTAAAGCAGTGGCCCCCAACTGAGGACCAGGGACTGGTTTCGTGGAAGGCATTTTTTCTACAGATGGGGTGAGGGGGCTGGTTTGAGGATGATTCAAAACTATTAAATTTATTGTGCACTTTAAAATGGCAACCCACTCCAGTATTCTTGCCTGGAGAATTCCATGGACAGAGGAGCATGGCGGGCTACAGTCTATGAGGTCGCAAAGAGTCGGACACGACTGAGCGACTTCACTTCACTTCACTTATTGCTATTATTGTTACATCAACACCTCAGGTCATCAGGCATTAGATCTTGGAGGCTGGGAATCCCTGTCTTAAAGGACCATCTTTTATTCTATGATTACGTCCTTTTGGCTTATTTTGTTATTAAATGCCCCTCATATCCTTATAATAGATGTTTTATAGATAGTTGCATGGGTTTTAAGGGGTAGGGTTGGAAGTTCTGCTGATTTCAGGTACCAGAATTCTGAGAGTTGAATTCATGGTAGACATCCTCTCTTCTGTCTTGACAGATGGTCTTCTAGCCACTGCCCAAGATCTCCAGCAACAATGCAGTGGCTTCTCTTACTGAGCAGCTCTAAAGCATTAGCAAGTGTCCTTTTATGTTGTATGTTGTGATATTCTCTGCCTCACAGATGTAGCATAATGGAAAGACTGAAGGCTTCTACTCCACATGTTATTTTACCTTGGGTACGTAAGGCCAGAGTTGTTATGAATATTACAAGGGGACACAACACTAAGCCTATATAAGACAATTGGAAATTTTCTTTCTTCCTTCCTTTCCTTTCTGTTGTATCTGTTCATTGTACCTACTTCACCCATCTACATCTGATCTCCATGAGAGCTCTTCAGTTCCTCACTTCCTGCTCATCTTCTTCAGACCCGGATAGCCTGTATTTTCTGTGGCTCCCCTAGTCAGAGTTTTGAGGCCCCTCACCATCCCAGCCTTCAGTTTTGGAGGCAGGCTACAAGAAGTCTCTGTATTTAGCTCATGCTTTCTGCCTGGGCATCTTAGTATATGCAGAGTAATAGTAGTAATCCTCAAGTTCACTCAGCCTCTATAGTTTTGAAAATGCTTTTGTGCCTCCCCAGCCTTGTGGAGGCAGATGCCTTCCCATTTGCCCATGAGGAACCTGGGAGCCTTTCTAAGAACAAATGGACATCATTTAATTTTAGAGTTGGGAAGGCTTTGCATACCATGTCAGCCTCACATCCCAGAAGAGAAACTGGAAAGGCAGAAGAGTTGAGGGACTTGTCTTGGGCCACATGGCCAGTGTTTGGTGATGGCCCTTGGGAACTGGGTTCCATTTTTAATCTGGTTTTGGTCCAGATGTTGAACTGTGACGCTGTGCTGCCTCTGTGCTCTGCAGTGGTGCAGAGAAGTGTTAAACAAATAAAACAGGGCTTCTTAGCGCAAGGAATTTACAAGTGATCAGTTTTGTCTTTCTGTTTAGTTTCTCACAGAATTTCCAGCAGCTGAGACAATGATGGGTACAAACTTTGGGAAGGAGGTCTACATTGAGTGGGATTGTTCAGGGAGGGTATTTTATAGGCGACCTTGCTGAAAATTAGAGTAGGTTGTAGAATAGAGTAGAAGTGTATCCCGTGATGCACATTACTGCAGCATTTCTTAAAATATCTGTGGTGGTGGGCCAGTTTTGTTCTTTAAATTGCCACCAATCCAGTGTGGCTCAATGCTTTTGTAAAATATAATAATGATTAACTTTTAGAAAAATAGTGAATCCCTCAGCAGTCCACTGGTTAGGACTGCACTTTCACTGCCAAGGATGTGAGTTCAGTCCCTGGTTGGGGACCTGAAATTCCACAAGCTGCGCGCACAAGCTGCATGGAGCAGAAAAAAAGAAAAAAAAAAAGTAAAATGGAAAAATACAAACCTAAAGTTGTTATTGTTTGATTGAAGGCATGAAATTACTTTGTCAAGTTGCTCCAAGGTGAACTTGAGTATCTGCGGTCTCACTGTGTCTCGCTGACAGGTTACACGCTGGCCCCATGTTTTGAGAAGCACTGTCTCCTGTGGACAGAAGTGGGAAGGTTTAGTCCCCAGTGGTGGGGAGGGGATGTGGCTCAGGGGTCTGAACAGGGAGGACATAATCAGAACATGTGTGTATAGGTGAAACGTTGGAAGAAAAAGAAGGTGAAGGTGGTGTTAGCTGATAGAGAGTCTCAACTTCCAGTGGGTAAAGGAGAGTTTAAACTTGGCACCATGAGGAACAGGGAGCTCCTGCAAGTTCTTGAGCAAGGATGCTGACTTGTCAGTGGTCTGCTGAATGATGCTCTTGGATATTCTCAGTGACTAAGATACTTGCTGCTCTATAAGTAAGCTGTGAGTGTCTGTAAAACTCCTTTGATGCCTGCCAGTTAATCTTTCATGTTTTCTGGTTTTCTTTGTCTTCCTCTCTTTATATCATCAGAAGAGCAAACATGGGCTGCTTTTGCAGGATCTTCCTTCTTGAATTTTGCCTTCCGACCTTCTCCAGGGGACGCTTTTATCTAGAGCAGATCAACCACTTTTCTGCTCTCCAAATCTTGTTGCTTTACCGCCTCTGTGCAGCTGCATTCAATTGTTATAAAATTCAAATTTTCTACCAGAAACATTTTTAATTTTTTAGGCAAATACTGTTTGCCCTCCCAATCCATGGATCCCACATCCACGGATTCAACCAAACACTAATCTTGTACCATGTTTATGGTCGAAGTTGGTTGAATCTGCAGATGCAGAGGGGTCAGACTCAGGGATGTGAGCTTCTGTGGATTTTGGTGTCCACCATGGGTCTAGGAACCAACCCCTTGGATACCAAGGTACCACTGTGTTTATTTTGTTTCTGAGCAACTTGAACAGACAGTCAGAAATGGGGGCTGGGGAGAGAGTGTGGAGGTGGAAAAGTCTATGTGGGAGAGATATTTAGGGAACAGTAGAGATAGCCCATCTTAAGTAGGATTGGAGCTCCTGATATGTGGAACGTTTTTTTATCTTTTGTCTATAAGAGCGTGGCAGTGCTCTACTATATAGACCCCTAAACTTCCATGGCCAAGAGCTTGCTAAAGTCCAAGGCCTGGTAACTGGCAGAGTGTGATGTATAGGTGAGTATGGAGTGCTTTTTGTACAACAGGCACGATCTCAGCACTTTGCATGTATTACCTTATGTGCTTCTCCCAGCAGCCTTCTGAGGTAGGTGCCTTATTCATTGTTTCTTAGATGAGGAAACTGAAGCACAGAAGTTGATGAAGTTTGTTGAAGTTTATACAGCTAATACATGGTGGAGCCTGGATTTGAACCCCAGCAGCCTTGTTGCAAAGCTGTTAATAGCTTTTTACCCATTATGTTTGACTGCCTGAGACTGGTATGCTCCTACAATGTGGCAAGAATGCTCTGAGGATTGGTCACCTTGCCTGGTTTAGTCGGATCTGCAAAGAGATAATCGTTGTATCCTGAGTGCTAAGAAATATGGGGGAAGATACAGAAGGAAGCAGAAGGAAGAGGTATCAGAGCTCAGCCAGTGTCTTTGGAGGATTGAATAACAATAGGCTTCCTACCTTGAAGACCCCACAATGCTTTAGGTCCTGGACTAGGAATTAAAAGATTGGTGGTAACCAAGACGGACTAGATCTTTGCCCTCATAAATGTTCACTTCTGGTGAGGAAGACCGTGACTACATAAGCAGGCCTCATAGTATAATGTACTGCAGTGGCTCGCACATTTGAGTGTGCATCACAGTCACCAGAGAGCTTGTTAACATCTCTGAAGTATCTGATTAGTAGGTCTGGAGTGGAACCCAAGAATGTGCCTGTCTATCAGATTCCTAAGTGATACTGGACCACACTTTGAGTACTCCGGGTTGAGTGCTGGGGATGGCGTATAGTAAGTGCTATGTGAGAGTTTTAAAAAATAATTGAAAGGATTTCTCCAGGTGGTCCAGTGGTTAAAACTGCCTTCCAAAACAGGGGGCGCAGATTCCATCCTTGGTTGGGGAATTCGTGGCCAAAATAGAATAAATGAAAAGATTAAAAATGAGATGATTTAAATGGTAAGAGCTAAAGAGAAAATAAACTGGGTGGTAAGAGAGTGAACTGGGAGCCACTGTCACAGGGTTAAAGGTTGACCTTTGAGATGAACCCAGAAGATGAGATTAAGCCTGCCCTGAGGGGAGCTGGGAAAGCGCCTTGGAGTGGTAAACAGAAAGGAGCTTGGGTGAGCTGGAGGCAAAAGATTGAATCTTTTGGGATGAGCTTGGGGAGGATCCAGGGAATAAGTCATGTAGGGCTCTGTAAGGAGACAAGTGGCATAAACTGTTTCCTTGCTTAGGCTGCTAAGTTGCAGGTTGAATTGGAAAAAGAGAAGCGTGGAGGCAGGGAGACCAGACTGGAGGCTGCTGCAGTGGCCCATGAGGGATGGGGGTGGCTTCGATGAGGGTGGGGAAGAAACAGCTAGGAGCTAGAGGGATGTGCCTTGTTTTTTTGTCTGGTGGTTTATCACAGCGATGGATGCTCATTGCAGGGTCCCATGAAACAGTTAAATTATATCTTATATGCGCTGTTTGAGAAAGCAGAGAAGGACAAGGTATATTTTTAAAAGTCATCATCAAAAGTTATTTGAATGCTGGCATCCCCTCCCACAAATGCCTGTCCTCCCCAAGGGCAGACCCTCAGCTCTCTGGAAAACTTGGCTATCCAGGACAACTCATTCTCTGAGATCTCTGGTGCAGCTATATTCATGTGGAGTATAATCTGTGTGTGTGTGTCATTGCTTAATTGTTGGCATGTAGTGACTCAACTGGTAATTTAAATTAATAGACTGTGCATATAAGCGGACTATTGTTCTTCTTAGATCTCGATGGAGCTTTGATTGGCACTTAAGTGATGGTGTATTTGGATTAATTACTGTAGCTGAGAAAGAGCTGGGAAAACACACGAGAGAAGAGAAGTGCAGTTGTGAGGTGCTGTAGGAGTGAAAGGAGTACACTCAGTTTGAGAATGAGCCTGGAATCAACACTTCTGGACTTAGTGAGGGAATAGATGCCAGGACGTCATGGACTCTGGGGCTCTGTCTACACTGCTGCGCCCCAAAGAATGGTCAGCCGGGAGCCCCAGCTGCCCTCTGCTGGGGGACCCCACCCCTCTCCCTCTCCTGCCCCTTCATCCGAGCAGGAGGAATAGTCACATTGTAGGACCCCTGTCCTCCTCTCCCAGCATCCTAGCCCAGTCAGTTCCACCCCAGGCAGTCTCTTGCTCACATGTTTACACACATCCTCTCTAAACCTTGTGTTTCTTTTCCTTTTCTCTTTTAAATCTTGCCCAGTTACCTTAGGAAATTCTTTCCCTTTCTTTGTTCTATTCCTGGAGCCAAAGTTAGGAGGGAAAAAAAAAACAAAAAAACACAACTTCTAGTCATGGTTAGTATTTATGAGATTTATGCTATGATAAGTCTATTGACAAATGATCTAATTACCAAATCCTGTGGCTAATCTATTTCCTGATTACATAGCAGCATCGGACAGTATATTTACTTGATCTCTTAGAAGCTTTCCCTTCAGATTCTTTCCTTCTCTTCTTGATCATTCCCTCCCTTCTTCTGTTCCTCTAGTTGAGTTCTTTTTTTTTTTTTAACTATTTATTTTATATTGGGGTATAGCTGACCAACGGTCATGATAGTTTCAGGTGAACAGTGAAGGGACCCAGCCATATGCCATATACATGTCTGCACTGAGTTATTTCTAAACCCTTGTTTCTCAGCCATGTTTAATTTCTGTTCATCCTCCCTGGGCAGTGCCACCCACTCTGTGGTTTCCATTCTCCCTGTCTGTACCCCTTCCTGACACTGTGCCTCAGTTCTAGGCTGGCATTTGCTACCATCCAATACAGAACACCACACAACCTGATAGAGTCAACACACTACCCTCCCGTTAGGTCCCCAACTGATGGCAGGACCCTTCTCCCAGATCCGTCAGTGACCAGAAAAAATGTCAGTGTCCTCTGCAAGGTTTGACTTTTCCTTTCCCGCAGCCTCTAATCACTGCGTTCTGTTGGTTCTGCCTCTGAGTGGCCTCTTTTCTTGCTTTTCCTCACTGGCCCTTGAGCTGTTGTGTCTCTCCCCTTCAACCTTCTCGCTTCTATGATCACCCTTTCATAAAACCACCCAAATGGGCTTGTGCCTTTGTTGACTTCTGAGTGCCAGACACAGAGAGAGTGCTCACAAAATACTAGTGTTAGCCTCCTTATTCCAAAAAGAATCCAAATTAACTTTTACAAAAATGCTTAAGATAAAATATAAAGTAAGTGGCTAGAAGATGTGTCCCCCACCCCTTAGTTAGGAATGGAAAATACCAACTGAAGACAGGAATTCCTGAAGCTACCCATCTACTGTATATACATTTGCAAAAGAGAAGGTTACAGTTTTGGCTCAGAGAATCTTAATAGCTGATGGGAAAAGGAAGAGAGAATCCATTTCTGTGGTTGCACATTGTCTATATGATAGAAAGGATGCACTCTGCAGGAGAAACACAGCTGTTCTCGGCATGGAGGTCAGAGAGAACTTTTTCCCAAGGGCTCTGATGAAGAGAATACTGTGTGGCTTCATGAATCATAACCTCATCGAATTCGTAGAATATCCATAGCAATCCGTTTCATGGCGATGCTGCTTCTGACCCCATTAAGCATGGCCCAGCAACAGTGTGTCAGTGTGCAATTTCAATCAAGGTCCTCGTAAAGGTGTAGAGATAGTAAACACTGTGCCCATCCACTAGAGTTTCTTTGCAAAGCGGCCTTCTTTATGTTCCTTAAACAGTTTTCCATAACTCCTTGTGTCTGTCCTCAATTCTTTATTATATGGACATTCAGTGTGTTCTGTAATGTGAGCCTGTGTTATCCTTCTGGGTTTGCCCCGACCTGTGAACTCTGTATCCCAGCCCGGCCAGCATACTTGCTGTTTCCTGAACAGCTCTGTCCTTCATGCAGGCTGTTTCTTTAGCATCCAGGAAGTCCTGCCCTCCCTACCTTCTGACCCGATTTGCATCCAGCTCCTTCCTCTCTCCCCAAGTTAAGAGGGAAGGTTTCAACCAGCAAGCCAATAAAGCTACACTGAACAAACTGTTCTTTCTTTAAAGAACGGTTCTTTACATAAAACTGAATATATCAACCCATCCATAAAGGTGTCCAGAATTTCATTTTACTGTTTGGCTTCATTTTATTTATTTATTTACATACTTTGCTTGCCTGCTTACCATGCAGCAAGGCATGTAGGATCTTAGGACTCTAACCAGGAATCTAACCCATGCTCCCAGCAGTGGAAGCATGGACCCCTGACGACTGGGATCGCCAGGGAATTCCCAGCCTCAGTTTCAAACTTAAGACTTCTTCAAGGACTAGCATCCTTAGTATATAAGAAGAGACTTTTCATGCGTTGGTTTGTCTCTTTCTGTGTTTTGGTTGTCCCACTTGCTCATTGTTGAGCTACAGTTGAGGGGTTCAACCAGCTCTTACCTATTAACTTTAGAGTCTAAGCGCCATTGAATATGTTTCTGGGGAAGTTATTTTCCCCAGTCCCAGAGCATACTGTTAAAATATTACAGCAATATTTTCCAGTTTAGAGTAGTAAAAGGAACCCTGAACTGGGATTTATCTTCTTAGTTCTGATCTTGGTTTCTTTGATTAATTAAATTTAACTCCTCTGGGCCTCAGTTGCCTCATTATTAAAATAAGATGGTTAGATCAGATGGTGATGAGGAATGATGATAATAGTAAAAATAATAATGGCTGACTTTCTTTGTTTGCTGTGGGCTAGGAAACCGTACCGGGCCCTGGCTAGAGGTTCCATCCTTTAATCTTCACAGCGACATTCTAAAGTCAGAAGTGTTATCCCCATTGATGCTTGAAGAAACCAAGGCACAGAGAGATTAAGGGATTTTGCTGAGGGTTATACAGCCGGTGAGCCAGCAGAGCTGTGTTCAAACACAGGGCTCTTGGTCAGGCTTCTGGGAGAAACTTTTAACCACTCTGCTTTCTAGTTCAGTGGTTCTGTGAGATGCTATTTATAGCACAAAGCCTGTATTTTGAATTTTTGAGGAAGAAAAATTAGTTACTGAAATCCAATTTTAATCATTCCTCCCAAGCTATTTTTAAACCCAGGAACTTGTATTGAAATGAATGCCTTGCTCACTTTCCCCAAACATGTTTGCATGTAAGGTTATTGCTTGGTTATAGCAGTAGCCTTTGGGAGGAAGTCTGTCATTAGTGCTCTTTGCTGTCCATAAGCAATGTGCTCTTGGTGTCTGTCCCGGGAGCAGATCAAATGTCAGCTGCCAGGATGAAGATATTTTACGGGCCTCCTCCTTTCTTTTCTCCTGCAGCCAGGTCTTTGACTGTCTTTAGATAGGTGGGAAATTAAGCCTTCTTAAGCATTTCTCTTTTTTGGGAAATGCTAAGAAAGGACTTGTTAGACAACTGATAAAGCATTTAGCATAGTGTCTGCCGTGTCACTCATTAAACTGTGACCACACTGAGCTGAAGATTTGGGATACCGTTGTGAGCAAAACACAGGGCCTGCCCTCGTGGAGCATAAGGTCTAAGTGGAAGAGCAGAAAATTGATCAAAATGATAATTTACAAATGCTACAGATGTTCAATGAGATGTTTTCCATGTAATTATTTTTCTCATAATATTATACAAATGAGGAATTAGCCTTTTATTTAAGCCCTCCCCAAGGCAGTCCAAACCAAGATTTCCACTTCTTCCCATCGCAACTCATTCAACACTGTTCACTCATACCTATGGCTGTTAATGGGTGATGATTCAAGTTATCATCCAGATGACCTTACCTTTGAAAGTGAAAAGGAGCACTATTAATAATTATGCTGAAACGATAGATGTAAACTAGGATTGTCCAAGGCAGACTGGAATGTGTTGTCAACCTCCTTATTGGTATCTGAATTGACCTCCTAATCTTAAACATCCTCAATTATGGTTAAACTCTTTATACAGAGAGAGTGTGTGTTTGTGTGTGTGTGCCTGTGTGTGTGCACGCCTGCACTGATGAACAAATGCATCAGAAGTGTGTGCCTGATTTCCCTGGAGGTCAAGGGCATTAAATATCCTCTTCATTATAGGAATTTATTTTCTAAGATATTATTCTTCTCAACTTTCAACAAAACTGCTTCAATAACGCATCAAGTCAACTGTAGAATTGAGAGATTTTATTAGATAGACATTCTAAAGTAATAGCTTTTTTAAAACTATTCATCATGCCTTTGTTGTTTTGTCTTTAAATTTTTATTTGAGTATAGTTGATTTAGAATGTTGTGTTAGTTTCAGGTATACAACAAAGTGAATCAGTTATACATATACATATATCCACTCTTCTTTAGATTCTTTTCCCATATAGGTCATTACAGAGTATGGTGCTTTGGGGTTCCTAGTGTATATGTCTCTCTCTTTTTATTTAATAAATAGATTTCAGGGTAGCCCATTGTTTTCTGTCCAGGTTCAAAAAACAGAGGACCATATTACCCATAATGATTGCAAAATTCAAAAGGACAGTGAAGTGTTTTGTGTCCCAGACTTTTTAGAATGTGAAGTCTTGTAAAAAACGAAGCTGTCCAGAAGTATTACAAAGCCTCAGAGTTGAGAGTATTTGCTCTCAAAGATCCAGGATCATCTCAGGTTTGATTGTCTGGCTTCTTCTGTAGTGACTCTAATGAGCTGTAAGTCATTCCCAGGGGGATATCTTGAATGACTTTTTGTAAACCGTCATCATCAATGTCTGTTGTCTGATAGTCAACAGAAATGATTGAGTCATCCCAGTTACAATTTTGAGTCATTCCTCTAAGGATAGAATACATTTTACAAGCCCTTTAAAAAAATGGCCATCAGAGAGGAGAAGAAAGAGTATGTAGTGTGTGTTTGGGGTGGGGGGTATTGCGTGCCTCCTGGCTTGCAGGGATGTGATTGCCCCACAGAACCAGCATTGTAGGGATGGTGAAACCCCAGCGTCTGCCCCTGGGTTCAGGCCTTGACCGTTGGCAGCTGGCCTTGGGGTGTAAGCTGTCTCATGGTTTGAAATTTTCCTCTTGCCTCAACATAATGAGGTCAGTGCCTTGGTGTCTTGTAAATGGAAGCTCCTATTGCCGAGGCTGATTATTGGATGTGCAGATAGTGCTTGTTGGGAAGCGCCTCTTGGATTTGGGGCCTTGGAAGGGATTTACTAGAGTGTAGTTTTTTGTTACTGTTGTTTTAAACCTTTAAGTCACTACATTAGTAAAGCATGGTTTTGTCAGATTATTTATAAACGTCTTATACACAGTAAGTGAAAATTTATCATGCTGTTATCTACTTCTAGAAATCTGGATAGAGCCCAGGGTATGGTTTGCTGGTGTTGTTTAGTCATTAAGTCATATCTGACTCTTTGCGACCCCATAGACTGTAGCCCACCTGGCTCCTCTGTCCATGGAATTCTCCAGGCAAGAATACTGGAATGTGTAGCTATTCCCTTCTCCAGGGAGTCTTCCTGACCCAGGGACTGAACCCGCGGGTTGCACCCGTCTTCTGCACTGGCAGGCGGATTCTTTACTGCTGAGCTACCAGGGAAGCCCCAGAGCCCAGGGTGACGAAATAGAAACTTAGCGAACTCAGCTGATTTACTGACAGTTATGTTGAAACAGATGAAAAGTAACAGTGTAATATAGTGTTTTAAATGTGTGCCTGTATGTCTCTCCTTTTAAATTTAAAAAATTTTTAAATTTATTTTTATTATCTCTGGTTTATTATAAAGGATTTAAAATGAAAAGCCAGATGAAGAGGTACAGAGGATGAAGTTCCGAGAGGTCTGGAGCACAGAAGCTTCTGTCCCTGTGGAGCTGGGGGGCGTGACCCTCCCCGCACGTGGATATGTTAAAAGCTCAGCTCTCCAAACCTCCTCATTTAGGGGTTTTTTGGTGGCTCCATTACATAGGTGTGATTGATTAAACCATTGGCCACACATAGTTGAACTCAAATCAGCAGCCCCTCTCACCTCCCCAGATATCAGAAAAGTGAAAGAAAGTGAAAGTGAAGTTGCTCAGTCGTGTGGACTCTTTGTGACCCCATGGGCTGTAGCCTATCAGGTTCCTCTGTCCATGGGATTTTCCAGGCAGTAATACTGGAGTGGGTTGCCATTTCCTTCTCCAGGAGATCTTCCTGACCCAGGGATTGAACCCAGGTCTCCTGCACTGTAAGCAGAGGCTTTACCGTCTGAGCCACCAGATATCAGGGGGTGGGGCTAAAGGTACTTTTTTTTTTCTTTCTGATTTTGGTATTAGAATTATTATTTTTTAAAAATCTTTGCCACTTACCTATACTAACAGCCTCTCCTGGCCACCACCCCCCCCCAGCTTTTTTTTAAATGAAGATGGTTCAGGGTAGCCCATTGTGACTTTCCCTCAAGCTGCTACTGTTTTAGAAAACTGCTGTCACTAAAGTATGATGGTACTGGGGCGTACTTAAAGTACTACTTTAAAGGTTACTTATATCCATTCTACCTGGTGGTGCTGGGGAAGCAGCTGTAGTTTTGAATCCATTTGGCAGGAGGAATGAAAAGATTTGGCTTGAATAGCCCAGTTCTTGAACTGATAGTTCTCACTATATCACATGGACAGTATACGTGAACTTGAAACTCAACTATGTGTATGAATCTGGAAGACCAAAGCCCACATCTGCTGAAGCAAAATTTCCTGAGACAGTACTTACCTTTATTACATTTGATGCATTCTGATGTTTTTTGTTTTATTCGCTATTCTTTCATATTTTAGTTGAAAAAAAAAGTTGGCTATGACCCATTAAAGTGATTTCATCATCCATTAATTGGTTGTGAGCTGAAGTTTTAGAAAATATGCATCTAAACAGTTTTCGTGGGTGGGTGTGCATGTTTAAAGGCAAGGACCATGAAGTAATGTTTTCCTATCAGTGGTGTTAATAAGTGTAGCCATAATAAAACAGCAACCGTTTAGTTAATTAGAATATTTACCATAATAAATGCTGTGGGATTGATTTCTTTATGAATAGTGCATTTTGTCTGCTAGGATGAAGTAATTGAGTGTTTCCAATCAGCCCAGACGACAGTCCTTACAATGCTTCTTGTTGATGTTAAATGGACTATTGAAATAGCATTTTGTTTGTGTGTCTTGGCTGGTAATGAGCACTGTTTTGTCATCGTTACGGTTACCAGAACAGCTGTTGACACCCAGAGAATGTCTGAGAATGGCCGTTAAGTAGCAAGAAAACAAGGAATATTACAGTTTAACCCTTGTCTAGTCCATGTGATGCCAAATGCTAGGGGTCCTCATTCAAACTATACAGAAGAAAATAATGTTCTTTTTGTCTTTGGTATTCAACTGTTCTTTGCCATTTAGTAAACACTGCTCTAGATTTAGAACATTTTATATTTTCCTCTTTAGGACACATCTCACACTGGAAAACAGGCTGTGTTTAAAATGACAAAAAGCAAAACAGCCTCAAAAACAATCAGAATTTCTTTCAATGTTAGAAAAGATATTGAATGAGCCTAACTGGCTTTATTTTTTAAAGTTACTCTTTTGAGGACGTGTAATGTTTAAGTGACATATGACTTTTGTTGCAGTGTGATATTTACGCACTGCTGTTTTGCTGTCTCTGTCTTCCACCTTGTTGGGTTAGCATCTCCTTGAAGAACACACCCTTCAGTGTCTCCTAGACTGTATTGCTTCACCGAGACCATAAACAATTACGGCATAAAATATTACCTTTGGAAATGAAGTCATGCGTCTTTCTTAATTGCTGAACCCTTGTAATTCTGAAGGGGGTATGTTTAAGTCTGTCCTGATACACACACTTGCTAACATAAGCAAATGTAGCCTGCACATATAGGAAAAACGTGAATCACAGGGTTTCTTGTTTTCTACTAATTATGCATGGAATGTGCAGGAGCAGGAATGTCGAAGTAGAAGTCATAATGATAGATTTTAAAAAGACCTTCGAAGTTAGCAAGTACAGGATATTTTACAGTAGAGGAAGCTGAGTTCCAGAGGAGCTGGAATTTCTTCTTCCTAACTTCCCTTCCTTCCGTCCCATGGCAGTAGATGGCTGCTAGAATGATCTTTCTACAGCAAACGTGACATGCTTAGGCTTCCCCTGGTAGCTTCCCATGCTTTTGGAATAAAGTTGTGATTTCTTAAAGTCATTCACAGAGGCCTTTGGGGATGTATTTTCTGCTTGTCTTGGTAGCTTCTTTTGCCAGTTATATCCATTCTGCTTTAGTACTTCAATTCCTGTATAGTTTTATCTTGTTGATCCCTCTAGTTTTATCTCATTTAACATATTCCCACTGTCTCTGAACAAAGCTAGTGGAGGTGATGGAATTCCAGTTGAGCTATTTCAAATCCTAAAAAATGATGCTGTGAAAGTGCTGCACTCAATATGCCAGCAAATTTGGAAAACTCAACAGTGGCCACAGGACTAGGAAAGGTCAGTTTTCATTCCAATCCCTCAGAAAGGCAATGCCAAATCATTTCACATGCTAGTAAAGTAATGCTCAAAATTCTCCAAGTCAGGCTTCAGCAGAACGTGAACCATGAACTTCCAGATGTTCAAGCCGGTTTTAGAAAAGGCAGAGGAACTAGAGATCAAATTGCCAACATCCGCTGGGTAATGGAAAAAGCAAGAGAGTTCCAGAAAAACATCTATTTCTGCTTTATTGACTATGCCAAAGCCTTTGACTGTGTGCATCACAACAAACTGTGGAAAATTCTGAAGGAGATGGGAATGCCAGACCACCTGACCTGTCTCTTGAGAAACCTATATGTGAATCAGGAAGCAACAGTTAGAACTGGACATGAAACAATGGACTAGTTCCAAATAGGAAAAGGAGTATGTCAAGGCTGTATATTGTCACCCTGTTTATTTAACTTCTATGCAGAGTACATCATGAGAAACACTGGGCTGGAAGAAGCACAGGCTGGAATCAAGATTGCTGGGAGAAATATCAATAACCTCAGATACTCAGATGATACCACCATAATGGCAGCAAGCGAAGAAGAACTAAAGAACCTCTTGATGAGGGTGAAAGAGGAGAGTGAAAAAGTTGGCTTAAAGCTCAACATTCAGAAAACAAAGATCGTGGCATCCGGTCCCATCACTTCATGGGAAATAGATGGAGAAACAATGGCAGACTTTTTTGGGGGGGCTCCAAAATCACTGCAGATGGTGACTGCTGCCATGAAATTAAAAGATACTTACACCTTGGAAGGAAAGTTATGACCAAGCTAGACAGCATATTCAAAAGCAGAGACATTATTTTGCCAACAGAGGTCCGTCTAGTTAAGGCTATGGTTTTTCCAGTAGTCATGTACGGATGTGAGAGTTGGACTGTGAAGAAGGCTGAGCACCGAAGAATTGATGCTTTTGAACTGTGGTGTTGGAGAAGACTCTTGAGAGTCCCTTGGTGTGCAAGGAGATCCAACCAGATATCTAGGAAATCAGTCCTGAATATTCATTGGAAGGACTGCTGTTGATGCTGAAACTCCAATACTTTGGCCACCTGATGCAAAGAGCTGACTCCTTGGAAAAGACCCGAATGCTGAGAAAGATTGAAGATGGGAGGAGAAGGGGATGGCAGAGGATGAGATGGTTGGATGATGTCACTGACTCAATGGGCATGAGTTTGAGTAAACTCTGGGAGTTGTTGATGGACAGGGAGGCCTGGCGTGCTGCAGTCCATGGGGTTGCAAAGAGTCAGACATGACTGAGCGACTGAACTGAACTGTGTAGAAGGCACCCTCTACCCAAACAAACAAGTTATTGATTCAGAGGCTTTCAATTTTTTTTTCCTGTGAATCCAGTGACAACTACGTTTTACACCATGGCCCAAAATATATATGAAATCTAAATAATTGTCATGAAATAGTATTTACTCTTTGTCTGTGTGACATGCTTAACTGTGAGATTAACTGTTCCATGAGAAATTGAAAGTCTTAGTTGCTCAGTCGTGTCTTGACTCTTTGAGACCCCATGGACTCCCACTTGGCTCCTCTGTCCATGCAATTCTCCAGGCAAGAATACTGTAGTGGGTTGCCGTTCTCTTCTCCAGGGAATCTTCCTGACCCAGGGATGGAACCCAGGTCTCTTGCATTACAGGCAGATTCTTTACTGTCTGAGCCACCAGGAAAGCCCAGCTATTCCTTATATTTCTTTTTTTTAATGCCATTTGTCACCTACTGAATGGATTTCAGATCCCTCTCTGTGCTGCCAGCTTCCTACGGGGAAGTTTGGAAGCACTTGGAGAATGTTTTTAGTTGCACTAATTAGTGCATTGGAGGACCAGGAGTGCCAAGCACTGTATAGTGAGCAAGACTGTCTTGAATAATGAAGAATCATCTTGCTCAAAAGCCAATTGCATCTCTGCTGAAAAACAGTGCTGACTTAATGTGTGAGACCACAGATTGAAATAGCAGCTCTCTATAAAGGATTATCTGCCCTTTCTACCTCAATACTACAGCCCTGCGTCTGGAAGCCTCTCTCTGGCTCCAGTTAGGCTGACCATCTTCCCTTGCTGTACCATGCAGATCATGGTATTTATTTATTGCTTTGTTATTGCAGAGTACCCTTAGGGTAATCTTACCTGTCTTTATCTATCTGGGACCCAGCACAGAGTCCGTCACAATCCTAACAGGTACTCAATAAAGAAAGAATGAAGAGGCTTGGTCCAGTGCCCTCCAGGTAGATAGCAGAGGCTGTAAAAACAACCAAAACAACACCCAAAAAGGCAAATCAAAAACAAAAATCCTGTAGGTTTCCTGATTCTCAAGCCAAACCAGTGCTGTGCATCATGTTGTTTGGTTTGGGGGCAGGGTTGGAAAAGAGGACTTCTAGCCTCAGGATGAATTATTTTTCCTGTGGGAGAAATGTGAACAGATAACATCATATACATATACTTATTTGTGAAGGCCAACAGAGGCCTTGAGGTTTAATTTACGTATAGTAAAATATGTGAGTGAGTGAGTGAAGTCGCTCAGTCGTGTCCGACTCTTGGCGACCCCAGACTGAAGCCTACCAGGCTCCTCCGTCCATGGGATTTTCCAGGCAAGAATACTGGATTGGATATGTACTTTTACTTTTTAGTATACAGTTCTGAGAGTTTTGATAAATGTATACAACCATGTAACCACACCATGCAAATCAAGAAATAGACCATTTCCACTGGGCCAGAAAAGTTCTTTCATTTCCCTTTGTAGTCAACCTTTCTCCTGTCCCATCCATTTATACCTTGTTCATGGTCATAAAGTGTGTGTTTAATTTTATAAGAAACTGCCATACTGTTTCCAGAGTGGTTGTGCCGCTAACAGTGTGTGAGAGTTCCAGTTTGTCTATATCCTTGCCAGCACTTATTACTGTCAATTTATTTTTTTTGCATTTGCAGTTCAGTTCAGTTCAGTTGCTCAGTCACGTCCGACTCTTTGTGACCCCACGGACTGCAGCATGCTAGGCTTCCCTGTCCATCATTTTGCATTTTAGCCATTCTAATAGCTGAATGCTATCTCATTGTGATTTAATTTGCATTTCACTAATGACTAATGTTGAACATCTTTTTACGTGCTTCTTGCCATTTGTGTAATCTTTTGTCGTTGTGTAATAAGTAAAGTGCCTATTCAAACCTTTTGCCCATTGAAAAATCAGATTTTTTCTTGACTTTTGAGAGTTCTTTCCAGGTTATAAATACAATCCTTTATCCCAGATGTGTTTTGCAAATGTTGTCTTCCAGTTTGTTTTGTCTTTTTTAATTTTCTTAACAGTGGCAATAGAGCTTTGAACGTCTTTAAGAATGCTAAAAGGGGTTTTCATCCATGAAAGTAGATGATTATAAGATGAATTCAGCATTCTTCTCAACATCTTCTATAGCCAAAACTTTTTTACTGTATTTTTGTTATTATTAAGATTTGAAGACTGTATACTAGGATATTCAAGTACCTTATATAGACAATGACTTTACAAGATGGTAACTCTTCTTGGCAATAATTAACATCTATTTTTGTGTCAGTTATGGTTGTTGTGGGCTGCCTTGGTGGCTCAGACGCTAAAGAATCTGCCTGTAATGGAGAAGACCTGGGTTCAATCCCTGGGTTGGGAAGATACCCTGGAGAAGAGAATGGCAACCCACCCCAGTTTCTTGCCTGGAGAATTTCATGGACAGAGCAGCTGTGGGCTACAGTCCATTGGGGTCACAAAGAGTCGAATACATCTGAGCAACTAACGCTTTCACATGATTATTGTAACAGCTCACCTCTTAAGGATTGCAAGGCTCAAGAAATCACGTTTTGGATTCTTTCTGCTGGGAGGCACTGAGCCTTTGTGTTTGAAACACCAGGGAAGATGCCAGATAGTATGGAGCCAATTTATCCTGCTGCCTAAAATTGGAGTGGAAACATTTTACACGGCATCAGAAGCGTGTCCATCATGCCATCTAGCAGTGAGAAAACATGTAAGGTCAAAAAATATCTCAGAGCAAACTCTGACTAAAATGGCTCCCATTCTATTTTTGCCCCATTTCTGCAGTGTAATTAGAGAGCAGTATCTTTACACCTATGTAGCTGTTCTTATTGCTTCCAAAATGCAAGAATGCATTTTAGAAAGGTTAAATTTAATTGCACGTTGCAACAATGTCTTCAGCAGTAATAGCCAGGTAAGAATAGAGCAGACTGATGAATTTTAATTAAAAGAAAGTAAGAGAACTGTGAACCTATCTTTTGATATAAAAAAGAAAGTAAGAGAACTGTGAACCTATCTTTTGATATAAAAACTTCACCACCCTAGCGCAGTGCCTTGCACTTATATGGGTGCTTTGTACATATTTGTTAAATAGGTGACAGTGTATCTCCTTGTCTCTGGAAAAGAGACTTATCTCTTTTGTTTTTGGCACAGTGATTTCCAGGTACAAAGGCGATCCCTCTCATGATGTATGGCCTGCCAAAAAATAGCATCGAGATATATATTAAATACGCTTTCCTTAAAAGATGCTTTCAGAGAATTTTTTTTTTTCCATTTTGCAAGTGAAGAATACAAGTCAGGAGATACACATGTTTAGAATGATAGCATTTCATATTGGTGAAAATATATACCATCCATAGAAAAAGAACCTGTAATGTCTCCCATAAAATAGAACAGTGGTTATTCCTGAGTATTGATATTGTTGATGGTTTTCTCTGTATTTCAGTGCTTTAAAAACAGCGAATATAGGTTGCTTTGTTGTTATAAAAGTGGTGAGTGAAAGAGATCACTTGCCCAAAGGTTCAGAATCCTGTCAGAAAAGAAATTAAACTTGGGACTGCCCTGGTAGTCCAGTGGCTATGACTGAGCTCCCAATGTGTGGGACCTGGGTTCAATCCCTGGTCAGGGAACTAGATCCCACATGCTGCAACTAAGACCTGGCACAGCCGAATAGATAAACAAATACTGAGGGGGAAAAAAGGGGAATTAAACTCTTCATGCACCTTGTCTAGAACCTTGGTGGTGTGTGTGTGTCTACATCACTTCTCTGTGAGAGAGACCTTCCCTTCCAGTGTGTCCCACCAGGGACGTTTTTCAAGTGTAGTTTTAGTTTTTTGTTTTTGTTCAAACAGTAGACATCTGTGGGCCTGAAAATTTTTGGTGGATGACAAGACCCTCGAAAAGTCATTGGAATAGTATTAGTTCTTTATTATTGTCAGCGTGTGTCTGCTGAGTTTCAGGACATCACCACCATTTTCTGGGGAATGGTTTAGAGAATGATGTGTTTTGTAGAAGCTGTTTGTAATTTATTAAATATAATTTATCAACTTCTCATCTGGCCGGGTAATATTTGCATTATTACTACAGCAAAAGTGCAGTTTTATCTAACACAAATAGGAGGGTTTATTCAAAGTTAGATAATATTGGGTCAATCACAGTATATTTAAAATTAAATAACCCCATGGCAAAAGGCCCAGACCAGCAAGCATGCGGTGGCAAAGTCCGTGGTGGTACACTCTGGGCCATCAGCAAACAGGTTGGGCTCGCTTCGGGAGCATTTTACAGGGATTTTAAAAGGTACCTTGTTGAAACATGATGTTTCTCTCTACTCAGGAGATACTTTAGCATTAGTGAATTTTATGAGTGGAAAAAAGATAGTTTAACCACTGGGGAGATTTAGCAGTTTCAATTAAACAATTGCACCCTTTCAGTGTTAATTTTGAAGTCGGTGACTGCTGGTATTGGAGGTTTCACCTTTATTTTCCTAGTGGGGTGATGTACTTTTGCATTTTTGATCTCTGTTGTAAAAATTGGGGAATATTACAGTGGGTCTGATATGTGTGTGCCCTGTTCCAGTTGGTATACCTTGAGAGGCCTAAAGTATAAAGAAATCTGTTATGGAACCAGTATGTATAGAAAGCATACATTCAAGCATTTCCCCACATTAAGTAAAAGTTCTGGGTTCTATCCCCTGGTTCATCACTTATGGTGCAAAGTCCTCCTGGCGCAAAGCCATTTGAAAATGGCTCTTATCTTTCCTGTATTTCTAACAATTTTCCTATGAGGATGTAATTTCCTACCTCCTTCTCTCCCTGTCTCCCTTCCTTCTCTGTCATCAACCAGGCCTCAACGTTTTACTTTTTTTTAAACAAAATTCTTTGATCTCAAAGAGCTCTTCTATCTCAACATCTTTGACTCCTGGAATTCTGGAGTTTAGAATCCAGTTTTGTAGTTAGGAACAACTCCAGGTTCTAGACCTCCTGCACCATTTAGTATTTCCCTTGTGTAAAAGTGGTTTCTTTTCTGGGAAAGAAGGCCACCAAAGGCAGTGAGGTGCTTGGCCTGCTGGCTCTCAGTCCAGTGGCTTCACACAGCTTCTAGGAGCAGTAAAACATGGACAATGATGACATAACACCTGTTACTTATTTAGCTTTTTATACGTGACTTGACATGGGGCTTCCCTGGTGGCTCAGTGGTAAAGAATTCGCCTGCCAGTGCAGGAGATGCAGGTTCGATCCCTGGGTCAGGAAGACGCCCTGGAGTAGGATATGGCTACCCACTGCAGTTTTCTTGCCTGGGAAATCCCATAGACAGAGGAGCCTTGTGGGCTACAGTCCATGGGGTTGGACATGACTTACTGACTGAGCAACAGCAACGTGACTTGACATTTTCTGGTCTTCACAGGATGCTATGGGACTTAGTTACTACTGCCTTCTTTATCTAAATGAAGAAGCCAGGGCTCAGAAAAGATGACCGGTTTGCCCAAGATCACACAGCTAATGCTGGTGAATCCATAGGAAAGCCTTAATCTTCGAGGCCTGCGTCCTTCCATTTATGCCAGGTTGGCTCCAAGTAAGCCCATGCATTCTCTTGAAATCACTCTTTGGAGGCTTTTGAGTTGGTGGTGTCTGACCTCATAAGATTATTTTGTTTTCTACCTTATACTTATCTTCTTCATAGGAACCCAGGATTGCAAATCTCCAGGTTTAACTACAGATGTTCCTGGCTAAATTGTGTTGCTCATCATGAATGTCAAAGCACTGACCTAGGGGTGTTATCTTCTAGCTAAAAATTTTCTGTACCATTTTCTTTTACTTATGTACTTTAGTAATTTATAGGCCCATGAGCCCAATATATTTGTAATTATTGGCTTAGGGCTTCCATTTGTAAATTGTTACAGTTAAGTCATCACCCCCAGCATCCGAAGCCTGGAGCTCTCTTGCTGGTGTTGGTGATGTCAGGTCTGGAATCTACTTTTGGGGCTGTCTGTAGGTTGTTTATCACCATTAGCCCTCATTATTTTAAATGAGTACCCACCCACCTTACACTCTGTAACCACATGTTTCCAGAGCTTCTCTGGAGATTACATCTTGCAGGTCCCCCCTCCCTTTCTTTTCTTTTTCTCCTCCTTACTTGCAAATGCTTTGTAAATGAGGCCCAGAAAATATGAAGGAAAATACCTGAAAAGATAGTATGTGAAATTCAGATCTGTTTGGAAACACGTGTTGCTTCTGACTCTGAAGCTTTGGGAGAAAAAAAAAAAAAAAAAACCTCACCAAGTGTGTTTAACACATATTAGTTTGTAAATATGGAGTCCCACTAATTGCATTCATAGCTCACAGCAAAACTACCTGTTATGTCTTGTTACTCTGAGGGGGGAAATGAGAGAGTTACATAGGTGTATGCATTTTACAAAATTGGAATTCAGGGAAGAGTGTGGTGTAAATTCTTTTATAATTATGTGTCTTTTTCTGCTGAGGCAATTAGTCAGTTTTTCTGTTGCTGTGATGCTCACCTGAATTCAGGTGTCCCAAACTTAGAGGAAGGGCTTCCCAGGTGGCTCTCAGTGGTAAGAGAATCCACCTGCCAATGCAGGAGACATGGGTTTGATCCCTTGTTTGGGAAGATCCTCTGGAGGAGGAAGTGGCAACCTGCTCCGGTATTCTTGCCTAGGAAGTCCCATGGACAGAGGAGCCTGGTGGACTGCAATCCATGTGTTCCAAAGAGCCAGACATGACTGAGCACACACACATGCGAATTTAGAGGAAACGGTATGGTCAATTACGGTTGTCCTCCTTTCCCCTGTTATTGGAATGACTAAAGAACACCAAAATTGTGTGATATTTTGCAGAATCACTGCTTACTCATTATTTTGCTTTTCCACGTGATTAAAAGTTTTGTTGTATTCTTAACAATGATTTTATTGGTTAAAGGTAAATGTGTTTTGGTTAAAGGTAAATGTGACAGAGGATGAGATGGTTGGATGGCATCACCGACTCAATGCACATGAGTTTGAGTAAACTCCGAGAGGCCTGGCGTGCTGCGGTCCATGGGGTAGCAGAGCCAGACACAACTGAGCGACTGAACTGACTGAACCAAAATGTGTTTCCAGTAGAAGTGGTTCAGCTGTTTTCTAATGACAAACCAGGAGTCTTTAAATGTTGTTTTCTAATGATAAACCAGGACTCTTTAAATGATGCTTTATGGTCAGTTTTCAGAAAGCTGCCTTTTCCATCAGGAGAAAGGGAAGTCGTGTCTGACTCTTTGCCACCCCGTGTGCTGTAGCCCACCAGGCTCCTCCATCCAGGGGACTCTCCAGGCAAGAATACTGGAGTGGGTTGCCATTTCCTTCTCCAGCGGATCTTCCCGACCCAGGGATCGAACCCAGGTCTCCTGCATTGCAGGCAGATGCTTTACCCTCTGAGCCACCAGGGTCTGTGAACCTCATGTATTTTCATCAGGAAGGGTGAGCACCTCCATGAAAACTACCAAAAAAAGTGAATCACGGATGTATATGTCAGGCCAGGAAGCACCCCAGTACATCAGTGAAGCTCCCCACCCCCACCATTTTACAGATAAGCAAACCAAGGCCCAGGATTAAACAGGATTCCTTCTGACCCCTATTGGGGTGCTATTTCTCTAGTATGTTGCTCCAGTGTTTATGAGAAATGAAAGGTTCCCCCCTCCCCTTCCCCAGGGATAATAATAGTTAACTAAATTAGTATCAGGCCCTGTATTTAAAAATAATAATTCCTAGAAAAGTGTATTAATTTTATTTTCTTATAGATTATCTTTAGTAGAATTTGAGTTGTTTTTAATGATAGACAACTTTGGAATGCATGTGAATCCCTTTGGTCAGAGGATTCATCTCCAGAGAATTTTCAGAATTTTGTTTCTTCAATAGCTAAAGCTATTTATAGTTTTATTATTATTATTTTCAAGCAGAAGCGCTCTTCCTGAGATCCTTTGATTATCTTGCCAAGGTCTTGGAGGCAGTGTCCCCCCTCTTTTTAACCTTGGGTGGTCTCAGGATTTGCTTTATGTCCCGACTACCGCTGGAGCGAAGTAGCAGGATCCAAATGATGTTTTTAAAGACTTGAAGTTTGGAGTTAAGATCTTGGGCTCTGGAGCTCACATGTCCTGTTACACCACTTGCTGGTGGCCTCAGGGAGGTTGTTTTGCCCCAGGAAGCCTCAGTTTCCCCCTTCATAGAATGAGATCAACGTGCAGTCTTATCCCCTGATCGGTATTTGCGACATGTCAGCTGCTACTGCTGTTTTTGCTATTGCATTGTTGTTATTATTCCCAAGCCAAGACGTTTCCCAAACATGCCTTGAAAAGGCTAGTAAGAAGGAAAGCAAATTCCACTTTTAACTGTTGGTAAGAGGGAAGGTGGGGAGAAGGGACTGACCCACGTTGATACTCAGTGTCCTTTAAAGGAAAATGTTACCTGATCAGAATAAGGAAAAGAAAGTGGTATTATTGTCAGCTGGTTTCTGTGTGTTTGATTTCTCTTCCACTTTCTTAGACCCATTTGTCTGATCCAGTCGTGGGAAAGTCACATGTGTGAATTTTTACGGTGCTTTATAGAAAGGAGAGACCTGTGGGCTGAACCACAGAATTTAACAGCAGATAAAAAGGCAGGGGCGGGCTTCCTTGGTGGCCCAGTGGTGAAGGATCCACCTGCCAATGCAGGAGATGCAATATGGACCCCTGGGTCAGGAAGATCCCCTGGAGGAGGAAATGGCAACCCACTCCAGTATTTTTGCCTGGAGAATCCCATGGACAGAGGAGCCTGGCGGGCTACAGTCCATGGGGTTGCAAAAGAGTCAGACACGACTTAGCGACAAAGCAGCAGCAGCAGCAACAAAAGAAGCAGGGGCACCACCTGGGTGAGGCGGGCAACCCAGAACCTGCAGAGACTGCCCCTGGTGAGGCTGCCTTCACCTGTGTATCACACTGTCCAGATGAAGCAGAGTGTGGAAGGAGAAAGCCAGTCCAAAAGACAGCTGTCAGAGAAGAAGAAAGTGGTTAATAAAGTGTCTTTTTTCAGCTGCTTGAACTAGTTAATTGTTGAGTTATATTGTCGAGTGGGTACCCTCCTTGCTGCTGTCTCTTTAAGGAAAAACTGGAAGTGGACCACATACCTGTCATGTACGCACTTGTTTGCAGCCTGAATCTATTCATAGGCTAAAAATGAAATCTACTTACAACTATTACCTGGAGGACTTTTATAGGTTTTGCAGAAAATATGACTGGGGTACAGTTAGGACCTGTTTTATTATCCGTAACAGTGGCTTAAGAAGCCACCGTACCTGTAGATCTCTTTTATCAAGTTCTGGGTATTCGTTTGTTTATTTTTGTCAGGCACACCGTACTTTGAATACCAGAGCCCTGAAAGGCCACACCAGCTCACTCATTGTAGGTAGTTGGAGACATTTTTTTTCCAAGAATACTTAAAGGGCAAAACCCCAGGATCTGGATATAGCATAAATGATGGGATATAATTTTTAATAAAACATTGAGCTTTTCTGTTTTCTTAACATTGCATTCCGAAGCTAAATTATGACTATTCCTGTGTCTGTCTTCTATGCTCATTTTTCTTGCTTCTTTACAAAATTTTATCACCTAATTATTTTTTCTGTTGAATTAAGTGCTTTAAGTATAATATAACGTAATTAACAATCTTCTTAACTTTATGTTTTCCAGGGATATCAGCATGAATAACATTACTCAGTTACCAGAAGATGCATTTAAGAACTTCCCTTTTCTAGAGGAGTTGTAAGTATTCTTTTGAGAACTGTTTTTTTGTTTGTTTGAGTATTTCTCCTTTTCTCTTTGGAAATTCTCACAACAGAGATTGTCTGCTGTTTCTCAGGGGACTCTCAGAGAACTGGGTTCACTGGCCTCCGTATAGTGGAAACCATGTGTTTTGGGGGAAACAGACTTGAGTTTTTAAGAAGTGTGATCGCTGAAGTTATTTTTGAAAGTCAGGATGAAAAATGCTACTTCCATGGGACTTTTTTGCTGCAATTGCTATGACCACGAATGAAGCAGTGACACAGGTTAATTACAGTGCTATCCCAAGATAACAAGGCTGCTGTGTAATTACCACGATTGCCACAGGAGTTGCTGTGTGGGCAATAGGACCGTAAAGAATAATCCACAGCATTTCAGGGTCACGACGCAGCAGATGACCTCAGTGTAAGCCAGCAGAAAGCTTTCCTTGGATATGGGCAGGTGGTCTTTGGGAGTGGGGCGAAGACATGGAACATTCTTTGTGTCTCTGAGAACACCTTTAACATTAAGCCTGTTTCTGAACTTGGCAGTGTCATCTCGCATTTCCAATTTAACAGCTTACATGGGGGAGAAGTTCTTGCCACCTGTGACCTCCATTTTGTTTTTCTCTCCACACTATTTAAAGTTCATCATCAAAATAAGCACTTTCAGATTTTATAGGAATTGGCAACAATCAATAGCTTTTAAGAATTCCGACGAAAAATAAAATAAAGTCGTAGTTGACTTGAGTCAAATGGAGGGCTTTAAAAACAGCTAAGCTGATGGATTATGTAATATGTAGAGGCAAGAAGGTGACAGTTTGATGGTAAGAACATCAAAGAGCTATAGCCCTGAAGGAATCTAAATTCATATTACAGATTGTGCCCTACAGCCAGCTGTTGAGTTTTAGATCCAAGTCAGTGACTGTCTCTCCTATCTTAGGTCGGCCCCTCCCTGCACATGGGGAATCGGAATCGAAAATAAGACAAGCAGGTTGTGCTCCCAGTTTCTGACACTGTTGAAACAGCAGTTAAGGATTTAGTAAAGTTAAGCAGAAGTTTTTCTTCCCACACTACTTAATTGAACGTAATGTTCCCACAGCAAAAGTTGGACAGAGATTCTTTACCACTTCCAAGCTTGTGAACTGGGTCAAGTTATTTAACCTCCCTGGATTCAGTTTCTTTGTCTATAAGGTGCAGATAAGACAGAATGAATTAAAATAGATGTTAAATACTTAGGACAGTGCATGAAGCAGGGTAAGTTTAATGTAAATGCTGGCTGTTATTTATTTCATCATTTTAAAAGTGCTTAAGGTGGGGGTGGTGCGGGGAGCAGCAGCTTGTATACCAATTGTTGTCATGGATTACAAGGTTTCAATGTATGTTTTACTTTATTTTTGCCTGTTTGGTTTTTTTTCCCTTGAGTGAAATTAATTCTTTTGTAAGAAATAGCTCTTTGTTTTTAATTAGACATTTACATTGAATGAAAAAGCAGTGAGCTGTGTATTTGAAGCCCCCCAGTTCCCACCCTCCCAATCAAGCTCAAAGATGTCTCACCTATTTCTTTTCATTTCACATATAGTTTCAGCCTTTAGGATTAGTCTCCCTTTACAGAAGTAATCACACAGTGAAAGGCCATTCATGAGCATGGGTTCAGCTGCTGGATCACCCCCAGAGATAGGAGACGCACTGGGCAGGGGGCAGGAAATGGAGACGCCCTCCTTGTTCTGGTGAACCATGTGTGCACACCACATTGTCAATGCCTTTGACTGTCAGCCAGCCCCCTTGGAGGGATTGGCGGTGAGCGCCTGGATATGGAGTCCTCCCTGGCTAATCTCTGCTTTGTAAAGTTCGCATCTTGGATTTCGTAAAACTCTCAAATGACCAAGCATATATCAAGCTCACAAATTCTGTCAACTGAGAGTTTTAATTGGAACCAAATTGGATTTGATTGCTAGTCCTTTGTAGCAAGGTTTTGTTCGCTTCACATTCTGCTTATGGCAGCAAGAAAGCCCATCCTGTGAAGTCCATACAGCGCCTGTAAATACTGTATGGGATTTCAGAAATGAATTTGGTCAGGAGCACTGATGGTTAATTTTAAAGAGTCCTTCAGAATAGTCTTTCATATGATGGGTATACTTACAGGCATTTGAGGGAATTTCTTTTCCATGTTAATAGAATCAGGGTAAAAAGCCCGTTTTTTTCCTTTACAAAACACCGTAGCAGAGTTTGACATTCCAAAACGATGCTGCCAGGAGTATTGTAATATTTCAGAAACAGCATCACCCTTTGTCGAAAAGTCATCTGGAAATCATTTAAGAGTGATTGTGAAGCTGAAGTGCCCGGAACAGAAATGAGTGATTTACTGAGGGCTTTTTTTTTTTTTTTCCACAATAGTTAATGAGGTGTGCTTTACATGATGTGACTGGTTTGGCTGAATTTTATATGATAATCCGGAATGCTGGGAGTATTGGGTGGAATCAGTTCCCAACTTAAGAAGTGTTTATAGATATTTACGCATTCACTTGTTCTTTTGACAAACACTAAATCCTGCTCTGTGTTGCGTCCTATGATGGGTGTCAAAGACACCAAGACAAGTGAAGTGTTGTCTTTGTCCTTGGAGTTGACAGTCTGTCCAGTACCATAGCCACTAGCCACAGATGGTTGTTTAAATCTAGACTTATAATAATTAAAACTGAAATAAATGCTCAGTTTTTAGTAGAGCTAGCCATCTTTCAAGTGCTCAGTAACCACCTGTGGCTAGTGACTCTTGTGATGGACAGTGCAGATGTAGACAGTTTCCATCACTGCAGAAAGTTCATTTGGACAAGGGTCCAGAGGAAGAGGTGGAGCTAACACTTGGTGTGGCGTGGTGAAGATTGTCCAAGTGTGTGCAGGGTCAGCGGAAGCCTGAAGTAACCTGTTTATTGAGACTGGAGGATTTGGGAAAGGCTTTCCAGAATAGCTTCAGCTGAGTCTTGAAGGACACATGAGAATTAGCTAGGTGAGGATGGGTAGGAAGGGTGCTCCAGGAAGAACCTTATAGCATGTGCAAAGGCATGGAGGTAGACATTTCAGAAGTGTTAGGACACAAGATGATGGTTATTGCAACTGAAATAGAGAAATGTGAAATAGTGAAAGGTAGAGAAATGTGAGGAGATAAGGCCAGATCACCAAGGAACTTTTTAAGCTAAGGAGTTTAGACTTTATCCTGAAGGAGCTGAATTGGCTATGAGGGTAAGCGATAGGGAGGAGACTAGGATTTTTTTTCCCTGAATGACTAGATGCCATTCACTGATTTTTTCCCCCCTCTTTTTCTCTGGGAATCCAAAAACATAGGATCTAACTCTAAATTCAATACATAAAATGTGTAGTCTTGAGACAGTCTATTGATTTTCACATCTCAATTTCCTACTCTTTAAAATGGGACTCTTCACAGTAGTATTGTAAAGGGAAGAGGAAATTATTTATGTAAAAGTGCTTTGTGACCACGAAGTGCTACATTGACATGAGTAATATAAATTTCACGAATCCTATTAAACATTGCTGTCTTTCTTGAAGTATTTGGGGGAGAGGTTGTTTAGCTTGGAGATGGGAGTTGGAATGGGCCCATATAGATTTCTGTTAGTGATGTGAAAGGAAAGGCAGAATTTTGGGAAAATATTAAGTTAGCATCCACAAAGTTGGTGTCTGAATGTGATGCTGCGTGCTCAGTCACTCCATCATATCTGGCTCTTCGTGACCCCATGGACTGTACCCACCAGGCTCCTCTGTCCATGTAATTTTTCAGGCAAGAATACTGAAGCCGATTGCCATTTCCTACTCCAGGGGATCTTCCCAACCCAGGGATCGAACCCGGGTCTCTTGGGTCTCCTGCATTAGCAGATGGATTCTTTACTTCTGAGCCACCAGGGAAGTGCCCATACTACACGTTGCTGCCAGAGTATTTTGGCTGTCCTTGAGACCTGTCAGGGCATTGGTAGCTATTGAGGGAATGGCTGAAATGTGGAGTTATGAAATTGATTTAATTAGAAACAGGAGAAGGAATATCCAAGTGCTTTTCCATAGGCTCCCACTGAGAAATCCATGAATGTTACTATGAGCTTAGATGTTGCAACAGCAGTGGAAACTATTGCCAGCTTTGGCACTTGTACAGTTATTGTTTAATACATACTATAAGACTAGGCTAGTTCTATCTGTTCCAAAATGTACTTTGACTTTGGAACTCTTTACAATGCTAAAGTGAAAATTAGGTCTCTGAGTACTTGTTTTTTTGGGCAGGTGGGTCTGTAGGACAATTAATTCCTAGTAGAGACATTACAGAAGAGAACTAGTAAGTAATTTGAACAGGAAAATAAGAGTGGGTTAACATTAAAGTTATAAATATTTTAATTTAGCCAATAGTTGAACACACACACGCACACAAACGTACATGCAGACACTATAAAATGTGTGTACATTTTTTTCAGAACCATTTGAAAGTAAGTTGTAATCATTGAATTCTCCTTTACTTCTAAATAGTGCATTGTTTATTCCAAAAACACAAGGATATTTGTTTAAATAATTGCAGTGCAGTTGTCAAACAGAAAACTAGATGCCTATGTATTATTTGCTCAGTAATATTTGTTAGCAAAAAAAAAAAAAAAAGTAGAATTCTGGTTCAGGATACATTTAGAACCACAAGTTGCTGTGTCTTGGTAATCCATTTTGATTTTCTAAAGCTAAGTTTTATGGTCTCTAATTGAGTTACTGTATATAATTAAAATTGGTCAAGCCTAGCAAAAGGAAGTTATTTTAGGGTTCAATAGCAATAATAATGGCAGCCAAAATTTATTGAGAGTTTATTACGTACTAAGAAACTTAGAGCATATAATCTGGTTTACTGCTCACGAGATTCTTATATATCATCATGCTAATTTATAGATGTGGACAAGGAGGCTTTAGGTCATCCTGGCTCTGCTATTGACTGATCACTAGGTCATTAGTCAATAGCAGAGCCAGGATCATGTCGATCTGATTCAAGTATTTCATCTTAATTTCTAAGCTGTGATACTGTCTCAAGAGGCATAGGATTGGAAAGAAGCTTAAGAGGACACCTATTTACTCTGATCTATAATGCTAAGTATGTCCCAAGCTAACTGTCAAAGATGGTTGGCTGCCTAACATATCCCTTAGTAAGGTCGTTGAACAGAAAACTTATTAACAAAGAGATCTTCCTAGAATGAGGTTTTCTGGTCTAGCCATACCATTTTATAGATGAGACTATCAAGGCTCAACAGTAGATGAGTGACATGTTCCAAGTGCTACAGTTAGTATGCATCTGAGCCAGAATTAGACCTACCTAGTTCAACGCCATGCCCACTATGTCCTATCACCTTTTGTATCTGAGATGCAGAAGTAGTCTCAAATAGTCTTACTGGGTTGTCTAGAGTTCTAGAAAGTAGCAGACTCTGTTCTCTTCCAGTATTTACAAGGAATTTCCTTTGCTTCCAAACTAACATTTGACTCACTTAACATTTACTCCCTTGATGAAGGCTTCTCAGATAAGCTTTTTCAACTGCAGTAATTTCCCCCTGTGATTTTTGATAAATTTGACTGTGATATTTGACAGTTCAAAAATATTTTCTTGGAATTCTCTTGTTCCACTTTATAGTGCCTTGGTAGGATGCGTTGGTAGTGAAGATCCCTACATTTGCTGTTGGAAACTACGTAGTCATCTCACAGAGGCATATGGGTGCTCTCCGACTCATACCCTTCCCTGTGTGTCATATGGGGACCTCTCAGATTCGGTTATAACGGTGAGAAGAGAAATGGGAGGGATCCTGTACTTATTGGACCTTCTATGTACCAGACAGGTCCTCCGAGAGCAAGGATTGTTTTGTTTGAATTCATAAAACTCTGTGGGCTATATGTATTCCCATTTTGGTGATGAGGAAGCTGAATTTTTCTTGAGATTGATTTCCCAAGGTCATATAGCCTGTTAGTAATGGGTCTGATTTCAATCCCACATCTGACAGTGTAGATGTGAAAAGGACAAGGAAAGACTTCATTAGACAATTCATTGATTCATCAGACTTGTGTTAGGTAAAGCGCTGTGTGCATTGTTGAAGTCATCTGAGGTTCTTGCCTTCAAGAGAGATGAATGGTGTAGTAAAGTTACAAGAGTTCAAAGGAGAAAGGAAGGGAAATAACTTCTAGCAAAAAAGATTAAGGAAGGCCTCATCAAAGAGTTGGCATTTCTAGAGAGAGCCTCAAGGGATGGCAGAGTTATTCATGAGGAGATGTGGAAAAAGGAGGATGAGCAAAGATATGGAACTAAACTGGGACAGGAAGAAGGAGTGCTGTGTTTGGTCTGATTTTAGAAGGGATTTCTGTTGGTTTGATTTTAGAAAGGATTTCTGAAAGGATATTCTGGGAAGGAAACCTTGAAAGGAGTCGAAGGCCAAGCTGAGGACATTTCTTGGCAGACTCGTGGAGGAGGGTCAGGTGTTGTGTGGCTATGGAATTTTGAGCTAGGAAACGACTTGGTCAGACGTGACCTTCCATCATATCAATGTAATCTCATAGTACAGAGTAGGATGCTTGGGACTGAGTGAGTGCAGGGAAACAGACGAAGATGATAATGGCAGTAGTCCAGGTGAGAACTATGAGACTCTGAACTCAGGTAGATGAAAGATAGTAAGAGGGAAGAGGGAACTTGGCCTAAGGTGTTATGCAAATAGACTCAAGAGGATGTCTCAACTGGGATGGCAGGGGTTGTTGTCAATAACACTTCACTTTTATTTTATTTATTTATGTTTGTAGTTGCAGCATGCGGGATCTTTAGTTGCAGCAGTCGAACTCTTAGTTGAGGCTTGTGGGATCTAGTTCCCCGACTAGAGATCGCACCCGGCCCCCTGCATTGGGGAGCATGGAGTCTTAACCACTGGACCACCAGGGAAGTCCAGTCCAGCACTTCACTTGTAGATTACCAGGAGTTTGGTGGTATTTTGACAAAAAACTAAAGACCATGCAGTAAGAGAAATTGGTCCAGAAGAGAAGATAGTACGTGCAATTTGACTATACAGCTTGATTTTAGGTGAGAGAGGCATAGGGACATCTGGAAATATAGATGTGGAGTCAAGACTTGAGATGGATGGGTGGGGGATTCTAGAATGGAGTTTCATGGGTATAGATTTTAGAGTCTTTTATTTTGAGGGGATTACTGGAAACATTAGGTAGAAAGAGCTTGCCCAAGGAGAGAGGGCAGAAGGAAAGGGAAGAGGGCCAAAGCCAACTCATTGGGAAACACTTGAATCAGGGTGTGGGAAGAAGAGCAAGTGCCAGAGGAGCAGGATAACTGGGGCAGAACCGTGCTCTGGGAGCTGTGGGAGGGGAGGCTTTTCACAAGAATGAAGGATCGACATTGACGTGCTGGAGAAAGGTGCCTACAGCCAGATCATAACAAAAGGCCTTGCAGTTCATTTTTTTTTAAGAGCCCTCTCTACTGAGGGTTATGAGAGTGCCTTCGGGGTAAAGAAGTTCATCTTAAAGCAGGCATTTGGGGACTGCTAGTAGGTAGTTTCTGGTGTGGAGAGAGAAGATGATGTTTGAAATACGTCCATGACCTGACAGGAGTCCACAGGGTGTAAGAGACAGAACCCCAGATGAGGCGTCGTAGAGGATTTGTTGTTTCAGGTAGATCTAGGAAGTCTAGCGATGGAGTTGGCTTCAGATGGCCCTGGATCTCGGGGTTTCACAGTCGTGAGAGTTTTCTCGTGCTTTCCATGTCTCAGCTTCAGGTTTTGATTTTGTTCTTTCCTGTGCTGTTTACCCTGTCTCCATATAATGGGTGAAATAACCTTCAACAGCCCCACATAAGTCTTTGCATCTTGAGATCCAAGATGAGCATGTAAAATCTTCCTTTTTGCTTTTAGCAGCAAAATCTCCAGATGACTTTAGTTGGCCAGACCTGTCCCATGTGCCTGTCCTTGAACCAGTCACTCTCCTCTTTGGGTTGGTAGGGTCCATCCTGGGTCCTCAACTTATCCCCACTAGGACCACCTGGAGTGAAGAACAAGCCTCCCAAAGAACTTAGAGTGGAAACAACAGGCTCTGAAACTTTGTCCTACAGTGCTTAGCAGCTTAGAAGTAGAGGCAATAGAACATGTGGTATACTCAGAATTGGGGTTTACATTAGTATTTCATAAGCAACTAGGGGAAGACAAGCAGGAGACTCAACAGTTCATTGTTACAGTGTTTGACATGGAATTCACAAAGTGTAGAGAGGCTAATGAAACCATAATTCGCTGGCGCATTTACCTGTTTAATCAAAGCTAATTATTTGTTTTTTGACTAAAAGTAGTACTGTCTACAAGTAAGTGAAAATGTCTTTAATATTCTACGAGCATGATTGAATTTTCCAGTAAGGAAATAGGCAAAGTCATTTCTTTCATGTATTGTCTACTCTTGGTCAAGCCATGATTTATTCTGTAGTAGAATTTCAATTCAGAATTTGTTCATCATTTGCCCCTGTTGGCTTTTATGTATACATCAAATATTATGTTGCTGCTAAGTCACTTCAGTCTGGTCCGACTCTGTGCAACCCCATAGACGGGAGACCACCAGGCTCCCCCGTCCCTGGGATTCTCTAGGCAAGAACACTGGAGTGGGTTGCCATTTCCTTCTCCAATGCGTGAAAGTGAAGTCGCTCAATCGTGTCCGACCCTCAGCGACCCCATGGACTGCAGCCCTCCAGGCTCCTCCGTCCATGGAATTTTCCAGGCAAGAGTACTGGAGTGGGGTGCCATTGCCTTCTCCAAAGATTATGTTAGACATGCTAAAAATACTTGTATCATTGATGTAGTTGGCTTTGTAAAGAAATAATCTTAAAATTAATGGGTACTCAATTTTTAAAATCTGGAAAATAAGGAGAAGGGAGGAAAAATAATGACCTGTATCTTACCATAGGAAATACCTATGGTTAACATTTTGTTGTTCATTCTTCTCAACTCTTCTCTTAGTATTTATATGTAATTTCTTTTCTCAGCATGATTGGTTAAGACCAATCAGAATTTACTCATGGAGATGAGTCACATTTAAACAAACCTAAGCTCTGCCAGAAAGGCACGGCTGGGTATTTGGTAGGCAACCAACAGTATGTGCCATGGTTCCTCTCTCTCCTGTTCACGTCTTACTCATTTTATCTAGTCTGTTTTGAGCCCCTTCTGCTACTAAAAAGCCTTCCCTGGGCTTCCTTATTCAGATTCCCCTTGCACCTTCTCTGCTCCTCCCCACTTAGCACCGGATTGAATGCCTTGTTATTTCGTGCTCTAGGTGTGTCAGTCCACACCTATCTGTTCAGTTCCACAGACTCTCCTCCGAGGGCAGCGCCTTGTCACTGCTCTGCTGCGTGTGGCCTTTGACAGTGACCACCTTTGAGAATTTGGAATTGACGGAAGGGTTAAGACAAAGGATCTCTTCTTATTTTGAGTTTATTGAAGTAATAAACCTTATCAGCCTGTATAAAAACTGCATTCCATTGAAGGTTTATGTTGAATGAATCATCCTTATTTAAAAGAAATGAGAAATGTCTTGGGAAAATTCAGTACTTACTTTGCCCTACCTGTGGTACTTGGCTTATAGTAGAAGGTCAGTATTTGTTGGTTATGTCAGCAGTAAATTTTTTTCTTACGCTGTAACATGTTTCCTCATATGGATGGATACTTTGTGTGTTTAGTGCCAGAAGATAAATGACTGGGTTGTCAGGATAAACTTTGCTCAGGAAATTGTAACTGTTGCCAGGGTTTTTATTGATTTGCCTATAAAATAAAGCCTTCTATGGGTTAATGACTATACAAGGAAGTGGCATATATAAAAGGGTCTTGGGTGCCGGGATAACTTAAGTTTCTTTGAATTGAATGAAGCTTCTTTTAGTATATGGTGGAGTTCTAAATGGGCTATATCCTGAGTTTTAACAAGGACAAGCTTATTTTTGATTAAGCATTGCTGCTTTTCTTTTTGTATATTTAAACAGAAATACATAATATTTTACATATATATATATATATATGTGTGTGTGTATATGAAATAGTTTTCCCCTTCTCTGTGAAGGAAGACTACATTAAAAACCTTGGGAATTTCCATAATGAGAGTTCTTAGTACAGGCATGTTTATAAAACATTTAATTTTTATATATACATCTATGAAAGTTATATGAAAGTATAAAATTCTTCCCTGGTAAGAGAAGAAATAGGGTAAAACATTATTAGTGGGTTCAGGACTCTCTGCTCTACTGTATCAGATAAAGTTTATTTAACCTTGGTAGGAAGCATGTCCAAGGAGACCTATCAAGGATGCTAGTCAATTGCTGGCCTTCTGTATTTGCTAGGAAAAGAGCCATGTACTTTGGTCCTTTGAAAGTCATTTGTAGAAAATAACACAAAACAACATGGTTCTGTTTCTAGAGTTTCCATTATTTTATTTTGATTACCTTATACAATTTCTAAGATTTACATTCTTCTGCACATCAAGAAGTCCCCGGTTCATATCCGGGTGCCCCCTCCAAGAAAAAATAAGATTTACATTCTTTAGCTATGCTGTAGGAATTTAGACAAAGCACAGAGGAAACAGAGGCTCACTTTTCTCATCTGTTAAAAATAATAAGAGCAGGCCCACTACGACACAGTAGGGTAATGACAATATAAACTGTTACACAAATGTTAGTTTTTGTTAAGATGTACTGATACCAAATATCCCTAACAGGGCACAGTCCGTTTCTTTTTCTTTTTTTTTTTTTTAATATTTGGCCACCCTGCTCAGCATGAGATTTTAGTTCCCCAACCAGGAATTGAGCCCGAGCTCCCACCACTGGAGTTGTAATCACTAGATTGCCAGTGTTTTGTCTTTTTTTTTTTTTTTTTTAATAAAAGCAAGTCTCTCTCCTACCCCGCCCTCCCCACCCACCTCTTGAGTTCTTAAGTTTTCACAGGAGCCAGCAGAGTTCTGAGCCCATAGTAGGGCCTTAAGATACAAATAAATAGATGATTAAGGACTTATTAGAGGTATGCGTTATAAGTTTTTTTTTCTCTTTCAAAACTGTTGCATACATTTTGGGTCTTGCTGATGTCCAATTATATTTAATAGGAGACGGTTGCTCACCTCCTGTTGGATGCTCTCCCGTGGCCTTCCTTGCCCAGTTCAGTGTTGAACTGGAAATGCCATCTCCGAGGGCAGAGTCATGGGCTGGTGGTTGCGTCTGTTGTACTTGGCACGGAGCATGACGCCATGCAGATCCACCCGCTTGAGAGAATTTAATGGCATCGCAGGAGGGGCAGCCTGGAGGTGTTTGGGTCCCACCTGCAAGAGGTCATGTGCGTGGCTTTGAATGCGGCTCTGTTGGGTGGGGACATGTAGCTGTGGAAAGAAATGGTGAAGGAGGCAAGGAGCTGTGGCCGTGGGGGGTTAGATCGGTGGGGGCCCCTTGAAGGGAAGGGTGGTGCTCACAGTTCTTTCCTCTCAGGACTTGCCCCAAGGTCAGACCACCTGGTGGCAGAGGAGCAGAAGGCACATGAGTGGCTGGGAGACTGTGGCTCTGTAACCTCCGGCCGGGACCTGTCCACCAGGTGACAGAGAAATTGCCACTGGCCAGGCTGGCTGTTGTCTGCGTGCAGAGTGTGCTCAGGCCTGGGCCTTCCTGCTGCAGTGGGTCTGCCTCCCTCTTCTCATTCCTCCCCAGGGCTTCTCACAACAGCTGCTGGAAGCTTCTGACCCCTTCTTCTCCCTCCCCCAGCTCGGACCATGTGTCTAGTGAGTGTGGATAGTGCAGTCCTTACCCTACTGTTTTCCCGGCTGGAATTCCAGCCAAATGGCCACAATGACATTTCTGTCCCAGACAAGAAGAAACCTAAATCCAGGCACTTCTCAGAGACATAACACCAATTGGCGTACCCTCTAGTTCACACCCGCCTCTCGTGTTTCTTTTAAACCGCTTCCCAAGTGAAGAAATCCCAGTCTAATTCAGCACATCTCATGAAGGTATGAACCCTCTGGCATGGATAACCGTGGATCAGTGTCCATTAACCAGGGCCAGTCCAGCTTTCCTACTTCTGGGAGGGTTGGCAGATAGAAAATATCATGTAGCATGTGCATTAAGAATCAAGAATATAATTGCAAACTCTAGCCTCCCCTAGAAGGAGCCCCGAATGTGAATCCTTGGTCCTTATGAATAATAAATGCACCCAAAACAGACTCAGAAAGACATTATTCATTGAGCCACTTGTATCCTGTTTCCTGGAACAGTTCCAAGTCCGGTGGGAGTGCGGAAGGCTAATGGATTGCTGTTTCCCTCGCCTCCACCCTCTGTCTGTCTCTCTCCTCTCCGACTCTGCTTCTGGGACTGTTGTAACAAGCAGAATAAATAGGAGTTGCCTTGAGGTAGACCGTGTCCCCATTGGAAGTCCTGCTAGACTCGTTTTAATTCTGTGTGATCGGGTGCACAACCCCAGCCTGTGTTGAGATAACAGTGTTGATCAGGAGACTGTTGTTCTCATATTCAAGGTCCACCCCTCTTGCTTAAGAAAATATACTACCAGAACATGTTAAGAAAGAACATTGTTACTGTAGCACTTTCAGATCAAGCCAAGTAGTTCTGTCCTGTTAGGAGAGTGGAGGGGAGTGGGGGAGTAGCAATGAAACAAGAGGAGAAAACGTGTAGAAAAGTCAGATCATGAGTCAGCTTTTCCCCACATCTAAAGTAGCAGTGTTACCTTTTTCTTGAATCTGGTCTTATACTGGGGCTTAGTTGAGGCATTAGAGCAAACACCAAGGCTCTGTTTCATCGAAGGTCCCACACAAGAGGATCCAAAATGAATATGATCTAGTCCTGTCCATACGGTACCTAAATACAGTTGAAGGAGATGCACCAACTTAATAACCAGAGGCAAAATAAAATGCACCCAATGAGAGAGCTTCGTCTAGGATAATCTGTGGAATCCAGGGAAGGGGATATCATAGAAGTTCCACATTGATGGTAACATCCAGCTTGCAGTGATGAATAAGGTTTTCAGCTGGCAGAGAGTGGAGTGGGGTATTTCAGATGAAGGCAGTGCCATGAACAGAGGATCTGAGGTGGGAAAGCAGGGTGTTACTAAAACGTAGGATACAAGGAACATTCAGGAATAAGGTGAGAAAGGAGAGGATCATACTGAAGGTCTAGCTGATTCAGTTGTAGTCGGGGGGAAGCATTTGGAGAAATGCTCAGTTGTGCTTTTTAAGATTTAGATCTCCCAGTATTACAATGAAGTGGTTTGAGGCAAGACTCTCATGGAGGCTCATGGCAGTAATCCAGGAGGAAGAAAAGGAGGGTCTAGACTCGGGTGGCAAAGCAGGGAAAGTAAGAATGGACGGATTGAGACCTTCCACGGGGTTCTCTATGTGTTTTGGAGACGGATGAGCTGCGGTGGGGGGAAGCGGGTGCAGACGGAGGGAGGAGGGGTGGTGATGTCTGGGGCCGCCCACCGTTAGTGGCAGAAAATGGTACCACTTTTCACTTCCCTCTTCTGTAATGAGGTCCCCCCCCCCCGTCTTTAGTGCTTCATAATCATCACAATAATAGTAAAAGATACAAATATCATCATTTGTCTAGTTAAAAATTTTATGGAGCCAGCCAGTAGGTCCTCATGAAGTGAGTTACAGAGAAAACTGTTGGGTGTGCAGACCAGGAAAGGGAAGGAGCTGGCCTTTGCTAGTAGAGGGCCATGGGTGACAAATACTTCCTCAAGATCAGCCATCTCTTGGTCCTCAGCTTCTGGTTTGCTTAGTCCCTCAGTTGTGTCTCTTTGCAACCCTTTGGACTGCAGCCTGCTGGGCTCCTCTGTCCATGAGATTTTCCAGGCAAGGTTACTGAAATGAGTTGCCATTTCCTCCTCCAGGGAATCTTTCTGACCCAGGGGTCTTCTGTTTCTCCTGCATTGCAGGCTGATCCTTTACTGCCTGAGGAAAAGCACAGTGGAGAGTGCTTTGTATCCTAAAGAGTCGGAATGAGTTTAGGGCTTGCTGCTTGCCACTCTTAGCCACCCAGGGATCTCATCTTACCCTACTTTGCTGCTGCTCATCTCTGACTGTGGGGAGGATGCCCCGTTGGTCTGTTGGAAATTCCTCCATAATTGCAGTTCTGAGCTCCTGATGCCTCAGTCCCTGCTGTGAGCTCTGCTCTGCTGAGAGCTGTTGCTCCTCAACCAAAGCTATTAACTCGCCCAGGTCCACTGTGTTTCACCTTCTGGGAATTATTTCCCAACCTTTGGTGACACACCAGAGGCATCGAATTGCCGAAGGACACAGATAAACCTTGGAGCCAGCCCTGTGAGAACTGGAATGCTGGCCCCTCTGCTTACCCGCTGTGTGACTTCTGCCAAGTCACCTAACCTCTCAGGGACCCAGAGAAATAGGGCCTCTGTCCGCAGAAGATTGAAAGGCAAGAATGTAAACTATCTCACTCAGTGCCTGCAACCACTGTGGGGACATGACATAGTAGGCTTTTCCTTCCAGAGTTTGGAACTTTGTCCCTAACCCCATTCTTTATTCACTTTGGTCTCTCCTGGGTGTGAGTTTTTGGCCATGAAGCATCCATAGTGTCTACTATAAGAAATACTAGGGGGAAAATAGAAGTACTGGCTCTTAAAATAAGCAAAATGTAAAGAGACTTGGGAGGGAACAGTTGCTGAAGCTGCAGAGGCTTTATTAAGCTGCTGTGTTTATTATTCATTAACCCAGCTGCTTGGTAAACATGGGTAGGTGCATTCCCGAAGGCTTCACTTGATCTGTTTACTCTTGTAAGGGATCAGGTAATCAGAGTGGTGTGAGTAGCCTGCTCTTGGAGGTTAGGCTCCTTTAGTTTTCCAAGGGTTTATAAAGAGGCAGATCCTTGGGAAAGGGAAGCAAATATTTTGGCTATTGTAGTTCAGCACTCTTTTCTGTTGACAAGTAAAGGTAATCATACTTTGTAAAAACCCTCTTCTCAATACAATAGACTGAACTCCTCAAGGAAAGCCCATAGATAGGGGAACATTCAAAACCAATAGTAGGGAGAAAATTCTTTGATAGCCTTGGTCTGTTTACAGTGTTTGTTTTTTGGTGGATTCAGCTTTTTAAAGCTGATCTTTCAGATAATAGTGACTTGCCCTTCTGGGGACAATGGAATCTGTTCTCCCTTCTAGTCCTTATGGTCCAATTTCATCTTATAAACTGTGACCTTTTGAACACTGCCTTCCAGCCCTGAAGATTATCAGTTGAATGTAATTCGTGAGTCTGGGGTATAGAAAGTCCCTCGAGAGGGCTTGTCCTAAGCCTGCACTAAGGTAGGCTCTGGGATGCTATCTGTTTTCCGGGAGGAAATGCTGAGAATGCAGTTTCTGACTATTGGGTTGACACACTTGTGGGTGGCGACAGAATTGTGAAATGCAAGACCTGTTCTTGGAAGCTTTTGTATGTGGCCTATAAGACTAACGTGCTAGAAACAATGAGTAGAAGACAGCCTGTTTAATGACCACACAAGGCATGTTTATGGTAAGAACTGAAGCTTTTGAGGGAAGTTACACAGGTGGTGAAAATATACAGCCTTGATGTACTCCTTTTCCTATTTGGAACCAGTCTATTGTTCCATGTCCAGTTCTAATGGTTGTATCCTGACCTGCATACAGGTTTCTCAAGAGGCAGGTCAGGTGGTCTGGTATTCCCATCTCCTTCAGAATTTTCCACAGTTTATTGTGATCCACACAGTCAAAGGCTTTGGCATAGTCAATAAAGCAGAAATAGATGTTTTTCTGGAACTCTCTTGCTTTTTCCATGATCCAGCGGATGTTGGCAATTTGATCTCTGGTTCCTCTGCCTTTTCTAAAACCAGCTTGAACATCTGGAAGTTCATGCTTCACGTTCTGCTGAAGCCTGGCTTGGAAAATTTTGAGCATTACTTTCACTAGCGTGTGAGATGAGTGCAATTGTGCCGTAGTTTGAGCATTCCTTGGCACTGCCTTTCTTAGGGATTGGAATGAAAACTGACCTTTTCCAGTCCTGTGGCCACTGCTGAGTTTTCCAAATTTGCTAGCATATTGAGTGCAGCACTTTCATAGCATCATCTTTCAGGATTTGAAATAGCTCCACTGGAATTCCATCACCTCCACTAGCTTTGTTTGTAGTGATGCTTTCTAAGGCCCACTTGACTTCACATTCCAGGATGTCTGGCTCTAGGTGAGTGATCACACCATCGTGATTATCTAGGTCACAAAGCCCTTTTTTGTACAGTTCTTCTGTGTATTCTTACCACTTCTTAATATCTTCTACTTCTGTTAGGTCCATACCATTTCTATCCTTTATCGAGCCCATCTTTGCATGAAATGTTCCCTTGGTACCTCTAATTTTCTTGAAGAGAGGAAGAAGCACAAGCTGGAATCAAGATTGCCAGGAGAAATATCAATAACCTCACACATGCAAATGACACCACCCTTATGGCAGAAAGTGAAGAGGAGCTAAAAAGCCTCTTGATGAAAGTGAAAGAGGAGAGTGAAACAGTTGCCTTAAAACTCAACATTCAGAAAACAAGATCATGGCATCTGGTCCCATCACTTCATGGCAAATAGATGGGGAAACAGTGTCAGACTTTATTTTGGGGGGCTCCAAAATCACTTCAGATGGTGACTGCAGCCATGAAATTAAAAGATGCTTACTCGTTGGAAGGAAAGTTAAGACCAACCTAGATAGCATATTCAAAAGCTGAGATATTACTTTGCCAACAAAGGTCCATCTAGTCAAGGCTATGGTTTTTCCAGTGGTCATGTATGGATGTGAGAGTTGGACTATAAAGAAAGCTGAGTGCCGAAGAATTGATGCTTTTGAACTGTGGTGTTGGAGAAGACTCTTGAGAATCCCTTGGACTGCAAAGAGGTCCAGCCGGTCCATTCTGAAGGAGATCAGCCCTGGGATTTCTTTGGAGGGAATGATGCTAAAGCTGAAACTCCAGTACTTTGGCCACCTCGTGAGAAGGGTTGACTCATTGGAAAAGACTCTGATGCTGGGAGGGACTGGAGGCAGGAGGAGAAGGGGACGACAGAGGATGAGATGGCTGGGTGGCATCACTGACTCGATGGACGCGAGTCTGAGTGAACTCCGGGAGATGGTGATGGACAGGGAGGCCTGGCGTGCTGCGATTCATGGGGTTGCAAAGAGTCGGACACGACTGAGAGACTGAATTGAACTGACTGCACTGGTGGTGCTAATGGTAAAGAACCCAACTGCCAATGCAAGAGACAGAAGACGCAGAAATTGATCTCTGGGTCAGGAAGATATCCTGAAGAAGGGAATGGCTATCACTCCAATATTCTTGCCTGGAGAATTCCGTGGACAGAAGAGCCTAAAGGGCTACAGTCCATGGGGTCGCAAAGAGTTGGACTCAACTGAACAACTCAGCACCACTCACACTGGAGTCAGGAATTTAAGAAGTGAAGGTTAGGTCATGAGGCGAAGCATTTAAAGATACAGTGGTGAAGCTGGCTAGTTCAGAACTCAGACCACATGCTGGGGAGGGATAGTTTTACTTTTTTTAACATTTATTTGGCTGCCTCAGGTCTTAGCTGTGGCATGTGGGATCTTAGTTTCCCAACCAGGGATCGAACCTATGTCCCCTGCATTGGAAGGCAGATTCTCAACCACTGGACCACGAGGGAAGTCTCCAGGAATAGTTTTAAATACAAGCATTGAAAAATCTTAACACCATCTTCTCCAGTCCCTTCTTTTCTTTTCCATATGGTGAAACCTGAGAGGTGAAAGGCCATGAGGCTGGTGATCTGCAGTAAACTATCGTGAGCCTGGATTGAGGAATAGCCTTGACTGACATGCAGTTTAGAGCCTAGGTGCTAGGGTGCCTTGTGAGAAACTGTGTAGGATGAGACAGCTTCCTAGGGAGGATTTAGTTTAGGAGCATGAACCTTGTGTTAAAACTGTAGCACTGCCTGGGAACCTGGCATGATTGTCCTTGCAATTGAAGAAGTAAGTCTACACACTCACTCTTTGGGTTTCTGAGTCCTCTTTCACTTTCCCACTCCTCCCAACACACACACATCTTCCATGCCAATTACTGTGTTAACACTAAGAAATGATCAAGTGTTATCCTTTCCAGGGCTATTTGTATTTTAACTGGGACGAAAACTTCCAAGAAAGAATATTGCATCTAAAAAATAGTTTCACATCTCTGTGACTTCAAGTTTACGAAGGGTAAAGGAGCCATCTTTATGTCCTAGAATCAGGGTGTCTAAGAGCAGATTAAAAAGAGGGGAACCTGAAGTCTAAGAACAGGATGTCTTCTCCCTGGGGCTGAGTAGACACTCATTTGTTAATCAGTGAATGAATTGCTGACCAAGGCTCAGGGGTGTGGGTGGGGAGGCACTGTGTTTATAGAAAGAAGAGAAAAGATAATAGAAATAGACCCCGTCAAGGAGAAAATAATATGACTTGATGACTGTGATCCCAAGATGTGAAGGGGAGAGAGCTAAAAAAAAAAAAAATCATACATGTAAAATCTCATTGCTTGGGAGAGTCCCCCTGAGGGAACCAGGAAATTGGAAAAGTCCTATGTTTAATCAACTGGGTACATAACTATCATTTTTAAGTCAATACAGCTGACCCTTGAACAGCATGAGTAAATCCACTGATAATTTATAGTCACCCCCATCCTTTATCCAAGGTTCCTCGACATCCAAGGATTCTACCAACCATGGGCTGTGTGGTATAGTAGTATGTACTATTGGAAAAGAAATGCATGGATGGGGACCCATGCAGTTCAAACCTGCTGTTTTTCAAGGGTCAACTGTGCTTAAATCTGCCTCCAGTTCACCTGTTTATAAGTTACTTATATGAGTTGCTGTCCTGCTTTTTGCTTTTCCCTGAAGTTTTCTATCCAACTTTTCCTCCCATGTCTGAGTATCTGGGAACATGGTGGAAAAAGTGGGGCTCAGTCTGAATTGTGGGGCTCAGTCTGAATTGTGTGTGCCTTTCTTACCAAAGGACCCAAGGAATTCTTAGCCTTTTGTTACTTCACTCTTAACTCGCAGTTAAATTTGTCACTTTGAAATTTCCTTAGGAAAAAATTTATTTGTTTTTTTAGATATGCTTTTGTTTGGGAAGTTACGCTTAGAGTGACTTTCACTTTTTGCTTCTCTTTTGCATGGAATATACTGCCCTTGGTTATGGAGAAGTAACAGGATGCCTCCCGAAGGCATTCATTCCTCCTTGCTCTGGTCGGTATAAAGCTCCTGTCTGCTGTATACCAGGGCTCTGTGTTTGTGAGGCACTTGGAAAACACTGCAAGCTGCAGAGAGTGGCCATGAATAGCAAACTTAATTTGGCCTAATGTGTTTTGGCTTGCTTGACCGCACCAGAATAAAAATGTGCCTGTTTAAATTATTGTATTGGAGTTTAAAAAAAAAAATTCTAGAGGCGTTTATCTCATTGGAAGAACCTTGGGATCGCTTTAGCAAAGGTTTAAGTCCGTGTTTAATGTCAGTTAGGTTTGAAAAGTGTTTAATGTAGAGCTTCAGTAGCAGACTGGGTTATTGTGAGTTCTGAATTTGAAGAATCTGAGTTACTATTTTTCTCTTGCTACTTTTTTTTTTTTCCCTAGACGATTGGCTGGCAACGACCTTTCTTTTATCCACCCAAAGGCCTTGTCGGGGTTGAAAGAACTCAAAGTTCTGTAAGTAATGCAATTTTAGAGTTTCACAGCTGGCTGTGTATTTTCTTTCTGCATAGTCAACATGCTTGGAGCTAGGTTAAGCACAGTTTCTTTAGGTTCAGGATTAAAAGATTTAAGGAGAAGCCAATGGGTAGTGTGGGAGGCTAGAGGGTGATTTAGGCAAACTTGGGTCTAGATAACAAAAGTTAATGTCTAAATAATAGGTATTCTGACCTCCAGTGCATTACAGTTGAATGTTGGGCTTTATGTGTAGCTAAAGCACTGAATCAAAATCATATTTAAGCTTCACTGGCAAGCTTTGTTTCAGCTTCTCTCCACCCACCCCCATTGTTTCTACTCTTATTATGTTAATAGCTATAAGAATTTTGAATTTGCTGACCCTAAAGGCAAAAAGGCTTAGAAGAGCTCCAAATGGTAAAAATCATTTTAAAGCTAAAGAGAATTGAGGTGCCTATGATTTACATAGCCTCTGAGGGATCAGGAAATAAATTCCTGGCAGGGAGCAGGAGCTTGGAGGTTGGCAGATTGGAGAGCAGGTGAACCGACCACCAGCCCCACTTTGCCGCTACCTCTCTGGGTAAGCATCTGTAAGTCACTCAGCCTCTCTGGTTCAGTGAGTTAGGTGGGCCTTTTTCCATTCCATTCTATGGTGGTGATTCTAATCAGGTAATCATTCGATTAATGTGACCAGGAAGGGCATTAGGCAAAAATAGTAAAGACTTCATTTTCACTACTGATCTATACCTCCATTCTCCAGGTTGGCGATAATTAGATAATCAAAGCTTTATTTCTACTTCAGCCCTGTATTCACTGAGGACATGGCCACTGTTCATAAGAGTTCAGAATCTGCTGTCCTCTTGGCAGGATTGTCGTTACCCAGTGTTGGGTGTTTCTGGACTTTGCTTTATTCCAGATGCTTTTTTCTAGAATAATGCTGGGCGTTAGGGATTCCAGTGGATTTGCTTGCCCTGTTGTTGTTTAGTCACTCAGTCCTGTCTGGCTCTTTTGCAGCCCTGTGAACTGCAGCCCACCAGGCTCCTCTGTCCATGATTTCCCAGGCAAGAATACTAGAGTGGGTTGCCATTTCCTTCTCCCGGGTGTCTCCCTACCCAAACCCACTTCTCCTGCATTGCAGGTGGATTCTTTACCACTGAGCCGCCAGGAAAGTCCTTACCTCCCAGTTAATCTGTTGTATGTCCCAGTTAACACTCATGGTACCTCAGTGATGAATATTAATTAGGGTGTCTTAATTTCTGAGAAAGAGTGACAAAACAATCCCAGATGATCCAGCAGGTCTGTGTTAGGAGGTGGCTTGGGAAATCAGCCTACTATATTTCTGGCTTTAATGACAAATGCCTCTTACTCTTTGGCAATTTTCTTATCTTGGATGCATTCTACCTTGACTCTTCCCCCTTTCTTGCTATTGGAAAGTTTTTTTTTTTTTTTTTAAGAAATGGTTTTAAATTCTTCTAAGAAAAAATGGTCACAATTGTTTCTTATTCACTAACCCAAGTTTTCCTTCCAGAACCCTCCAGAACAACCAGTTGAAAACAGTACCCAGTGAAGCCATTCGAGGACTGAGCTCTTTGCAGTCTTTGTAAGTAAACTGTTTGGTTTTCTGCATCCTTGCATCATTAGGAGACCACTCAGGCTGCTAAATAAGTACAGAACTGGAATCCTAGAGAAAGAAGAGATGAACCCTCTTATTTGGGATAAAAATGGGAATGACTGGTTGCTGTTACTGAAATGTCCTTTGAAATATCCTATCATCTCCAAGGCTGGGAGAAAGCTACAAGGTTGCATGTGGCAGGGGATTATACTCTCTTTGGAGTCAGAGTTGTGTATATACTGAAGTCCTAGAGTCTTGTGCCATGATACTCAAGAAACAGCCACAGAGGTTTCTGTTCCGGGTGCTAATGATCATCAGAGCACAGTGATTATAGATCTTTATCTGTGGATATTGAACATGTGTAAGGGATGGCAGTTTAATTGCCTGTGCTGTCTTCTTGTTTTTTTTTTGTTTTTTTCCGAGGCAAAGTTGGCTTGATGTGGAAGATTCAAGATTTCAGCTCTTCACCAACGAGGTCCTTGTATATAGCACAGGGAATTATATTCAATGTGCTATAATAAACCGTGCATGCTAAGTTGCTTCAGTAGTGTCCAGCTCTTTGCAACCCTATGGACCATAGTCCACCAGGCTCCTCTACCCATGGAATTCTCCAGGCAAAAAAATACTGGAGTGGGTTGCCATTTCCCCCTCCAGGAGATCTTCCTGACCCAGGGACTAGATTTTAGAAAAGATTGAGAAGCACTGAACTGAACTAACCGGCATCTCTTACACTTCCTGCACTGACTGATGGGTTCTTTACCACTAGCACCACCTGTGAAGCCCAATGGAAAAATATATGAAATGTATATGAATATGAAATATACGTATATATAATTGAATCACCTTTTTGTATACCAGAAAGTAGCACAACATTGTAAATCAGTCATACTTCAATAAAAAAACAAAGATTTCAGCTCTTGGTTTTAACCATGATTAGCCACTATTTTCAAAAGCTTTTTCATGTAGCACTTAACTTTATTCTAGTTTGCATTCTTCCACATATAAATGTATGTGTGTGTGTGTATGAACCTGGACAACGGGAGTCATTGCCTCTGTGGTTTGGGTATGCACACCCCACTTCTCCCTAGAGTGGGGGATCAGGTAAGCAGCAGCAGTATCACTGGAACTGTGCAAACCCACAGAAGAATCTAAAGAAACAACCATCTTTATGTTAAATAGACAAATATTTATTCATAACTAGAATGCATGTTGTGGACTAGCGTCCAGTCTCCCCATCCCTGACTTAAAAGATCTAGTTTCTCTGCCTTCAGGGACTAGATTTTTAGAAGAGATTGAGAAGCATTGAACTAAAGCATGTGGTTACTGTAATCTTTTCCCAAGATTAAGAGAAGCCTTTCACGTATTTATCTGTCAGAATATTTATATTGCTCTCAAAAGGAATTCAGATAAGTTCAGATTAATTAGAATTCTGGAACAGGCCTGTCTGGTTTTGAATCCCCATTCTTGCCACTTGTTAGCTGTGTGATGTTGGGCAGGTTATTTAAAATTCTCTGTGAGTCGTTTGCTTATTACCTACCATGTACTTTCATGTGTGAAAAGCACTTCAGCAATATATGACCTGTAGTAAGTTGCTCAATAAACATTTGTAGAATCTATTAATAGTAATAATGGTGATGACTATTTCATCTGTTCTTTCGATTGCTAGATTACCCAACTTGCCTACCTAGGTGAAGGAATTGTCTGAAAGTAATGAAAAAGTATTCTTTATAACAGGCAATTTCATTGTTTCTTATTCTACTACAGTAATGAACACAAATTTACTTGGCTTCTGTTCATGTCCTAATACTAAATACAGCGGGACTAAGGCCTAGTTTCTTGAAGTGTGGCACTTGGACCACCCACAGCAAAATCACTAGGGGGATATAGATAGAATGCAGATTCTTAGGCCGTATCCCAGGAGTCACGATATTGTGTCTCTAGAGGTAGGGTCCCAGAAGCTGTATTTTAAAAAATTTTCTCCTATCATCCTTGTGTTTACAGAAGTTCTGAGAATCACTAAAGGAAAAACTGAAGTACAGACCATACTTAGGTGTTCTGGGCTATATAATTAGGTTGTCACCACATCATGTATCTGTATACTAATCTATCCCATCGGTTTTTAAATTGCCCTTTGAAAGAACTGTGAATTTAAGCATTGTAGACATGCAAGTGAGCTAGGGAAGACTTAGGTAAAAATGATTGACCGGCTTGTCCACTCCACTGGCTAATATGAAATAATTTTTAACTGAACCAAAAGCATATCACTGGAAATTGTAAATTATAGATTACCTTTGACTTTAGATATTTTGATAGTTAATGGGCAGTGAATGTGAAAATGAAAAAATATACTAATAAAGCATAGAATATGCTATAAAGGCCAAACTTTAAAATATATCTAATATCATAAAAAGGTATCTGGGGTACTGACCATTTAAGTTCTGCTTTCAATATAAATTTATTTAAGGTAGAAATTTGTTAAGTAGCTCATTTCACCCAAATGCCAAGTTATGGAATATAAGAATTTGTCATAACTAATTGAATAGGATTCTGAATAGATTCTTTTGGTGAACAGATTGGAGTGCGTTCCTTTAAAGAATGTGGTTTCACTGCCTCCACACCATTTCTAACCTCAGACAGAAGTACACAGAGAGAGCCATCTCACCTCCCTTGGATCTGAATTCATTAGACATTTTAAATAGTTCTCATTTTCTTTTGCTTCTTCAGAATTTGTTTTCCTTCAGAACCTTCATACAGAATTGTTCTTATTTCCCAAGACTTAATGATCAAAATATTCAATCCTTTTGTCTAGCTGGAAGGCTGAAAAAGAAAAGGCTAAAATCTTTGAACGTTAGAAAAATTACCAAGAAAATACACAAGTAGATTTTGTTTTCCGGATTTGTCGTCCTTCAGTGCGTTAAAATACACATGGCATTTATGGCAATTTAGATGGTTTTAAAGTATTTTTCACAGAAATCGTAGGTTTTTCCCTCTAAAGTAGTGTTTTAAACCAAGGATACTGTGCTCACCACCACTAAGTGCATTGCATAGTTTAAATTATGTCCAAAATTGGGATGGGAGGTTGGGGTATGGAGAGGAGTTAAACTATTTTTTTTTAATAAAGGCACTGGGGCTTTTTTTTTTTTTTAATGCATATCAGAAATACAAGGAGCTATATGTCAGGGCTGTTTTATTTAAGAAGGAAACGTTCATGGGTTTGTTAGCATAGTGGGTGTAGTGGTCAAGTTAGATACAATTGAAATTCTGTCCTGGTGTAAAACAGTCTTATCAGTACTTGAGTCAGTTTGAAAATCTGATCTTCAGACCTGAATTACATGAAAGATTTCCTTATGGTTTTGAAATAGTGCTTAGAAGGAGCAAAGTTCTTTAGGGCTTGAAATTGACCAGAAGTGGTTTGATTCAAGTGGGTGATGATGGCCGTAAAAGCTGAAAGCGAATTACAGATATTAATGAAGAGTTCACCTAACAACCCTGCATGAAGCCACGAAAATGGCTAAAGCATTGCCTGAATCAGATATTAAAATGACAAGTCAGAATTTGTTCCACTAGAATTTTAAAAAATTTCTCACTTATATTGACTATTAGAGGATTTCAAGGACTAAATTTCCTAGGTTTTCTACCATAACAAAATTTCTTAAATATTTTAAACTGATAACAGAATATAATACTTTAATGTTTATATTATGGAGGAGTAGAGAAAAATGAGGAGAGAGAAAAGGGGGGAGCTTTTGATTATACTGAACAAGTGTTTATGGTAGCATAGAAATTCATCAGAAAATACACATAGAATTGTTACTGTCATTTCATTTAAGGCAAGAGAAAAAAAAATTATGTGAGTCTCAGTAAAATATAAAACAGGCTTTTGAGAATAGGGAATAGAAGCACATTTTAAAGACAAAAATAGTAAGGGAATTCAGTCAATACATTTTTAACTGTTTAACAATTGAAGTGCACTTAAATAAAGTAATAGTTATCTCTTGCCAAATGGAGTTGAAATGGTAAAATAACTTAAGCCACATAATCTCTTCACTTTGTGAGATATCTAGTGCTCTTTACTGCCATTGTTGAAAGAATTAGTTTTTGTTTCTTTTTTTGGTCTATTAATTATGAATTTTAATAGTGTAGATCATTTGTACAAATGCACACTTTTCTAAGACCATTTCTCTGAGAAACGTTGATCTTGGTGTAAGTGCAAACTCATTATATTTATGGGTGTGCCACCAACACCCATATGAATTGAGGCATAAGGATTAACCATTTGAGTCACCCCAAATCCTTTTTCTCATTAACTTTTTATTTAAGATTTCCATTTTCCCAAAATTCTTCCTTTTGACTTCTTATGGCTGACTTTATAATTTGGGGAAATTTTTAACAGAGGAAATTGTGTCTGTGCATTTATTGTTTATAGTTATTTTGCATAGAAGGTAGTTTCATTACTGTTCTTAGCTCAAAACCCACCTAGTTATCTTGCTCAGTGAAGATCATCCCTTTTCTTTGGTGAGGTGGGGCGCAGAATTCGGCAGGAGCCCAAGTGGTGTGTATAACACTGGACTTTTGTTTAAAAGGCCTGGACAACTTTCCTTATAGTGTTTTGCCACACCTTTTTTCCTTCCAGTTTTATTGAGATATAATTGACATACAGCAATTTTGTATTGCTGTATAATTTTAAGGTGTACAGCATAATGATTTGACTTAACATACATCTTATGGAAAACTCTGAGTCAACTTTTTGGTCAACCCAATAATACCACAGTAAGTTTAGTGAAAATCCATCATCTCATATAGATACTTGAAATAGAAAAAATGTTTTTTTCTTTGTGATAAGAACTCTTATGAAATACAGGGTTAATTTTCTTAACACAGAGAGGACTTAATGCCAATGAAGTGTTGTATGTGTGGGGAGCATTGCTCATTATTTTCATGAATGTTAATGAATATTGTCTCATTATTACAACATAAACAGTTTACACTTTTAAACTATTATGATGCTGAGAAACTGGGGAGGGATCTCAATCTGTGCTTAAAATACAATCCAAACTCCTCACCTGGCCTCCAGGGGTCTGCGTCATCTGGTCCCCATTTGCATCCCATCTGGGTCTCCCTGGTCCCTCCACTCTCTTCCTGCTGTGTTCTAGTCACTAGAACCTTCTGGGAGTTGCTGGGACCACACCAGCTGGTTTCTGCTACCAAGTCTCTGCCCTCACTGTTTGCATTGCCTCGAACACTCGTTGCCCACCTTCCTTGGCCCCTTGCTCTGGATCTGTTTATGGTGCCTTCTTAGAGATGTTTTTCCTATTCAACACGCTTTCAGAAGCTACCCTCCCCTGCAGCCCCTGCTAATCCTTATCTCAGTACCCTGTTTATTTACTTCATAACACTTTGTAAGCACTTTGCAATCATTTTTCAGTGTGTTAATTATAGTGTGGGTCCCTCTTCCTCATGCATGTGGTGTGCACCATTTTTAGTTTTTTGTGCCTAACAAGATGCTCAGTTTACATGTGTTGAATGAATTGCAGACAAATTAGCTACAAGGAGAATTTAATTGCATGATTTCGTGACATTATATGGTTAATTGTATGGTTGTATTTCAGTTCCACCTTATTTATAGAAAATGTACAGATGTCTGAATGTGAAATAAATGTCCTTAACTCCCCTCCACCCAAAATATATATCTCTCTCCCTAAATAGAAGTACCTTGAGTCTGTGAAGTGTGTGTGTGTGTGTGTGTGTGTGAATGTGTGTGTTTGAACACACTGCTCTCTACTCAGTAAAGCGGATCTGCTAAGCAACTCTGTAGCCAGTACATTACCAGTCTGTTACATAAAGGATGCCTGTCTTTTCTCAAGGGTAGGTTCTAGAAACTCCAAGGAATAAACAAGCCTAAAACTCTTTGTTTCTAAGTGGATTCTTAAGGCAGCTGCTCAGTTTCTGGAGCTCTCCCCTTTTTAGTGCTCTTCCAGTTATCCTGACTACCAAAAAGGAAGCTTCCATCAAATCCTCACCAGGACCAAGGGTCTTTGACCTCGACTAGTCTGCCTTTGGGAAGGAGACTGCATTTGGATCTGGGGCACTTAGTTGGGAGCAGGGGCTCAGCACTTGCAGGGAGGGGAAGGGACAATTATGGCAGGCTCCGAAGCTAGAGCAGCTTAGAGAAACTGGAGGCATGAAAACCACTCTAAAGTCAGAACTTCCTGAACTTGAAAGCTGCCAAAACTGATTTCTTCAAAAACAGGCTGCCATTTTGACCTTACACCCATTTCGTGTGTGTGTGTGTGTGTGTGTGTGTGTGCGTGTTCACTAATTTTCACCAAGAGGGCTAAGTCTCTAAGACATGGATTTAAGTAGTGAAGATATATCAACAAGGGATTTGTGAAGAAAATTGAGATTTGCCCAGGGCATGCAGTTCCTCAACATATTAATTACTAGCTTATCTTTGTGTTTAAAAGCAATTATTCCAACAATTATGCCTGATTGTGTCAACACTAACATTTAGGACTAGTTTTCTCAGATTTTCAGATGGGGATTTAACTTTTAAAAATGAGTAATGAACTCCTTATAGCCAAATTCAGACTTAAATTGAAGAAAGTAGGGAAAACTGCTAGACCATTCAGGTATGACCTAAGTCAAATCCCTTAGGATTATACAGTGGAAGTGAGAAATAGATTTAAGGGCCTAGATCTGATAGACAGTGCCTGAGAAACTATGGAATGAGGTTTGTGACGTTGTACAAGAGACAGGGATCAAGACCATCCCCATGGAAAAGAAATGCAAAAAAGCAAAATGACTGTCTGGGGAGGCCTTACAAACAGCTGTGAAAAGAAGAGAGGCGAAAAGCAAAAGAGAAAAGGAAAGATATAAGCATCTGAATGCAGAGTTCCAAAGAATAGCAAGAAGAGATAAGAAAGCCTTCTTCAGCGATCAATGCAAAGAAATAGAGGAAAACAACAGAATGGGAAAGACTAGCGATCTCTTCAAGAAAATTAGAGATACCAAGGGAACATTTCATGCAAAGATGGGCTCAATAAAGGACAGAAATGGTATGGACCTAACAGAAGGAGACGATATTAAGAAGAGGTGGCAAGAATACATGGAAGAACTGTACAAAAAAGATCTTCACGACCCAGATAATCTTGATGATGTATATGATCACTAATCTAGAGCCAGACATCTTGGAATGTGAAGTCAAGTGGGCCTTAGAAAGCATCACTACAAACAAAGCTAGTGGAGGTGATGGAATTCCAGTGGAGCTATTTCAAATCCTGAAAGATGATGCTGTGAAAGTGCTGCACTCAATAGGCCAGCAAATTTGGAAAACTCAGCAGTGGCCACAGGACTGGAAAAGGTCAGTTTTCATTCCAATCCCAAAGAAAGGCAATACCAAAGAATACTCAAACTACCACACAATTGCACTCATCTCACACGCTAGTAAAGTAATGCTCAAAATTCTCCAAGCCAGGCTTCAGCAATACATGAACTATGAACTCCCTGATGTTCAAGCTGGTTTTAGAAAAGGCAGAGGAACCAGAGATCAAATTGCCAACATCTGCTGGATCATGGAAAAAGCAAGAGAGTTCCAGAAAAACATCTATTTCTGCTTTATTGACTATGCCAAAGCCTTTGACTGTATAAACTGTGGAAAATTCTGAAGGAGATGGGAATACCAGACCACCTAACCTGACTCTTGAGAAACCTGTATGCAGGTCAGGAAGCAACAGTTAGAACTGGATATGGAACAACAGACTGGTTCCAAATAGGAAAAGGAATATGTCAAGGCTGTATATTGTCACCCTGCTTATTTAACTTCTATGCAGAGTACATCATGAGAAATGCTGGACTGGAAGAAACACAAGCTGGAATCAAGATTGCCGGGAGAAATATCAATAACCTCAGATATGCAGATGACACCACCCTTATGGCAGAAAGTGAAGAGGAGCTAAAAAGCCTCTTGATGAAGGTGAAAGAGGAGAGTGAAAAAGTTGGCTTAAAGCTCAACATTCAGAAAACGAAGATCATGGCATCTGGTCCCATCACTTCATGGGAAATAGATGGGGAAACAGTGTAAACAGTGTCAGACTTTACTTTTTTGGGCTCCAAAATCACTGCAGATGGTGATTGCAGCCATGAAATTAAAAGACGCTTACTCCTTGGAAGAAAAGTTATGACCAACCTAGATAGTATATTCAAAAGCAGAGACATTACTTTGCCGACTAAGGTCCGTCTAGTCAAGGCTATGGTTTTTCCTGTGGTCATGTATGGATGTGGGAGTTGGATTGTGGAAGAAAGCTGAGCGCCAAAGATTTCATGCTTTTGAACTGTGATGTTGGAGAAGATTCTTGAGAGCCTTGGACTGCAAGGAGATCCAACCAGTCCATTCTGAAGGAGATCAACCCTGGGATTTCTTTGGAAGGAATCATGCTAAAGCTGAAGCTCCAGTACTTTGGCCACTTCATGAGAAGAGTTGACTCATTGGAAAAGACTCTGATGCTGGGAGGGATTGGGAGCAGGAGGAGAAGGGGACGACCGAGGATGAGATGGCTGGATGGCATCACGGACTCCATGGACGTGAGTCTGAGTGAACTCCAGGAGATGGTGATGGACAGGGAGGCCTGGCGTGCTGCGATTCATGGGGTTGCAAAGAGTCGGACACGACTGAGCAACTGAACTGAACTGAATCCTATTAGTAAAGTGTCCTTAGTTCCAAAACTTTGGGAAAAATCGAAGTAACTCAAAAGCCACAAACACGTTGATCAGAGGAACTGTTTAATTTTTTCTATGGATAGTAGGCCCTTTTCTTAATATCTGTTAATTTTGACAAACTAATTTTTTTTTTTTGACAAACTAATTTTTCAAATGTACTTATACCTAAGAGAAGAGGAGAGGGTTGCTTTGGTGGTATGTGACACATATTTTTAATTTGCCTGGTGGTAATAAGGATTGTTGAGAATCTAATGAAATGGTTTGTTGATGTAGAAAAACAATTTTTTAAATTATGTTCTTACTTTTTCCCCTTTGGTACCAAGTCAGAATAGCAATTAAATTTAATATCAAATATTACAGCTTAGTTTCTTCTTGTTGTTTTTCTGTATTTTTGATAATGCATTCTGTAACATAAAATTCAAGCTTGAGATTTATAGTTCCTTTCTTTTTCTTTTTTGAGAATTGCAAATTAAGTTTTATTTGGGGCAAAATGAGGACTGCAGCCCAGAAGACAGCACCTCATATATATCTATATATAATGTATATTATATATATAAACATGTCATTCTTCCATACAATTATGCTTAGCCAAAAATTCAGATTTTTACACATCTCTTTGTTATGAAGGAGGGGAAACAACTGACTTTCACATGCTGGCCTTGGAAACATTAGATTTGGGAAGAACTTCTAGTAAAATGAAAGAAGTCAAAGACGTTGTGGCTATGGTCATTTTTATAACTTATTTTTTTGGAACTCTGAGTAGTTGTGTGACTTGGCTTGACTCATTCTACTAGAATTGTTGCTGAAGGCGATTGTTGTTTCTGTCAGGCGTTTAGATGCCAACCATATCACCTCAGTGCCTGAGGACAGCTTTGAGGGACTCACTCAGTTGCGGCATTTGTGGCTGGATGACAACAGCTTGACGGAGGTGCCAGTGCATCCGCTCAGCAATCTGCCCACCCTGCAGGCGCTGACCTTGGCACTCAACAAGATCTCCAGCATCCCTGACTTTGCCTTTACCAACCTGTCCAGCCTGGTGGTTCTGTAAGTATCCATCCCTTTTAACACCATATATTTGTGTTAATTTGGGGGCAGAAGCAGAGTTCTGGTGGAAAATTGTTTTCAAAGAACCTCACTGCATTATGTTCTTGGAGAGCTGGTGTTTGGAGGAAATGCCTATTTTTTACAAAATTACATGTGCTGACTTTTAAAAATACAGATCAGGATAATTTAAAAATGAATGGCTGATGATAACAGTTGAATCTCTCGAAGTTAAAAAGTGGGTCATGCAGCAAACCCTTGTATGGCTTTTTGTGTCCCAGCAGCACATTCAGTGATAAAAGAAGCAGAATTCTTCTGGAGACATGCATAGAAAATAAGTTTCAGTGATATTTCATGTTTCTTTACCAGCTTGTCTATTCAAGGAATATGTGATTGTTGTTTTTAATCTTTGAAAGCTGGAACATAATTAAGTGACATTTTTTGTAAAATCTGTTACCAGTTCTTCCTTATGAAGCTGACATTTCCCCCACGTCCTCATGGGAGAATTCATCAAGGTTTCGCTTCATATAATTAAAAGTGCATCAAAACTTTAGTTTGGATATGGGTAACTTCTCAAGAATCTTCCACGTGTGTAACCCTTCTCCACTAGAGCAATGTTTCTTTTCCATTGGCCTCCTGTGTTCAGTGAATCTGAGTTTGTACCGTGTTTATCAAGAGATACCTACTCAATGTTATTTGTTTTCTATTAGTCGAGTGTTGCAGTGTTTAGCTGCACCATTCCTTTAAGCACTACCAATTTAGACATCTAAACATGATTAATAGTTGCTACTAGGTCACATGAAAGTGATTTTGATGCTTTTTTCCGTAGGCATCTTCATAACAATAAAATTAAAAGCCTGGGTCAACACTGTTTTGATGGACTTGATAACCTGGAGACCTTGTAAGTTTCCTTCTGTTTTGGATAATCACATTTGGGATGTTGATGGTGCAATGGGGCATTTCACTGCAGAAAAAAGTAATGGTCTTGAGTTCAGCTCATTATTAATTTGCTATAATAATTAATTTGTTTTAATGTATGACTAAAGTCTTGCCTTCAGCTAACACAGTCATGGAAGCTAATCTAGGTTTCTGGTTAAAAAGTTGCACAAGAATGAGCTTGATATTTCTTTCAAAAGGACATGGTAAAAACAGCTGAGTCTGCCAAGCTATATACCTTTTCAGAAATTTTGGTTCTATTGTAATGTATGATAGACAGTTTTGGAACTTGGAACCTTATAAAATTGATTCTGGAAAAGCTGGTTTGTTTCTTTGTTTTCTCCATGATCTCAGCTGTCTTGCTAATTGTTAACAGTGGACTTTGAATACTGTCTCGATTTTTATCTGCTAAATGCAATGGTTTCCATTTTGCTTAGGATACTTTTGTTGTTGTTTCTGTTGTTAGAGCGTTTGGGAATTCTGGCTGTTTCAACTGCAAAAGACATGATGCAGCTGTGTGTAAACAAGACTAGGACCTTTATATTTGTTGTTTTGATTTTATTAGTGGCCTTTGTCAGGAGATTTTTAGTATTTCCCATTGTGGTATAGTGAATGATTCAGAGAATGTCCCAGTTAGATGGGTAAGTAAATAACACCTGATTGAAATGTTTAGGGTTTGTAATATCAGTATTTTGTTTAATTGACTTTTTGGTTAACTGTCCAGTCAATGAGAAGACTTAAAATGTTTTAGTACTTTATTAATTCACTTTCTTGTTTAAACCACTAAAGGATATAAACATCAGTAGATATTTGAAAGTGGAAGCTCTTGAAGAACTGACCAACACAGTTCTTCTTTCCTAAGTATGTAAATGCCAGTGGAAAACAAGACTGGGCCAGCCTTTTGATCCTAAACTGTGTATATTATTCCAAATTATATTAAAATTAAATGTTTTCTTTCCAGTTGATTTTTTTTTTTTTCCAGTTGATTTTTTAACTTACCATTCTTTTCTGTGTAGTAAAGGAGAATAAAATAGGTCTCCAAGGAGCTGGGTGTTTGTTTACTCTCATTCTGAAATCAGTCACTGATCATATGTGAACATTCTCTCTAGGTTAAATGAAATGAAAGTTTAAATACACTCAGAATTAAGATTTTTAAAAGTACAGATCACTATGGCTTTTCTCTCTCCGAATTAATGCAACTTTTCAATAATTTTTAAGTTACTGAGGACTGTAGTTGTATGAACCCATCTTAGTCCTTCTCCTTATCTTGCTGATAGTAGGGCTGAGGTCAGCTACCCTCATACCAGAATTTTACTCTAAACCTCAAATAGAAACCTCAGTTTCAGGCTATTGTCATGTATAAATGGATAGTCAATACATTCTATTTTATGGAAAACTGCCATTCAGGTGATTTGTTTATTTAATGCACCAGTAATATGTGATTCTGAGAATTCTTTGAACTTTTAAAGTTGTTGACTTAAAGCATCATTATCCTTCAATTAAAAATAAGTTTAAAAATAAAAAAAACACTAAAATCCTAATATTTTTGTGGTAAATTAAGTGAAATAAAGTTGTAAAAAATGTTTAAAAATGGAGAATTGATTCTTTTTTGTAGTAAATATTTTAAGAAAAAGTGTTAATTTAATTAAATGGAATGACAGTTGTTGGCAAAGAAAGATTATCATCCAGAGGATGTGATTTTATATATATATATATATATATATATTTATACCAAATTGCCTTATAAATTGTGACCCCTCTTCAGTGTTCTTACATATTTTCCTAATTTTTTCTAGGGACTTGAACTATAATAATTTGGGGGAATTTCCTCAGGCTATTAAAGCTCTCCCCAGCCTAAAAGAGCTGTGAGTATTGCTTTCCTCTCTCTATGCCTTAATATCCCTAGAACTCACAATTTAATGTTACACCAGTGAGATTTTAGAACATTGCTGTTCCATTGCATGTTCCATAATACACACACACACACACACGATGATACAGACTGGATTATGTCAGTTAACCTGGACAGTTTTGAGCATAGATTACTGTGTAAGTGTGGATTCTAGTGAAACAAGCCATAATGTACAGTGTCTGCTTTGTAGGAGCTGTAGTCTTAGTCCCATTGGGGAGGCTGACTATGTAAGACAGACAAAGAGTAGTCTCTAGGTGGAAATAAGTGCTGAATGAATAGGATCAATAAATCACTCCAGAAAAAGACCTCACTGAGGCTTGGGGTCATTGGAAAAGACATCACCAAAGAGAAGGAATTTGACTGGACTGGAAAGAATGGAAATGTTTAGGTAAATGAGAGATGAGGGGGCATTTTAGATGTTGGATTTGTCAAGGGCAGAGATAAGAATGCTCATGGTATAATTGAGATTGTGTGTCATAAGTTGATGGCTCATATTCTGAGATGTGTTGCTTAAAAACTCAGTGGAGGCAATGATGAGAGGGATTTCTAGGTTAGAGTACCTATGATTCTTGCAGTCTAAAGTCCTTTGAGGATGAAGCAAGCCAAAAGTATATAAAGGACCTGCCAACTAATAGGCTAAGCAATGGGTTTAGAGAGAACTAAGTATGGTCCTGAAAAAGATGAGCTGGAATTAAAAATTTGGTTTCATCACATTGTTGAAATTTTTATGTAGTTGTTATCAGTTATATTTTATATACTACTGAATAGTAGTAGATATTTGGGTTTTACTTATTTCACAAGAGGATAAGCATTTCAAAATATTTTTCTTCTATCTTTGTAGGTTATTTCATAGTAATTCTATTTCTGTTATCCCTGATGGAGCGTTTGATGGTAATCCACTCTTAAAAACTATGTAAGTAGTTTGAAATTTTCTTTTAGTATGTAATCATGTAAAGCAATGTCTGTACGAGGCCAAACATCTGGATGAAGAATGAAGATTCAGGCTGTTAGATATATTAACTTTGTGAACATAGATTTAGTGTTGGAGTGCTTGTGAACACATGGAAACTTTGTTTTTTTGGCTATTTTTACAGACATTTATATGATAATCCTCTATCTTTTGTGGGGAACTCAGCATTTCACAATTTGTCTGAACTGCATTCCTTGTAAGTATTACAGAAATTTAAAAACAACCTGAATATTTACACCATTGCTTTAATGGAAAACTAGAATTTATTATTGTAACTCCAGAAAACAGTATCTTTTATTTTCTTTTCCTTCAGTGGAAGTCCAAAAGACAATTTTGAAAATTTACAATGGATCTTATTTATTCATGAACACCTGGTCAAAATGATCACATTTTCAGAAACTAATCTTTTTAAGTATAGTGGTATTATAATTTTAAGCTGGTTCAAAAATAAGTTTAAAATATTATCTATGAAAATTCATTATTTTAAATTACTTTTTCTCTCACAATTTCTTAAAGAGTCATTCGTGGTGCAAGCATGGTGCAGCGGTTCCCCAATCTGACTGGAACTGTCCGTCTGGAGAGTTTGTAAGTGTGGCTCTTTGAAGTGAGGGTGTGTAAAGATAACACCACACTGGCCTGCTAGTAGGTTGCCAGTGCTTTTTGGTGATGATAATGAGTTAATGTTGATTCCTACATCCTTGCTTTCTGAATATCATGCATAGAAATGGATTTGGGTTTGGAATCGGTCAGCTCAGGTAGAGTGTAGAAAGTCTCTGAAAATATAAGGCAGTATGTAAGCACCAGATTAGAAGCAGTGCTTTAGGAGTTCAGAATTGGAGTAGTCCATGTAAGCTATCAGAAAAGGCTTTATGGAAGAGGTGAAGGGTTTCAAAATTAGATTTCACCGAGCTGGGTCTTTTATTTAGAAAAGCAAGCCTTAGTGAAATGGAGAATACTGAAAAGTACTTGGCATCCATGCCGTCACTTGGTAAATATAGAGATTTTATTTGGGGGGGCTCCAAAATCACTGCAGATGAAATTAAAAGATGCTTGCTCCTTGGAAGAAAAGCTATGACCAACCTAGACAGCATATTAAAAAGCAGAGACATTACTTTGCCAACAAAGGTCCATCTAGTCAAAGCTATGGTTTTTCCAGTGGTCATGTATGGATGTGAGAGTTGGACTATAAAGACAACTGAATGCTGAAGAACTGATGCTTTTGAACTGTGATGTTGGAGAAGACTCTTGAGAGTCCCTTGGACTGCAAGGAGATCAAACCAGTCAATCCTAAAGAAGCCTTGAATATTCATTAGAAGGACTGATGCTAAAGCTGAAACTCCAATACTTTGGCTACCTGATGCGAAGAACTGACTCATTGGGAAAGACCCTGATGCTGGGAAAGAATGAAGGTGGGAGGAGGAGGGGATGACAGGGGACGAGATGGTTGGATGGCATCACTGACTCGAGTTTCAGCAAGCTCTAGGAGTTAGTGATGGACAGGAAAGCCTGGCGTGCTGCAGTCCATAGGGTCGCAAAGAGTTGAACATGCCTGAGCGACTGAACTGAACTGATAGCCTGTGTGTGTGCTCAGTTGCTAAGTCATGTCCAGCTCTTTTGTAACTCCATGGACTATAGTCCACCAGGCTCCTCTGTCCATGGGATTTCTTGGGCAAGAATACTGGAGTGGGTTGCCATTTCCTTTTCTAGGGGATCTTCCCCACTCAGGGATTGAACCCGCATCTGCTTCATCTCCTGCATTGGCAGGCAAATTCTCTACTATTGAGCCATCTAGGAAGCCTAAGTATGACATTACAGATGATCAAATATAGCTAGACTTGTTTATAATAGTATGGGGAATGATATGGAGAAATTTGGAAAGTTGTTGGGTTGGGCTTGTAATTTTAAAATGATAAACCTTGAACATTGAATATTTGGTTATGGCAGAGCTTCTCATTAGGTGGCCTGTGAATAGGTTGCAGGTGCATGTAAGATCTTGATGACCTCAGCCCTCCAGAAGCCACATGGGGTCTGACGTGGCTAGGGTCTCTGCCACAAGGACCACCAGTGTGCTGCATAGGTTACAATTATCATGTATGCCAAGATGTAAGAAAAGAAGTTAGGAAGCATTGAGCTAAGGAGTTTAAATTCAACTCTCATGGCAGTTTGGAGATGTTAAAAATGTTGGATGAGGTGGTGTAAAGAGGGTAAGAAGAGAATACTAGAGCTAGAATGGTGAGGAGGCCATGGGAATACTCCACTTCGCTAAGGGAGCACATTTAACTATGAGAGTTCTGTGTCTTCAGTCCATCCCTGGAATTCTTCCGTGTGGCCTGAGATTCCTGCATCCCTGTGTGCATCATTTCACCCTTGATCCGCACAGTAGCAGTAAAAATGAAGAGGGTCAAATGCTGAGATCTACAGGAGAAAGAACAGAAATTGATGGTTGAGTGCAGATGGGGACATAGAAAGGGAGGATGGATTACTGGGCTGCATCCCACAGGTCTTTAGGGCCTGCACTTGCCCAGCTTCAAGACAGAAGAAAGAGCCCAGAGTCAGCAATAGAGACATCAGTGGTTTAATGAATGGGGGAGCTTACATGTCTGAAGCAGGATCCTGGAGCAACACCCCAACTGATAGGACAAGGTGCAGTTTTTGCTCCCCAGGGTGGTGGAGGGGAAGGGGAGGTTACCAGTTATATTAATAGGAATAGACATCAGGTTGGCTCATCAGTTACAGGGGAAACCAGCAGAGGGGCATGCCCTTCAGTGACCCAGGCCTGGGGCAAGTATGTAGGAAGACCAGTTATATGAGTAGCATAAGTGAAGCAGTTACTGGTTGGGCTGGGATTGTACAGAGAGCAAGAGAGCAGCCATTTTGAGGGGCCTGATCATACAGGGATTAAAGGAAAATTTCAGAATATTTAGTCAGATTGATTGAAACAGTAGACAAGCATCAAGATTTGGGGGCAGGAAAATAACTTGGTTTCAAATATTTTGGGTGTGAGGGGTGACAAACTTGCAGATGACCGTGGTCAGCTGTAACTATGGATTCGTTTTTTTCTGTTGGTCCACATGAGAACTCAAGCTTATCCCCTGGACACTGTGAACATCTTATCACAAAACTTTTCTGCATTAGAGGGTTCATTCCTCTTCCCACTTTAGGGAGTAGTTAGGCAGTGGGACACGTAGACTCTAGTCCATATGCAGATATGTGAACGTGTACTTTTCTCTGTGAGAACAACATTTTGTTTACCATCTCAACTTGAATCATTTCTTAGACAAACAATGTTTCTCCACAGGACCTTGACAGGTACGAAGATAAGCAGCATATCCAGTAATTTGTGCCAGGAACAGAAGAGGCTTAGGACTTTGTAAGCTGGATTCCTCTTCCCCTGCCCTGCTTTTCTTTGAAGTATTTCACATAGGTTGAGATTTATTTTGAATAAACTGTTTTCTTTCAGTGACATTATGGTATAATTATTTCTTATTCATTCCCTTCATGGAAATGAGCAGGTATTCTGGTATCCCCCTGGGTGGGTAAAATTTATTTGAGTTTTGTTTTATAGTTTGAATAAAGTGAAACCATACTGGGCTCTTTCTTGATTTCTTTTCCTTTATCCTGACCCCTCATCCTTATTCTAGTTCCCCCAGGGTAGTTACCTCTCTGTATGCTGCTCTTTCACCATAACCTAAGTAAGAGCCCAAATCTTTCTTGGATCAGAAACCAACTAAGCATTGGAGCTTTCCAAAATCTCGAAGCTGCCCTGAAAATTAAAAGTAAATAAAACATGAAAAAAGGTCACAAAAACAGTTAAGTTACTAAGTTGTTAATAAGTGTTCAGCGGCGAGAGATACTAACAAATAAGTGACTGATCAAGCAAGCACGTAATTAAATGGTGTCATGGAGTATCAAACACAATGATATCATTGAGGGAAAACTGCAGTGGGATTAAAGAGCTAACTAGTCCCCATTTTTTATTTAATATAAGTATTTTTTAAAATATGAGTGCACACACCACTCCTCTTCTAGCATTTTAATTAAATAACATGGGCATTATTTATGGTATAACAATATTATAAAATTATAAATTAAAAAATCCATATCTCTACCAAGTGAACATAATTAACTTGTGTATTTCCTGTACTATATTTTTCATATTTATTTTATATTCTTAATGTTTTAAAATATTTTATATTATCTATACTCAATATTATGTACTCCAAGTTTGCCCATTTTAAGCTTGTTCTATCTCTAAGGTACTCTGGAAAGCTTACAAGTGTAAGGAAAACAAAGTTTCTTTTCTTGTTCAGCCATATCTCTTTATAACAGATCTTAGCCTTGTTTTTGATTCTTCTGAGTATAGCTGTCTTAATATAGTATTCTGATAACATAAAATTAATTGATCATTTTCCATTTGCATTTTAAGGGACTTGTCTTACAACAGTATAAAAGACCTTCCAAGCTTTAATGGTTGCCATGCTCTGGAAGAAATGTAAGTTGGTCTTTGACTTACGTTTTTTGCTGTGGTCTACTGTTAACTCATTGAGCCTTTCCTATTGTAAATAAATGACTTTCATATTAAGGTCTTAGAAACTGACGTAATCAGGTGTTCCTGTGAATAAATGTTCAGGGGCACCAGGTGTGTTCATGTGACTAGCACTTACTGGGCACCTATTTGTCAGGCAATCTGTGAGACTGTATGGGAGGAGGGCAGTAGGAAAAACCAGCCAAACAAAAACGGTCCTGGTGTGGATGTCTTTCATGTAGCTATATAATACAGCTCTGGTGAGAGTTGACTGGGAGGTCAAGAAAGGGAGGAACTAATACTCCCATGTTTTATAACATCTCCTCCTTCCTCTGACCTTGTTTCTGCAGTACTTGACATGGTTATATTGTCTTGGGTCCTTTTTTTTTTCTCTTTTTCTAATAGACTTTATTATTATTATTTTTTGAGCAGCTTTAAATTCGCAACAGTATTGAACAAAAGGTTCAGAGATTTCCTATATTCCCCGCCTTCGTATGTACATAGCCTACCCCGAGTTAACATTCCCCACCAGAATAGGATTCTGTTATAATTTATGAGCCTGCACTGACACATCCTTATCACCCTGAATACATAGTTTAATTAGGGTTAATTGGTATTGAACATTCTATGGATTTGGACAAATGTATAATGACATGTGCTAATTATTATAGTATTATACAGAGTCATTTCACCACCCTAAGATTTGGAAACTACTGTTTTTTTCCTTGTCTCCATCATTTTGGCTTTTCCAAAAGGTCATTTAGGGGGAATCATAGTATGTAGCTTTTCTAGACTGCCTTCTTTCACTTAGTCATATGCAACTAGTGCTATTCCATATCTTTTGAAAGCTTCATAGTGTCCTGGGTCCTTTCTCCTGTGTTGTTTTCCTGCTCTCACTCCTGAGTAGGGTTGGTGAGGAATTTAGATAGTGTACCTTAACTGTTAGTTTCATTTTGGGCGTAATACCAATTAGTCTAGTCCTTTCATCCTTCAGATCCGGCAACAACAGTTCTCTTTACTTTCAACAAGATCAATTAGTGTTACTTGTGAATGAATATTTAAACTTCGAAAAAGTTAATTAAGAAATGTTATTTTTCAAAATAGAAAATATTTTCTCTTGTTTTTCTTACTCTTTTTTTTTTTACCTTTCATCTTATTCTTTTTTTAGTTCTTTGCAGCGAAATCAGATCCACAAAATAAAGGAAGATACTTTTCAAGGCCTGACATCCCTAAAGATTCTGTAAGTTCCTCTATGATTATCAGAGGCAAATAAAATTATTGTCAAGCTGTAAATTAATATATCATTACAATTCCCATGTTAGTAAATATACTTAAATATGATTTATTATGCATAAATACTATTTTTCAAACTTTACCATGTGGTACTTTAATTTCTTTTCAGTTTTTTTTTTTTTTTTTTTACCTTAGCTAATTTATGAAATTTGTGAGTCAAAAGAATATAACATGTATAGCTTGAGGAATGCACCTTGTGTATTTTCAAGTCATAGTAGTGAAGTTTGCCAGCTTTTTAGGTGATGGGTGGGCACGCTATATCCTGTGTGTTATAGCCAACCTGCTTACTGTTTCTGTCAATAAAGTTTTATTAGAACACAGCCATGCCCTTTGGTTAAGTACTGTCTAAAGCTGTTTTCACCATGCTATGGTGTAGACAAATAGTTGCAGTAGAGACCATGTAACCCCCAGAGGTGAAGAATATTTACTATCTGGTGCTCTATAGAAGAGGTTTGCTGACCCCTGTACTGGTGTCTATCATGACAAACACCGCTAATATGCAGCAGACACACTCATTTAAAAAGTGATTTGTATTGGAGGACATATTTGTGCCTCATACTCTATTAAGCACTTGGGAATGTAGAGATGACTAAGACAAACCGTGTCACTGCCTTCATGCAATGCAGAAGACACAATACACTTAATTAGGAAACTTTTTTTTAATATAGAAAAAAATTGGAAACATTGACAATGAATTGAAATTACAGATACTAATATATCAAGTTTTCCTGTAGATCCCCATTAAGAAATCACACGTGTTCTACTAGAAAAATACTTTATTGGTAGTTGGGTTTCTGGATCTTGCCTTGTGGCAGGCTTCCTGTGGGTCTGGGCAGTAGTAGGGAAAGGGACCGATTCCCAGATGCAGTCACTTCCAGAGCACCGATAAGTGACAACAATGCAAATCTACCCTGGCTTTGTCACGATTTGGAACCAAGTCTGTCGAGTTTTCCTATTATCCAGGAGATGTGTCATGGAATGAATTTATCCTATCTTTAAATTTCCATTAAGGCTCCCTGTAAGTATGACTGCAGATTATTTCTCTGTTTTATTAATTCTGTAATATCAGAATTCCACAGGGTGTGTTCCTGAATGTAATATGTGGCTCTGGTGTTGATATGGATTTTTTTTTTCCTGCTTGGGGGAAAAATGGTATCTGAAGCCCTTCTGGAATGCTCTTGTTTGCGTATTGATTCTTTGTCTTCCCGAAGGGGCCTTATCACTAACCTTTGAGAATGCAAACAACACTAAGCCTGTTTTTATTTTCAGCTTTGTCCGGAGCTGTGCTTTTCCTCACCTAGTTAATCGTACCAGAAGCTATATCATATCATTTGTATTTTTGAACTGGTACCAGAGTGATAAGGAGGAGAAAATTCACAACTGTTTTGAAACAGATGCCAACTGAAATTACTCCTCCCTGGAACACATTCCAAGAAATAGATTGTTATGAAGGGGAGGCCTTCAACATAAATATTAAAAATGTTGTTGAACAGGATTAAAGATCTTTGTTATTTTATCAAGGTTATTATGACTGCAGCAGATCCTAAAGTGTAGTCAAAGTAGTTGCATTTAGAGTTTATTTGAAAGGAGTTAACAATTTATTTTTATAATTGCAGAGATCTTAGTAGAAACCTGATCCATGAAATTGATGACAGAGCTTTTGCCAAGCTTGGGTCAATAACGAACTTGTAAGTTTCATGCAATGATATCATGAAAGTAGTGAATAGTCTACAGAAACTTGTGTTTTAGCATTACCTACCCAAATCATCTTTCTGTTGAGTGTTCCTTTGTATAAATGCTAATCTGCTATCATGTAGTGACAGCTTCTGAAATGGTTTTTCCTCGCCTATACTTCTTCTTAAAGCTCTAGTATTTATGATGTTAATACATGTACAGACTTGTGTTTTAGGAGTTAATTTGAAGTCTTATTCACATTTTAGAGATGTAAGTTTCAATGAAATAACTTCATTTCCAACGGAAGGCCTAAATGGGCTAAATCAACTGAAACTTGTGGGCAACTTCAAGCTGAAAGAAGCCTTAGCAGCAAAAGACTTTGTTAATCTCAGGTGTGTTTTTCTTTTTTGTGAAAGTTTTGGTAGGCCTTCAGATTATAGAGTATCCTGGGTTTTTTTTTTCTTTTCTTTTCTTTTTTTCTTTTTTTGCTGTGGTTCTCAGATTTTCAACCTCAATCCTCACAAATTTGGAAAAAAATAGAGCACTATTCCATTGTTGTTGAGAACATGAACTGTTGTAGCCTGTGATGCTGTCAAAGAGATAATATAGCCCTTCATCAGAATGGTTTTATGTATAATGGGATTTATCATTTGCAACAAGATAGCAGAAACCACTTGTGAGCCTATAGAAAACTGATACAATGTGAAATACTTCATAGAGACAGAGTTAGAGCAGGGACCTCATTAGACATAGTAGAGAGAGGACTTGGGAATATTATCATGGGAAAAGAGAATAAATATTTTCATTATACTTATATGAGAATGTGAATTCATTTAATGGTGTAAAGTCACAAATGAACTGGAACATTAATTTTATTTTATTTTATTTTTTTGGAATGTTAATTTTAAATGAAACTACCAGTTTCATATGATACATGGGGTGTGGTTAATTCATTTATAAAAGGAGTCTGATATGATTTTTCTTTAAATTGCAGTATTACTATTAAGCTTTAAAGATGGCTTGATTCAAATTCAGTTTTTCAAAGCATACCTTATCTAATTGGAGAAACTCATGGTGTCCCCTGATACTAGAGCCTTTTGTTTTCAACAAATGAGGAAACCAAGTCCAGAGAGGATAAGGACCAGTTTAAAGTATTTACCTTTCACAAAAGAAAAGCATGTCTGTGAAGTTGGTATTTCAGTATTGCCATTTTTTTTGCCATTTTTTTCCAGGTCTTTATCTGTACCATATGCTTATCAGTGCTGTGCATTTTGGGGTTGTGACTCTTATGCACATTCAAACACAGAAGATAACAGCCTGCAAGACCACAGTGGGTCAAAGGATAAAGGCAAGTGCATGAACTTTTAAAAACAGAACACTCTTTACAGCATTAACCAAAGTCTGTGTTATTGTAATCAGTTTGTGAAGGATCAATATGAAATATGTGGAGAAAAAATGGCTTTTCTGTACTGTGTTCCTGACATCTTTAATATGTTATTAAGTGTGCTGCACACTGAACTTATATCATGTACAAGAGAAAACACTGCTGGAAAAGTGTTGTAATCTTTTAATCTGCCTGCAGCTTGAATTGAACAGTTTGTATTATATGTTCAGGTCTCAGTGATGTGGCAGGTGTCACCAGCAGTGCTGAAAATGAGGAACACAGTCAAATCATTATCCACTGTACACCCTCGACAGGTAAGCACAGTACATTTGGCTGCAGTTTCTTGCTTTAAACTTCCGGGGATAAATGTGATTTCTGTAACAGAGGTAGGACTATTTCATAAGACCTGATTCACCTGTGGTCTGTATACCAGGAGCTTAGGCGTCTCTTGCAGAATCTCAGGCCAGATCCATGACTCAGAATCTTTGTGTTAACAAGCTCCCCAGATGGGGGTTGCACACATTAAGGATGGAGAGGTACTTTCTTCATGCAACTTTAACCCTGGGATAGTTCTAGAAGTTACTGGTCTATAAGGACTTTTAGTGTTATCCTTTTATTTTTTAAATGCAACCTTGTCTACTTCTCTATTTTACTTCACTGAACTTTAGTAGACTTGGGAGAGTTACTAAACTGACACCACAATTTAGTATTAGGTCGTGACTGTGATATCCTGCCTAATCTATCAGAGAAGATGGATGTATAATTTTACTGTTAAAAAAAATTTAAATGGCTAAGTTGTGTGCTATGAAGTAGATTCCTATTTAATCACACTGGATGTTCTGAACATTAATTTATAACTCAGAACCATAAGTATTATGGATTCTTTAATGATTACTACAGAATTGGTGAGCTTCTTCAGAGGCTGTGTGTGTGTTCTTTTAATACTTAACACAGTTCCTGGTGTAGAGAATAAGTTTATAGCAATCAAATGAGTGAATGGGGGTGAATGGGGTTGACCAGAATCTTTTATAAAATCTATAAAAGGTATTGATTGTTAGAAGTCAAGGGCTGTAGTTCACTCACTTGTTTGCTGGGGTTTTTGTATTGGACTTAAGGAAGGGAAAGCCTTTATTAAAGGGGAGTCTAGACATGAATATGCAGAGATTCCATTTCTTTCTTTCTGATTTTAAACTTTGGGGGTCAGCCAGGAGGAAAGTTGGTCTGAGCTCATCTCCCCAGGTGGCAATAGGAGTGAATGGCAAACCTATTTCCCCAACTCCACTCTGACGTAGTAACACAGAGACAGCCATGCGGTGATGTAAGCAGGAAATGAAGAGAGCAGGAACCTTCTTTTAAAACCAGAGGAGGCAGCAGGTTTCCAAGACAGAGGAGTGGAGCCGACTTCCCAGGCCCTTGAGGGAAAGTAATTCCACCCACTAGTCAAACATTTTCCGAAAGGTGTCCTATTCTCCCGGGTCATAAGAGCTACTCCTTGTTCCTTGTAGAAGGATGAGTTCAGATTCAGAGATAAAGGCAAAAGCTTCCTCTTCATACTTCCCTGAGGGGGGAGGATAAAAAAATTAACTAGAAAAAAAATTTTTTTATAAGTTTCTTCAGTCAAATCGATATAAATAGTGCAGCTCAGGCTTGTTAGGTCTGTGAATATCTCAGTGATAAAGACGCTTTACAGGATGTATCAAACACATATTCTTGTGCTCTGCAGACAATATTTTGTTTTTCTTTACTAACCTTTAAATAAAACAGTTGTCATTTGGGACATAACTAGCATGCCAAAGTCAGTTGCTAGAACATGCAACTCAGCTACTAAGTTAGTTCTTGCAGTTCTAGTTTAAGTGATGCAGGGTGTTATTGGACATAGTTTTACATGAATGTTAACATCAGGGTAATTTAGCTCTCACTGTACTATTTTGTTCAATGATCTCTGTTGGGTCTACCAAACACTTTGAAATCTCTGCATGAAAAATGGGACTAATTATATTTATCTTAGCCTGCTTCATCAGATTGCTTTTGAAGGCTATAAGAAGTATGTATAAAATATATGTTACATATATATATCATATATAATTAGTATAAAGTATATTAGGAACTGGGAAGAAAGAAGATAAGGACCTAACATTTTTTGAAGTCCAACTATGTACCCAGTAGCCTGTTTAAGTACCTTGTATGTATAACTTTACTTAAGCTACACAATGCTATGAAATAGGTATTATTATCCACAAGTGGGAAAATGAAATTTATAGAGATTTAAGCTGCCTTCTTAAAAGCAGCAAGTTATAAACCCTAAACTCAAACCCTAGTTTATCCGATTCTAAGCCCCATATGAAGTAACTTTCACATACTAGTCACTGTCCTATGTATATCAACTTCAGTAAGAGAAAAAGTGAGAATTTTCCTTTAAATATCACTGTATGACTTTGCCAAGTAGTTAATGAAATAAATAAATATATATTAAGATGACGTATTAAAATAAATTTTTAAATAGCCTAGTCCAATGATTAGATGCCTAAGAAATGATAATCTTTTCAGTTTGGGTCAATTTACTTTGGTAGTAGATTAATTATTCTATTAATAGTTTCTCACGCCATATCTTAATGGAAGATAGTCTTTTATAAACTGTCTTTTCTCTCTTTCATTTTAGGTGCTTTTAAGCCCTGCGAATACTTGCTGGGAAGTTGGATGATCCGTCTTACTGTGTGGTTCATTTTCTTGGTGGCATTGTTTTTCAACCTGCTTGTCATTTTAACAACATTTGCATCTTGTACATCAGTGCCTTCCTCCAAATTGTTTATAGGCCTGATTTCTGTGTCTAACTTATTCATGGGCGCTTATACTGGAATCTTAACTTTTCTGGATGCTGTGTCCTGGGGCCGATTTGCTGAATATGGCATTTGGTGGGAGATAGGCAGTGGCTGCAAAATAGCTGGGTTTCTTGCCGTTTTCTCCTCAGAAAGCGCCATATTTTTATTAATGTTAGCAGCCGTCGAAAGAAGCTTATCTGCAAAAGATATGATGAAAAATGGGAAAAACAGTCACCTCAAGCAGTTCCGGATTGCTGCCCTTTTGGCTTTTCTGGCAGCCGCAGTGGCAGGCTGTTTCCCCCTTTTCCATAGAGGGGAGTATTCCGCATCCCCTCTGTGCTTGCCATTTCCCACCGGAGAAACCCCATCATTAGGGTTTACCGTAACTTTAGTGCTGTTAAACTCACTAGCATTTTTATTAATGGCCATTATCTACACTAAACTCTACTGCAACTTGGAAAAAGAAGACCTTTCCGAGAACTCACACTCTAGCATGATTAAGCATGTCGCTTGGCTCATCTTCACCAACTGCATCTTTTTCTGCCCCGTGGCGTTTTTCTCTTTCGCGCCATTGATCACCGCCATCTCGATCAGCCCCGAAATAATGAAGTCTGTTACTCTGATATTTTTCCCATTGCCTGCTTGCCTGAATCCAGTCCTCTATGTCTTCTTCAACCCAAAGTTTAAAGAAGACTGGAAGTTACTGAAGCGCCATGTTACCAAGAAAAGCGGATCGGCCTCAGTTTCCATCAGCAGCCAAGCTGGTTGTGTAGAGCAGGATTTCTACTACGACTGCGGCATGTACTCACATCTGCAGGGCAACCTGACTGTGTGTGACTGCTGCGAAGCCTTCCTGTTGACAAAGCCAGTGTCCTGCAAACACTTAATAAAATCACACAGCTGTCCTGCCTTGACAGTGGGTTCTTGCCAAAGGCCAGACGGCTATTGGTCCGACTGTGGCACGCAGTCCGCCCACTCTGATTATGCCGATGAAGAAGATTCTTTTGTCTCAGACAGTTCTGACCAGGTTCAGGCTTGCGGAAGAGCCTGCTTCTATCAGAGTCGAGGATTCCCTTTGGTGCGCTATGCTTACAATCTCCCAAGAGTTAAAGACTGAATCCATGTGTTTGTAACTGTTTCTCCCATCAACCAAAATCACAGTGTTTATAAGAATGAACCCTAGTCTGATCTCTCATCTGGGAAGCACTTCAGTGATCACTGCCTGGTGTCACTTAGAAGAAGGAGAAAGGTGGCAGTTATTTCTTCAACCAGACCTTTGCAAAGGACGAGTGCCTGAACTATGGACTGATGACAAAATACAGTGTCCAAGCAATGTGTAGTCTATTTGAAACAAATAGTTAACTTGAAAAAGATTTTATGTATATCATAGCAATATAACGTTGGGTTTTTCTGATCCATAAGGAGCAAATTTATACCTGTTTTTGAATTAAGCACAAGATAGAAAACAGCTGTTAATATTTTTAAAGAATATTTTAAATGGTGATTTTATGTAATTGAAGACAAAGGCTTGCTAATTTTACCTAATGTTTCATCATTAATCTCAGGACAACTTACTGCAGGGCCAAAAAAAAAAAAAAAGGTGGAGGGGAATCGTTTCCCAGATAGGACTATGAGATTGGATGTAGGCACTAAATTCTTGCATTTTTCTAATCCATCTCTGACATAATAGAATCATCAATTTTGTGTAAGAGATTTAAATCTAAAACCTGATGTTTTAAAAACAATATTAACAACTGTTAGATTTTAAAAGAATAACAACACATTTGTCTTCAGTCATTATGCATTGCTTTGTGTTGATCACAGTAATTTTTTCTTCAGTGCTTTGTGATCATACTATTAGGAAAAAGTAAAGGGCTCATTGCAGTGTGATTTTAGTAGATTTGGCTAAACTACTAACGGGATTTTAAAAGTATCTGAGGGACTTGATGGCTCCGTATAATGTTCTCCCCGGAGAAGGCAATGGCACCCCACTCCAGTACTCTTCCCTGGAAAAACCCATGAATGGAGGAGCCTGGTAGCCTGCAGTCCATGGGGTGACATGGAGTCGGACACGACTGAGCGACTTCACTTTCACGTTTCACTTTCATGCATTGGAGAAGGAAATGGCAACCCACTCCAGTGTTCTTGCCTGGAGGATCCCAGGGATGGGGAGCCTGGTGGGCTGCCGTCCATTAGGTCGCACACACGACTGAAGCGACTTAGCAGCAGTAGCAGCAGCAGCATAATGTTCTCAAGGATAAAACTCTTCCTAATATCATTGGCTCGATCAGTATTTTCCAATTCTGTTGGTATGTGATCTACCTGTAGCTTGGATTGTACAGAAAGTAAATTGTGGCAAATGGTTTCAACTAAGGTGGAAGAAATCGGGAGTAATTATGACACAAAGCACTTACATTTATTTCTTAGTGAGCTGGATTCTCCTGAACATATGCTCTTACGTGGACGCTACCGTATATTTTCCCTTCTTTTGATTTACAAGAGCCTGTGCAACAGCTCTGAAACTGTTCTTGTGAGACAAGACAAATATGTCACTAAGGAAAAAAAAGGCATAAAGCTTAGGGCTATGTCTTTAAAAATTAAAAATTCTACTTGATAGTCATCTATGGACTTTTGACATGTCATTATGTGGAGTCTTAAAGTTATAAATGTTCAATATATTTTTTGAACAATATACTAAATCAATAGCAAATCCACTGCCATATTAGTTGTTCATGAGATACTAAAAAACATTAAGCTAGATTGCAGTTTAATAATTAAACTGTATATAATGTGCATATAATGAATTTTTATCTTATGTAAATTATTTTTAGAACACAAGTTGGGAAATGTGGCTTCTGTTCATTTTGTTTAATTAAAGCTACCTCCTAAACTATAGTGGCTGCCAGTAGCAGAATGTTAAATTGTGGTTTATATACTTTTTGCATTGTAAATACTCTTGGTTGTACATTGTCAGTGTAATAAAAACAGAATCTTTGTATATCAAAATCATGTAGTTTGTATAAAATGTGGGAGGGATTTATTTACAGTGTGTTGTAATTTTGTAAGGCCAACTATTCACAAGTTTTTAAAATTGCCATCATGTTTGTATATTTACACATCTGATAAATATTAAATCATAACTTGGTAAAAAAATCTAGCTAAAAGTTTTTTTCTTCAAAAGTCATGTTACTGAATACTTTCATTGCATTCATTTAAACAATAGAGTAGCAGATATTTAAAATATGTGGTAAACTGTGTTATACATATGATAGGAAATATTGTATGCAGTGTGTTGAATCATTAAACTTTCTGGAAAGCAATCTATTTTGCCTTAATTTATAACTAGGTATATGAATGAATTTGTTTTAGTGTTAAACTAAGCAAATTGAAGTAAAACATTTTTAAGAGTTCTAGAAGAAATGTTGGGAGAACACTGTGCTGAAATTTAGAAGTAAGGCTTTATTGTATCCTAAGTCTGAACAATACTCCTGGAAAACAGACTATGAAATTTAAGAGGATACCCTCAATTAGATCTTATTTAAAAGCAAATAATTTTTTTTTTTTAAGAAATTGCATATTCCAGAAACAGGCAATTGCCAAAATGCAGTAGTCCTCCCTTTCTTATCTGAGGTTTCACTTTCCATAGTTTTAGTTGCCCAGTCAACCCTGGTCCAAAAATGGAAAATTAAAACGGAAAATTCTAGAAATAAAGCCATAAGTTTTAAAAATTGTGTGCCCTTCTGAGCAGTGTGATGAAATCTTGCACTCCTATTCTGAAACGAATCATCCCTTGTTCAGTGTTTGCTGTCCGTTCGTCACTTAGTAGCCATCTCTGACTCAGCGCTTGTGTTCAAGTAATGGCCCCAAAGCATGAGAATAGTGATGCTGGTAATTTGGATATTCTCTTACTGTGCCTAATTGATAAATAAAACTGCTATATTTAAAATGGATAACCAATAAGGACCTACTCTATAGCACAGGGAACTCTGCTCGATCTTATGTGGCAGCCTGGATAGGAGGGGAGTTTGAGGAAGAATGGATACATGTATATGAATGGCTGAGTCCCTTCACTGTACACCTGAAATTATCACAACATTGCTAACTGGCTATACCCCAATACAAAATAAAAAGTTAAAAAAAAAAAAAAACTGTGTAGGGAAAAATATGGTATTTGTAGGGTTTGGTACTATCTGCAGTTTCAGGCATCCACTGGGAGTTTGGGACCCTCGTGGATAAGGAGGGACTGTTGTGCTTAGAACTAACTCAGTATTCATAATGATCAAGTCCTCATTTTACAGATGGGAAAATAGAGGAAATTTTAAGTGAATACCTGACCCATACAGCAAATTAGAGCCCAAACCAGCACCCAGTTCCCCTTAATTTTTTTTGTTTGTTTTTGTTTTAAACTTCAGTATATGTTTGGAATTTCCATAACCAAAAGTAGAATACTGTAATTACCCCTCTTCCTACGCTCTTGGCCCTCACTGCCCATACCCATCATCCAACTTTGGCACTTGTCAAGAGCACGTGGTAAATGTCATTTCTTCTTCATCCCATTCACTCACCTTCTGGAATCCCTCTGCCCCTTGGATTACACTGAAGCTAATCCTAGACAATTTGTTTCATCTGCAAATGTTTTAATATGTTCCAGGGCTACATTTTTTAAAGAGGTATAATATATTGCCTTAGAACTCACTGGTAATAATGTTACTTTTGTAAGAGATTTTCAAGCAAAGGTCTCTCTTTTCACTTATACAAGATTACAATGCCAACGGGGAAAAGAAAAAAAAACAGGAATTATCCTCAATATACCATGAAAGTGAAAATAAATATATAAATAAATGAGTAGTAAGGAGAGAAGCAACTAAGTCAACATCCTGAAACTTAAGGGAGAGGCCTTCTTTTGACCTTATTTATACATCTTATATAATTCTACCAAACTTGATTATGGTTTCTCAGTCCCAGTAATGAAAAGGCGCTGTAAGAAACGAGACCACAGGATTTGATTATGTTCAAGCACCAACACTAGTGGCTCTTTGCCTCATAGTTCCAGAGTTGTTACAACATAATGTAATACGGTCATGTATTGGATGATTCTGAGGCATCCAGGAAAGGGCATAATTTGTTTAAAATGTTTTAGATTCCCATAGTAAGAGGTTACAGTGGGAGAGTTTTGGAGCTTATATGACACAAGTCACCATTTACCATTTTCTCTTATCTGATCCTGTGCTAGAAGTTTTGAGAACTAATAAGATGATATAACTGGGAAACCAATTACAGAATTTCCCTGTTTTACAGAGGAGTGAGTAAGGCCTTGGAAAGGCCAAACAGCTTATTTAGGTGATGTGTGTTAGTTGCTCAGTCGTGGCTGACTCTCTGTGACCCCATAGACTAGCTCACCAGGCTCCTCTGTCCTGGGATTTCCCAGGCAAGAATATGGGAGTGGGTGGCCATTTCCTTCCTCAGGGAAACTTACTGAGGGAAACCTAGCAAATAAGAGAAAAACCATGGATTTAAATCCAGGTCCTTTCATACTGAAACTTGTTTTCCTACTATGCTTCAGTAATATGGGGTGATGTTTATTGGGAACAGCTTCTCAAGTTTACTCCCTTATGAAGCTCTAAAGTGACCCAGGGTGATACTGTTTTGCATCAATCAATTAATTTATTAATTCTAAAGATCCTCACCTAAAAGGTTTTAACCAGACATGACACTATTGAATAATTAGGTAAGAGAATGAAAACTCAAGCCATTTTTATTCCTCCATCAATTTCATCACATTTAAATTGCTCCAGTTTTCTTCCATTTTCATTATTTTTACTGAAAATTTTAACAAAGTTTACATTCCATTTAAAGAGTTTTAACCATGTCAGACTTTATTTTTCTGGGCTCCAAAATCACTGCAGATGGTGACTGCAGCCATGAAATTAAAAGACGCTTTCTCCTTGGAGGAAAAGTTATGACCAACCTACACAGCATATTCAAAAGCAGAGACATTACTTTGCAGACTAAGGTCCGTCTAGTCAAGGCTATGGTTTTTCCTGTGGTCATGTAGGGATGTGGGAGTTGGACTGTGAAGAAGGCTGAGTGCCGAAGGATTGATGCTTTTGAACTGTGGTGTTGGAGAAGACTCTTGAGAGTCCCTTGGACAGCAAGGAGATCCAACCAATCCATTCTGAAGGAGATCAGCCCTGGGATTTCTTTGGAAGGAATGATGCTAAAGCTGAAACTCCAGTACTTTGGCCACCTCATGCTAAGAGTTGACTTATTGGAAAAGACTCTGATGCTGGGAGGGATTGGGGGCAGGAGGAGAAGGGGATGACCGAGGATGAGATGGCTGGATGGCATCACTGACTCGATGGAAGTGAGTTTGAGTGAACTCTGGGAGCTGGTGATGGACAGGGAGGCCTGGTGTGCTGCAATTCATGGGGCAGCAAAGAGTCGGACACGTCTGAGCGACTGAACTGAACTGAACCATGTCATATTTTATTAACTATAAATCACCCTTGGTTACTATTATTTCTACTGTATATAATTCTTTGGTGTCAAGTTTTGCAGATCTAAATGTCATCGAAGATTTTGTATCACTCCTTGGTCAATGACAAATCTTGTGTGCTGCTTTAGCCACTGTCTGTTTTCATTTTGTGATATTTCTACTAGCAATATGCATTATGAGCTGGACAAAGCCCGTTTATTAGCATGAATAAAGCAACTAGCTTTAGTGTCTATTACCTTTCCCTTACTACCTTCATCCCCACGCTCAATTCCTGAGAGGAGAGTGCTCCTTTCTAAGTCCCACAAATGTTTTTCATTCCTCATAGTATACATATCACATGATATTATAATGGTATGACTCTTCACTAGGAAAGAGTGAGGACTACAGGGCTTTTATTTTTTATATCTTCAGTGATTAGTACAGACCCCAGTACACTAGATGCTTCAGAGAGGCCCTATATAAGTAAGGGCTTATACATATATATGTTTATATATATTCACCTGAATAAGCAAGTTCCTGTAAGATGCCAGGAAGACGAGGTGATGCTAGGCAGACGAGGTACTACCAAAAACAATGAAAAATTGTACCAGAAGTGTATCTTTAGATACACTTGTAAACTTGGATACCAAGTTCGCCCCCCGCTCCCGACCTTTTCCTAAAATACAGCCGTGTGTGGCCATGCGCTGAGAGAAATCGTGACTGATCCTTGTAACCCTGACCTTGTAATGATATGGGGGTAGTTTTGGCTTCTGCCTCTTTCCGCTTTAAAGAATCTGCCTTATTCAGTAACAGTACATTTTCTGTACCAAACGAACCACAGCAAACAACGGACGGGCCCTCCTGGCTGTGAGCCGGGAGAAGGGCCCTCGTCTGCGAGCGAGAGCCGAGCGCGAGGTTAGTTCATAAGCACCAGCGCAGATTCAGGCTGGGAAGGAGGGAGGACACCCAAAAGACTGCCGGGAGCAGGAAGCCACGCTCCGCAGGCCGGGACAAAGCCCTGGAGGCCTCCACGCGTCGCCATGGCAACGCGAAGTCCGCGCCCGCCCGGATTGGCCGCGCTGGCGCGCGCAAGGCCTGCTGGGAAAGCACGTCCCCGCCGCGGTTCCGCCGGTTTGAACTTGGCGGGCCAGATGTGGGCCGCCGGGCGGCGGGGGAGTGCTTCTCCCCTTCTCGAACCCCGTTTCATGGCCGACTGCAGGTCCGGGTCTCGGCCCTCCTCGGGCTTCTCTGTTTTCATGGCAGGCCCCCGGGGGCCGGGCCTGAAGGCGGTGGAGGTATGCTCGCTGTCGACACCGCTGAGCTGCAGCAATTCCACCCTGTCGCTGTTGTCTCCCCTCGGCCACCAGAGCTTCCCGTTTGACAACGACGATGGTGACCGGGAGGAGGAGGAGGATGTGGACGAAGATGCTTATGACTCAGAGGCCAAGGTGGAGAGCCTGAGAGGAGTGGAGTTACAGGGGTGCACCAGGTAAATCCGAGATACAGCCCCCTCAAGATTCCTTAGACCCCACTAAGTACCTTCGTCTGGCGACCAGATGCCTTCCTGTCTTCCCTCTCAAAAGGCAGCGCGGGCACTTGCAGCCGCAGGTGTGCTCCTTTTGGCCCAGAGTCTTGGGTCTGTTCTTACTCATGACTACAGAGTTTTCCATCGTTCTTAACCCCTTTTCCTGAGTATGTGATGGTTGCTACAGTCTTCCTCCCCAGAGAAATGCACCTAAACACACAAGAAGCTAGCACTAAACACACAAAGTTGGTACAGTTTCAGGCATTTTATGAAGATTCAAAAGTCAGAGTGGGGACACTAGAACTTCTGTTCAAATCTTTAACACCCAAATGTGGTTTACTGCATCTTAGTAATACCTGTAGCGATTATGAAAAAAATCTGGTTGTCAGTGAAGTAGGTTGTAATAAGCAGTATACCTTTTATGTCATAGTTTAAAAACTGAAGCTTTGAGGTTAGCAGTGACTTTAGCATTCAGAGACAATGTCAGGTCTGCTCTTAGCAGTTACTAAAAGTAGAAGCCATTGAATGCTAGAATCAAAGGGATTATTAAAGTCATCTTAATTTATTTTTACAATTGTTCTTTCAGCAAACATTTAGTTTGTGCCATATGTGCTGAGTCGCTCAGTCGTCTCCCACTCTTTGTGACCCCATGGACTGTAGCCCACCAGGCTCCTCTACCCATGGGAATCTCAAGGCAAGAATCCTGGAGTGGGTTGCCATGCCCTCATCCAGGAGATCTTCCCAACCCAGGAATTGAACCCAGGTCTTCCTCACTGGGGGCAGATTCTTTAGTGTGTGAGCCAGATAAGGGCCTATAAATAAGTAGGCATGGTCTCTACTCTCTTGGAATTAAAGCCTAGGTCAAGCCATTCATTTTACAGATAACAAAACTGTGTCTCAGAAGACAGATAAAAAGTCTAATTCAAAGGCTTCCACCTAGTCATTAGAGGAGCTGGGCCTAGTACCAAGGTATACTGATCATGTTTTCTCTTGCCTATGCTACATGCCTATTGTTGGGTATATAGAAATATGAGCAAAGGGCCTATCGCTGCAGGAATATCTTTTTCTTAGAGAGGTTTGGTGATGCAGGTGCATTCGGAGTTAGACTCATTATGTCAACTTCAGAAAGCATTTACAAGGTTCTGATTGTCAGGCTGCACAAGGCAGTATCAGTTCAGTTCAGTCGCTCAGTCGTGTCTGACTCTTTGCAACCCCATGAATCGCAGCACGCCAGGCCTCCCTGTCCATCACCAACTCCCAGAGTTTATCCAAACTCATGTCCATCGAGTTGGTGATGCCATCCAGCCATCTCATCCTTTGTCATCCCCTTCTCCTCCTGCCTCCAATCCCTTCCAGCATCAGGGTCTTTTCCAGTGAGTCAGTTCTTCCCATCAGGTGGCCAAAGTATTGGAGTTTCAGCTTCAGCATCAGTCCTACCAGTGAACACCCAGGACTGATCTCCTTTAGGATGGACTGGTTGGATCTCCTTGCAGACCAAAGGACTCTTAAGAGTCTTCTCCAACACCGCAGTTCAAAAGCATCAATTCTTCGGCACTCAGCCTTCTTGACGGTCCAACTCTCACATCCATACATGACCACTGGAAAAACCATAGCTTTGACTAGACAGACCTTTGTTGGCAAAGTAATGTCTCTGCTTTTGAATATGCTATCTAGGTTGGTCATAACTTTCCTTCCAAGGAGTAAGTGTCTTTTAATTTCATGGCTGCAATCACCATCTGCAGTGATTTTGGACCCCCCGAAAATAAAGACTGACACTGTTTTCACTGTTTCCCCATCTATTTCCCATGAAGCGATGGGACCAGATGCCATGATCTTAGTTTTGTGAATGTTGAGCTTTAAGCCAACTTTTTCCACTCTCTTCCACTTTCATCAAGAGGCTTTTTAGTTCCTCTTCACTTTCTATACAGGAGATCTAAGAAATACAGACCAGAGAACCCATGCTTTATGTGCAGGCAACCATTTAGCCCCTGTAGCTATAAGGCATGCATACCTGGGGTGAGTAAATTGAATAGGAAGCAATATGAAGTGACTAACATACACAGTTATAACAGTGAGTCTCTTAAGAAGGAGAAGTAATAGTAAGTACATTGGTAGGAATGGATATCAGTAACAGTAAGCAAGCAAGCCACTTGTCCACACAGTTTGTAGCAACAAGAAACAGTTTCAAAGGAGTCCATTTTCATGTGGGCCTTTGTACAGATTCTTCAGGACTGAGTTGGTCCCAGTGATGTTTAGGAGGATATTTATTATTTATTTGGCTGCCCTGGGTCTTTGTTGTGGCCCAGAGGATCTTTGATTTTAGTTGCAGCATGTGCGATCTAGTTCCCTGATCAGGGATTGAAGATGGGTTCCCTACATTGGGAGTACAGTTTTAGCCCCTGGACCATCAGGGAAGTCCTGGTCCCAGTGATTTTTAAAATAAATTCTAAGGTTTTGGAAAATCCTGAGCTTAATCAGCAGGACTGCGCTATGTAGACAATTGAGCAGCCCCGGGAATGATGGCTGTCCAGAGGCCATCCACAGCTCTGCTGCTAAGACCTTGCTTTAGCTTCCAAGAGCCAAAGCCCTGACCAAATGGAACTTACCATAGGAGGAGCTAGTTGTATTTATGTCAAAACTAGCCAAAGCCCAAATGAGCTGGTAACACCTCAAGGCTCTAGCTGCCTTCCTTATCACAGTTCATCCCCTTTGATTCAAAGCGATTGGTAGGACGTGGTCTGGAAAAAAATGCAGGAGTTGTCAGGCCTGTGGGTGGCAAGTGTCAGATGCCTGTGATGTGTTCAATAAACGTCTGCTGAAGGCGTGCTTATTTCCTACTTCCTAGAGAACAGATAGATGTAGTGATTGTTCTCAAATGCTTCAGAAAATCCAGTACCTCTTTTCAGGAAAGAAAAGTGTTTAGAACTTTTCCTTATTCCACCTCTCTACCTCTTACCTTTGGTTGGGGCCCTGATAGTTTGGACCTCCTGAGAAATCTGTATGCAGGTCAAGAAGCAACAGTTAGAACTGGACATGGAACAACAGACTGGTTCCAAGTAGGGAAAGGAGTACGTCAAGGCTGTATATTGTCACCCTGCTTATTTAACTTATATGCAGAGTACATCATGAGAAACGCTGGGTTGGAAGAAGCACAAGCTGGAATCAAGATTGCCCGGAGAAATATCAAGAACCTCAGATACTCAGATGACACCACCCTTATGGCAGAAAGTGAAGAAGAACTAAAGAGCCTCTTAAAAGAGAAAGAGGAGAGTGAAAAAGCTGGCTTAAAACTCAACATTCAGAAAACGAAGATCATGGCATCCGGTCCCGTCACTTCATGGGAAATAGATGGGGAAACAGTGGAAACAGTGGCTGACTTTATTTTGGGGGGCTCCAGAATCACTGCAGATGGTGATTGCAGCCATGAAATCAAAAGACGTTTGCTCCTTGGAAGAAAAGCTATGACCTACCTAAACAGTATATTAAAAAGCGGAGATAGTACCAACAAAGGTCCGTCTAGTCAGTGCTATGGTTTTTCCAGTAGTCATGTATGGATGTGAGAGTTGGACTATAAAGAAGGCTGAGCGCCGAAGATTTGATGCTTTTGAACTGTGGTGTTGGAAAAGACTCTTAAAGGAGTCCCTTGGACTGCAAGGAGATCCAACCAGTCCATCCTAAAGGAAATCGGTCCTGAATATTCATTGGAAGGACTGATGCTGAAGCTGCAGCTCCAATACTTTGGCCAACTGATGGGAAGAACTGACTCCTTGGAAAAGACCCTGATGCTGGGAAAGATTGAAGGCAGGAGAATGGGATGCCAGAGGATGAGATGGTTGGATGGCATCACTGACTTGGTGGACATGAGTTTGAGCAAGCTCCAGGTGTTGGTGACGGACAGGGAAGCCTGGCGTACTGCAGTACATGGGGTCGTAAAGAGTAGGACACAACTGAGCGACTGAACTGAACTGAATTATGTAGGTGTGGGAGGGAGCGGCACCAAATGTGGTTGGGGAGCAGGAGTCAAAGATCTGTGTTTCTGGCTTGGCTAATTGGGTGAGTGTTGGTCCTCTTCTCTGAGGTAGGATTATGGGAGGAGGGTAGTGAGTGATTGGTAGGTGACTAGATTTGTTTTAGATTGACTCAGTTTGATATTTAAGTGAAGCCATCTATCTGATGGTAGAAAATAAAAGTTTGGAGCTCAGGAGTAAGATCTAGCCTGAAATGCCTGGAGTGGGCCTCATCCACACCTTCATGACCAGTGAAGCTATGGGAGGATGAGGTAGTGTTCTGCAAGACTGAGAAGGAAAGATATATAGAAAGTAAACAACATACCAACAGTGTTCCTTTCCCACTAGAACACAAATTCCATAATTGCATGAACGAATGCAAAAATAGGGGAAAAAACCACCACCACCACCAAGTAAATGGAAGTTACAAGGCAGAAAAAAACTGAACATGGCCATAGGGGAGGCAGTTGGTTGCCTGAAGCAGGAATGTTAAAGAGACAAAGGGGGGCTGAATCTATAATAACCTAGTCTTTCTCTAGCTGCCTCCTGTCCTGAACAACTTTTCTTTCCATGGGCACTAATGGTTCACCTTTTACTATGGGGGTCTTGTACCTGGCCAAGGCCTGTGTTCTTTATGTATATATGCACTCACGAGTCTTCCCTTTCCCTTTTCTGTTGAGCTTGACTGAATGGTTACTTTTCCATGTACCCAGAAGAGACAGACTGACAACTCTGGGAAAATCGTGGCCACTTTGTCTGAGAACTGGCAAAATGGAGTCCACCAAACCATTAAACAACACAAGGCCATATACTTTATGTACCTTTTTATTTCAAAACAACTTCAAACTTACAGAAAAATCGAGGGTATAAAGAACTCTGTCCACCCTTCACATCAAAACCATAATTGTTACCACATTGGCATTACCATCCTCACTGTGTAGATATGTATTCTTTCCTTTGTGAACTACTTAAAGGAAGAAAAGGGAAAAGTCTGCACCAGGATTTGGTTAGGATCATGTGTTGTAATTAGTTGTCCAAGCAAGAATGAAAAAAGTTATTGTAATTGAGGTAAATGGACAGGGTGTGATTTTAGATTAGAGAATTCAGAGGCTGTCTAAAGGATAAACTAATTTAAACAATGGACTCTTGTTCATAGTTTCTTAAGTGTATATTTATATATAAAAATCACAGTATTGTCAGTGTATCATGGAATTCTGCTTTTATTGTGCAGCTAAATCATTTTGACTGCTAAGTCAAAGAGTTTTGAATGCAAGGTCTGTAGTATCCTCTCTTTTGTAATAGCACGGTTGGATCCGAAGATAACCAAGAAGAACAGAAGCAGGTGCGCTTACCAGAAAGCAGCCTGACACCGTGGGAAGTGTGGTTTGTTGGCAAAGAAAAAGTAGAACGTGACCGTCTGCAACAGAAGGCTCTCGAGGTAAAACTAGACAGTCTTTTTTCTACTTAATCCACAAGCTCACAAAGTTGAGCTGCTGTCAAAATCAGAATGTTATTATCAGGATGTTATTATCCCTCACAACAAAGTTTTAGCATATTTTGGTATCAGTTTGCTATATCCGTATTTATAGCTTACTAGAGAAATGATATGTGTTTCAGATTATAAGAACATTTGGAAAATACAGCTAAGCATAATTAGTAAAATTAAAATCTCCAAACTGGTCCCCTGAAAACTATTGTTAGTAGTATGGCATGTAGCCTTCCAGATTTTCTTCTCTGTAAGTTTTTTAAAAACATATGTGCAAAAGTATATTCATACAGAGTGTCACCATATGTATGTTTAACTAAGGTACAGTCAACCTCATATATTTGGTAAAATTTTTAAGAGAGGAGAGAAATAAAAACTGAAGTAGAGGCAGGAAGTCTAGCCTATACGATTCAGAGCTTGTGCCCCAGACTGAGTTTATGCTGGGAGAAGGGAGTCTGAGGGGCTTTCAGGTTTTCCTGGTTTCTCTTTACCTCCCTGCCTCACTTCTGGGCATTTTTGTATTTTTAATTCTCTCTGAATTCTCCCTCTCCAAACTCAAAAAAATACATTTTCACATGAATCCGTCATTCTTTCAACTCTTACTGTTTGCTATTTAGAACCTAGCAGCCAAATAGATTTGGGTAGTTTTAAATCCTTCAGTATCTAGGTTATCTGAATTCTCTCCGTCCAAACACAGAAGGTAGATGTGTGTGGTGAGGGATATATCTTGTTTTTAATAAATACGATCACTCTTTTGTAACCTGTTTTTTTTGCCTATTACATTATTAATATGTTTCTATATCATTAAATATATTTATATCATTTAAAAATGGCTGATTATTAAAATATATTTAAAATGTATCATATATATAATAGAACATAATTAACCAGTTCACTATTGTTGTGTGTTTAAGTTTATTCTCATCTCTTAGGGGCTCGCTGGTGGCTTATCCACCTGCCAATGCAGGAGATATGGGTTCAATTCCTAGATTGGGAAGATACCCTAGAGAAGGAAATGGCAATACCCACTCCAGTATTATTGCCTGGGAAATCCCATGGACAAAAGAACCTGGTGGGCTACAGCCCATGGGATCGCAAAATAAAAGCACAGTGATAAAAACAACAACTAATCTATTAGTATCCCTATTGCTGTAAAAATCCTGGGAATTAAAGCTTTGCCCTCCATGATCTTTTCGGAGTAAATTTTCCATTTCAGTTTTGAAACTAGTTGTTTTTTCTGTGATGGCTTTCTAGCCAGGTTCTTGACATGATTCAGATAATTGTAGAAACCAGTACATTCAGCTCTTTCCCTATTGAAGTATACTTTGTATTCTAAAAACAAATTTATTCCTGGAAAAGTACACTGTAGTACTTGTTTCTACTTAGAAGGGCTAGGACTTGAGAAAAACCTTATGGTTTCATGTCAGATAGGCTTATTTAAACTTTTACACTTCAATTTCCTCATCTCTACAGTAAGGATAAAATAATACTACTCGGTCACAGTGTTTTAGAGGATTAAATGAGACAAAGTGTAAGGATAGCTAGTGATTTTATTGGTATTGTTATTGATATCATTGCTAGTCACAGTCTTTTTTCCATCTTTTAAATTGAAATATAGTTCATTTACAATGTTGTGTTAGTTTCAGATATATAACAAGCTGATTCAGTTTATACATATATGCCTGCGTGTGTGCTCAGTTGCTCAGTGGTATTTGACTCTTTGTGACCCCATGAGCTGTAACATGCCAGGCTCCTCTGTCCACGGGATTTTTCAGGCAAGAATACTGGAGTGAGTTGCCATTTCCTCCTCCAGGATATCTTCCTGACCCGAGGATCAGACCCATGTCTCCTGCATCCCCTGCACGGGATTTTTCAGGCAAGAATACTGGAGTGACACCCACACACACACACATTTTTAAATTTTTTTCTGTTTTCGCTTCAGTTCAATTGCTCAGTCATGTCTGACTGTGTGTGACCCCATGTACTGCAGCACACCGGGCTTCCCTGTCCATCACCAACTCACACACAAACACACACATATGTACATATACATTTTTAGATTCTTTTCTGTTTTCACTTCCATTCAGTTGCTCAATCAGGTCCAACTCTGTATGACCCCATGGACTGCAGGACGCCAGGCTTCCCTATCTATCACCAACTCCCAGAAATTACTCAAACTCATGTCCATTGAGTCAGTGATGCCATCCAACCATCTCATCCTCTGGCATCCCCTTCTCCCCGCACCTTCATTCTTTCCCAGTATCAGGGTCTTTTCCAATGAGTTAGTTCTTTGCATCAGATAGCCAAAGTATTGGAGTTTCAGCTTCAACATCAGCCCTTCCAATGAATCTTCAGGACTGATTTCCTTTAGGATGGACTGGTTTGATCTCCTACAGTCCAAGGGACTCTCAAGAGTCTTCTCCAACACCACAGTTCAAAAGCATCAATTCTTCAGCTCTCGGCTTTCTTTACAGTCCAACTCTCATATCCGTACATGACTACTGGAAAAACCATAGCTTTGACTAGATGAACCTTTGTTGGCAAAATAATGTCTCTGCTTTTTAATATGCTGTCTAGGTCGGTCATAGCTTTTCTTCCAGGGAGAAAGCATCTTTTAATTTCATGGCTGCAGTCACCATCTGCAGTGATTTTGGAGTCCAAGAAAATAAAGTTTGTCACTGTTTCCATTGCTTCCCCATCTATTTGCCATGAAGTGATGGGACCAGATGCCATGATCTTTGTTTTCTGAATCTTGAGCTTTAAGCCAACTTTTTCACTCTCCTCTTTCACTTTCATCAAGAGGCTTTTGAGTTCCTCTTCACTTTCTGCCATAAGGGTGGTGTCATCTGCATATCTGAAGTTATTGACATTTCTCCCGACAGTCTTGATTCCAGCTTGTGCTTCATCCAGCCCAGCATTTCTCATGATGTACTCTGCGTATAAGTTAAATAAACAGGGTGACAATACACAGCCTTGATGTACTCCTTTCCCGACTTGGAACCAGCCTGTTGGTGCATGTTCTACCTGTGCTTTTTGACCTGCATACAGATTTCTCAAGAGGCAGATCAGGTGGTCTGGTATTCCCATCTCTTTAAGAATTTTCCACAGTTTGTTGTATTCCACACAGTCAAAGACTGGTGTAGTCAGTAAAGTAGAAATAGATGTTTTTCTGCAACTCTCTTGCTTTTTCAGTGATCCAACACATGTTGGCAATTTGATCTCTGGTTCCTCTGCCTTTTCTAAATCCAGTTTGAACATCTGGAAGTTCACTGTTCACAAACAGTTGAAGCCTGTCTTGGAGAATTTTGAGCATTACTTTACTAGCGTGTGAGATGAGTGAAATTGTGCGGTAGTTTGAACATTCTTTGGTACTGCCTTTCTTTGGGATTGGAATGGAAACTGACCTTTTCCAGTCCTGTGGCCACTGCTGAGTTTTCCAAATTTGCTGGCATATTGAGTGCAGCACTTTCACAGCATCATCTGTTAGGATTTGAAATAGCTCAACTGGAATTCCATCACCTCCACTAGCTTTGTTCATAGTGATGCTTTCCTGAGGCCCACTTGCCTTTGCATTCCAGGATGTCTGGCTCTAGGTGAGTGATACCATTGTGGTTATGAAGGTCTTTTATGTATAGTTCTTCTGTGTATTCTTGCCACCTCTTCTTAATATCTTCTGCTTCTGTTAGGTCCATACCATTTCTATCCTTCATTGTGCCCATCTTTGCAGGAAATGTTCCCTTGGTATCTCTAGTTTTCTTGAAGAGTTCTCCAGTCTTTCCCATTCTGTTGTTTTCCTCTATATCTTTGCATTGATCACTGAGGAAGGCTTTCTTATTTATCTCTCCTTGCTTTTCTTTGGAACTCTGCATTCAAATGTGTGTATCTTTCCCTTTCTCCTTTGCGTTTAGCTTCTCTTCTTTTCTCAGCTATTTGTAAGGCTTCCTCAGACAACCATTTTGCCTTTAGGTTATTTTAAGATATTGCCTGTAATTGCCTCTGTTATATAATAAATCCTTGCTGTTTATGTATTTTATATATAGTAGTATGTACCTATTAATATTAAACTTCACATCTTTCCCTCCCCCTGTTTTTCCCTTTGGTATCTATAGATTTGTTTTCTGTGATTTTCTGTTTTGTAAATATTGTGCTGGGCAAAAAATTTCATTTGTATTTTTCCATAACATTTTATGGAAAACCTGAATAAACCTTTTAACCAAACTGATACATTCATTTGTATCATTTTTCAAGATTCTGCATATAAGTGGTATCATATTTGTCTTTCTCAGTCTGTCTGTATTCACTTAGTGTGATAATCTCTAGGTCCATTCATGTTGCTACAAATTGCATTATTTTGTTTATTTTTATGGCTGAGTGATATCCCTTTGGTGTGTGTATACACACAGTCACACCACATCTTCTTTTTCCACTCATCTGTTGATGAACAGTTTAGGTTGCTTCCATGTCTTGGCTGTTGTAAATAGTGCTGCTGTGAACATTGGGATGTGTTATCTTTTCAAATTTGAGTTTCCATGTTTTCTGGATATATACTCAGAAGCAGAATTGCTGGCAACTCGATTTTTAATTAAGGAACTCCATATTGTTCTCCATAGTGGGAACACCAATTCTATTCTCCCCAACAGTGTAGAAGGGTTCCTTTCTCTCCACATCTTCTCTAGCATTTATTTGTAGACTTTTTAATGATGGCCATTCTGATCAATGTGAGGTTATACCTTATTGTTTTGATTTTCATTTTTCTATATTTAATGATGTTGAACATCTTTTCATGTACCTGCTGGCCATCTGTATATCTTTGGAGAATGTCTGTTTAGATTTTCTGCCCATTTTTTGATTTGGCTGTTTCTTTTTGTTTATATTAAGCTGTATGAGCTTTTTATATTTTTTTGAAATGAATCCCTTATTGGTTGTATCAGGTGCAAATATTTTCTCTCATTCTGTGGGTTGTCTTTTCATTTTGTTTATGATTTCCTTTGAGGTACAAAAGGTTTTAAGTTTAAACAATTGCTTTTGCTTATTACTACATTTTTGTTAGTATTTCCATTACTGTAAAAGATGGATCTAAAAAAATATTGCTGCAATTTATATCAAAGAGTATTCTACCTACGTTTTCCTTTAAGAGTTTTTATAGTATCTTGCTTTACATTTAGGTCTTTAATCCATTTTGAGTTAATTTTTGTATATAGTGTCAGAGAATGGTCTAATTTTATTTATCTACAGATAGTATCCAGTTTTCCCAGCACCACTTCTTGAAGAAATGTCTTCTTCATTGTATAGTCTTCCCTCTTTTGTCATAAATTATTTGACCCTAGGTATTTTGGTTTATTCCTCAGCTCTATTCTGTTCTCCTGATCTCAGTCTGTTTTTTTCCCAGTGCAATACTGTTTTTGATTACTATGGCTTTGTAGTATAGTCAGAAATCAGGGAGCATATTCCTTGAGCTCTGTTCCTTTTTCTCAATATTGTTTTGGCTATTCAGGGCCTTTTGTGTTTTCATATAAATTTAATTTTGTTGTTGTTCTTTGAAAAATGCCATTGGTAATTTGATAGGGATTGCATTGAATCTCTAGATTCCCTAAGGTAATATGGTGATTTTAACAATATTGATTCTTGCAATCAAACAACATAGTATATTTTTCAATATGTTTGTGTCATTTTAGTATCTTTCATCAGTGTCTTATACTTTTCAGAATACAGGTCTTTTGCCTCCTTAGGTAGGCTTATTCCTAGGTATTTTATTCTTTCTGATGAGATGGAAAGTGAGATTGTTTCCTTAATTCCACTTTCTGTTAATTCCTTGTTTGTGGATAGACATGCAACAAATTTTTGTATAATAATTTTGTGTCCACAAGTTTACTGAATTCATTGAGCTCTAGTAGTTTTCTGGTATAATAGCATCTTGAGGGTTTTCTAGTATGGTATCTTGCCATTTGCAGTGACAGTTTATGTCTTCCTTTCCAATTCAAATCTTTCCTTTTTCCTTTTTTCTCTTTCATTTTCTTGTCTGATTACTACGTCAAGGACTTCCAAACTGTGTTGAATGAAAGTGGCGAGAATGGACATCCTTGTTTTCTTCCTGATCTTCACCATTTTGTATGATGTTAACTGTGGGTTTGTCATTCAGTTCAGTTCCTTCGCTCAGTTGTGTCTGACTCTGTGTGACTCCATGTACTGCAGCATGCCAGGCTTCCCTGTCCATCACCAACTCCCAGAGCTTGCTCAAACTCATGTCCATTGAGTTGCTGATACCATCCAACCATCTCATCCTCTGGCATCCCCTTCTCTCGCCTTCATTCCTTCCCAGCATCAGGGTTTTTTCCAATGAGTTGGTTCTTTGCATCAGGTGGCCAAAGTATTGGAGTTTCAGTTTTAGCATCAGTCCTTCCAATGAATATTCAGGACTGATTTCCTTTAGGATGCACTGGTTGGACTCCTTGCAGTACAAGGACTCTCGAGAGTCTTCGCCAACACCACAATTCAAAAGCATCAATTCTTTGGCATTCAGCTTTCTGTATGGTCCAACTCTTACATCTATACATAACTACTGGAAAAACCATAGCTTTGACTAGATGGACCTTTGTTGGCAAAGTAATGTCTCTGCTTTTTAATATGCTGTCTAGGTTGGTCATAGCTTTTCTTCCAGGGAGCAAGCGTCTTTTAATTTCATAGGTGCAGTCACCATCTGCAGTGATTTTGAAGCCCCCCAAAATAAAGGCTGTCACTGTTTCCATTGTTTGCCCAACTATTTGCCATGACGTGATGGGCCCAGATGCTGCCATCTTTGTTTTTTGAATGTTGAGTTTTAAGCCAACTTTTCCACTCTCCCCTTTCACTTTCATTAAGAGGCTCTTGATGAAAGGGTTTATCATACATGGCCTTTATTATGTTGAAGGTATATTCCCTCCATGCCCAGTTTCTAGAGAGTTTTTTTTGTTTTGTTTTATAAGAGGATGTTTTATTTAATTGGAAGCTTTTTCTTCTTCTACTGAGATGATCATAAAGCTTTTATCATTTAATATGTTAGTAGGGCATATCAAATTGATTTGTGGATATTAAAAAGTCCTTAGATAGCTGGGGAAAGTATTACTTGATTATGATCCTTAATTTTTAATTTAATCTTTATTTTTATGGGGTATCATTAATTTACAATGTTGTGTTAATTTCAAGTGTACAGCAAAGTGGTTTAGTTATACTATATATCCATTCTCTTTCTGATTCTTTCCCATATAAATTATTACACAGTTTTGGGTGAATTTCCCTGTGCTATACAGTAGGTGCTTGTTGATAGCTATTTTGAATATTCTAGTGTGTATATATATTAGGAGACTGTTAACCCCAGTCTCCTAATTTATCCCTCCCCCTATTCTTTCCCTTTTGGTAACCATAAGTTTGTTTTCAAAAGACTGTGAATCTGTTTCTGTTTTGTAAATAAGTTCATTTGTATCATCTTTTTTATTAGATTCCACATATAAGTGATATCATATATTTGTCTTTCTCAGTCTAACTTGCTTCACTTGGAATTATAATCTCTAGGTTCATCCATGTTGCTTCAAATGGCATTATTTCATTCTTTTATGTAGCTGAGTAATATCCCATTGTGTATATGTACTACTTCTTTTTTTATCCATTCATTTGTCAGTGGCGGAGAAGGCAATGGCACCCTCCTCCAGTACTCTTGCCTGGAAAATCCCATGGACGGAGGAGCCTGGTAGGCTGCAGTCCATGGGGTCGCTAAGAGTTGGACATGACTGAGCGACTTCACTTTCACTCTTTACTTTCATGCATTGGAGAATGAAATGGCAACCCACTCCAGTGTTCTTGCCTGGAGAATCCCAGGGATGGGGGATCCTGGTGGGATGCTATCTATGGGGTTGCACAGAGTCAGACACAACTGAAGCGACTTAGCAGCAGCAGCAGCATTTGTCAATGGGCATTTAGGTTGCTTCCGTGTTTTGCCTATTGTAAATAGTGCTGCAGTGAACACTGGGGTGCAAGTATCTTTGTAAATTATGGTTTTCCCTGATTATATGCCCGACAATGGTCACATGCTTATATTTTTATTTTTTAAGAAACCTCCATACTGTTTGTGTTTTTTTAAGAAACCTCCATACAATTTACATTTCCACCAATAGGGTAGGAGGGTTTCCTTTTCTCCACACCCTCTTCAGCATTTATTGATGATGCATCAGCCTGTTGATGATGGCCATTCCGACTGGTTTTAGGTGATACCTCATTGTAGCTTTGATTTTGCATGTCTCTAATAATTAGTAATGCTGAATATCTTTTCATGTGCTTTTTTGGCCTTCTGTATGTCTTTTTTGGAGAAATGTCTATTGAGATCTTCCACTCATTTTTTTGACTGGTTTATTTATTTAGTTTTTGTTATTGAGCTAGATGAGCTGTTTATATATTTTGGCAATTAATCCCTTGTTGGTCAATTGGCTTGCAAATATTTTCTCTCATTCTGGGTGGTTTTTTGTTGTTCATGATTACCTTTGCTGTGCAAAAGCTTTTAAGTTTAATTAGGTGCTTTTTGTTGCTTTTTGTTTTTATTTTCATTATTCTAGGAGGTGGATTGAAAAAAATCTTGCTGCAGTTTATATCAGTGAGTGTTCTGCCTTTCTTTTCCTCTAAGAGTTTTATAGTATCCAGTCTTACATTTAGGTCTTTAATCCATTTTGAGTTTATTTTTGTATATGGTGTTAGAGACTGTTGTAATTTCATTCTTTTACATGTAGCTGTCAAGTTTTCCTGCCACCACTTACTGAATAGACTTTTTCTCCGTTATATATTAAAGACTTTCTTTGTCATAGATTAATTGACCATAGGTGAGTGGGTTTATTTCTTGGATTTCTGTCCTGTTCCATTGATCTGTAGTTCTGTTTTTGTTCCAGTAATATACTGCTTTTATTACCGTGACTTTGTGGTATAGTCTGAAGTCAAGGAGCCTGATTGCTCTAGCTGCATTTTTCTTTATCAAGATTCATTGACTCTTTCGGGTCTTTTGTATTTCCATACAAATTTTAAAATTATTTGATGTGATTCTGTGAACAGCATCATTGATAATTTGATAGGGATTGAATTGAATCTGTGGATTGCTTTGGGTAGTATAACATTTGGTCAATTCTTCCAATCCAACAACATTTGGATTCTTAGATTCTTCCAATCCAACAACATACTTTCGCTGTATCTTCCCCTCTCTGTGTCATCTTCAATTTCTTTCACCAGGTTCTTACAGTTTTCAGAGCAAAGGTCTTTTGGCTCCTTAGGAAAATTTACTCCTAGGTATTTTATTTCTTTTTGATGGTACAGTAAATGGGACTGCTTTCTGAATTTTTCTTTCTGATAGTTCATTGTTAGTGCATAGAAATTCAAGTGATTTCTGTGTATTAATTTTGTATCCTGCAACTTTGCTGAGTTTCTTGCTGAGCTCTAAGTAGTTTCCAGGTAGCACCTTTAGAGTTTTCTCTGTAGTTTTGTGTCGTCTGCAGTGACAGCTTTACTACTTCTTTTCCAGTTGGGATTCATTTCTTTTTCTTCTCTGATTACTATGGCTAGGACTTCCAAAACTCTGTTGAATAAAAGTGATGAGAGTGGTCATTCTTATCTTGTTCCTAATCTTAGAGGAAATGCTTTCAGCTTTTCGCTGTTGGGTATGATGTTAATTGTGGGTTTATCATATATGACCGTTAGTATGTTGAGGTAGGTTCCCTCTAAGCACATTTTCTAGAGTTTTTTTTTTTTATTCATAAATGAATGTTGAATTTTATCAAATTATTTTTCTGTGTCTATTAAGAAGCACCTACTCCAGTACTCTTGCCAGGAGAATCCCATGGACAGAGGAGCCTGGTGGGCTGCCGTCTATGGGGTCGCACAGAGTCAGACAGGACTGAAGCGACTCAGCAGCAGCAGCAGCACCAGCATTAAGATGATAATATGGTTGTTAGTTTTCAATTTGTTAATGTAGTGTATCACACTATTTGCAGTTATTGAAAAATTCTTGTATCTCTGGGATAATCTCACTTGATCATGGTGCATGATCCTTTTAATGTATTGCTGGATTTGGTTTGCTTATATTTTGATGAGGATTTTGCACCTATGTTCATCAATGATATTGGCCTGTAATTTATTTTTTGGTGGTATCTTTGTCTAGGTTTGTTATTCTGTGGCCTCATAGAATGAGTTTGGGAGAGTTCCTTCGTCTTCAGTTTTTTTGGAATAGTTTGAGAAGCATCAGTTTAACTCTTTTTTTACATGTTTGCTCAGTGGTAAAGAATCTGCCTGCCAATGCAGGAGACTTGGATTTGACCCCTGTGTTGGGAAGATCCTCTGGAGAAGGAAATGGCAACCCACTCCAGTATTTTCTTGCCTGAGAAATCCCATGGATAGAGGAGCCTGGTGGACTACAGTCCATGTGGTCACAAAAGAGGTGGACATGACTTAATGACTAAACAACCACAAATGTTTAATACTAAAGAATTCACCTGTGAATTCATCTTGTCTAGACTTTTGTTTGTTGGGAGTTTTTAAATCATGGTTTCAATTTCAGTACTTGTGATTGATCTGTTCATGTTGTTTATTTCTTCTGGTTTAGTCTTGCAAGATTGTACCTAAGAATTTGTCCGTTTCTTCTAGGTTGTCCATTTTATTGACATATAGTTGCTTATAGTAGTCTCTTGTGATCCTTTATATTTCTGTATTGTCAGTTGTGACTTCTTTTTCTTTTCTAATTTTATTGACTTCAGCCCTCTTTTTTTTCTTTTTTCTTCTTAAAAAATATTTATCTATTTCAGCATCAGTTCAGTTCAGCATGCCAGGTCTTTATTTCAGTATACAGGATCTTTAGTTGTGGTATGCAAACTCTTTAGTTGTGGCATATAAACTCAATGTGTGGAATCTAGTTCCCCCAGCAAGTCTGCCTGTTTTGGGAGTGCGGAGTCTTTGCTGCTGGATCACCAGGGAAATCCCTCTCATTTTTCTTGATGAGTCTGGCTAAATCAATTTTATCTTTTCAAAGAACCAACTTTTAGTTTCATTGATCTTTTTTTAAATTGATTTCTTCATGTTTATTTCATTTATTTCTATTCTGATCTATTTAATTTCTTTCCTTTGTGTTTTGTTTGTTGTTCTTTCTCAAGTTGCTTTAGGTGTAAGGTTAGGTTGTTTGAGATTTTTCTTGTTTCCCAAGGTACAGTTGTATTGCTATGAATTTTCCTCTTACAACTGCTTTTGTTACGGCACAAAGCTTCAGAGGTTTTGGATCATCATGTGTTTGTTTCTGTTTGTCTCTATTTTTTTTTCTCCCTGATTTCCTCTTTTATTCATTCAGTGATTCATTAGTTGTTTAGTAACATGTTGTTAGGCTTCACATATATGTGTTTTTTTACAGTTTCTTTCCTATAGTTGATTTCTAATCTCTTAGTGTTGTGGCTAGAAAAAATGCTTGATATGATTTCAGTTTTCTTAAACTTACTGAGGTTTGCTTTTTGGACTAGCATGTATTCTACCCTGGAGAATATTCCATGTGCCCTTGAGAAGAATGTGTAGTCTGACGCTCTCATAGGAATGTTTTATAAATATCAATTAAGGCTGTCTGGTCTAATATATCTTTAATGGTCTGTGTGTCCTTATTGATTTTCTGTCTGGATGATCTGTCCAGTGATAGAGGTGGAGTTTCAAAGTCCCCACTATTATTGTGTTACTGTTGACTTCTCCTTTTATAGCTATTAATGGTTGCCTTATGTGTTCAGGTGCACCTATTTTGGGTGCATATGTATTTTCCATTGTTATATCTTACTTCTGGGATTGATCCCTTGATTATAATGTAGTATCCTTTGTCTTTTGTAGTATCGTTCTTTGAGTCTTTAATTTTAAAGCCTGTTTTGTCTGATATGAGTATTGCTACTCTGGCTCTCTTTTGATGTCCATTTGCACAGAATATGTTTTTCCATTCCCTCACTTTCAGTCTGTGTGCGTCTCTGATTCTGAAATGAGTATTTTGTAGGCATCATACCTTTGCTTCTTGTTTTTGTATCCATTGAGCCACTGTGTGTCTTTTGGTTGAAGCATTTTATCCACTTACATTTAAGGTAACTATTGATATATATGTTTTTATTGCCATTTTGTTCATTGTTTTTGTTTTTGTAGGTCTTTTTCCCCCTTTTCTTGTGATTTGATGACTGTTTTTAGTGTTTTGTTTGAAATTCCATCTTATTTCTTGCGTGTATATCTATTATGCATTTTTGGTTTGCAGTTACCATGATGTTTTTATATAGCAGTCTTTTTTAAGTTACTGAATTCTTAATTTCAAATGCATTTAAAAAACCCTGCATTTATACTCTTCCCTCATGATTACGGTTGTTGATGTAATATTTTACATCTAATTGTTTTTTGTATCCCTTAACTGCTTATTGTGGATACAGATAACTTTATTACTCCTGTCTTGTAACCTCACTACTAACTTTGTGAATGGATTCTTATCTTTACTATATGTTTGTCTTTCCCAATGAGGCTTTTCATTTTGTAATTTTCTTGATTCTAGTAGTGGCCTTTTCTTTTTTTTCTGGAGAAGTTTCTTTAACATTTGTTGTAATGCTGGTTTGGTAGTGCTGAATTCTCTTAACTTTTGCTGGACTGAAAAGATTTGATTTTGCCATCTTATCTGAATGAGAGCTTTGCTGGATATAGCATTCTTGATTGTAGGTTTTCCCCTTTCATTACTTTAAATATATCATGACACTCCCTTCTGGCCTGCAGAATTTCTGCTGAAAACACAGCTGAGAGCCTTATAGGAGTTCCTTTGTATGTTATTTGCTACTTTTAATATTCTATCTTTAATATTTGGTGTTTTGGTTACAATGTGTTTTGGTGTGTTCCTCTAGGTTTATCCTGTATGGGACAACTCTGCACTTTCTGGGCTTGCATGACATTTTTCTTTCTGAGGTTAGGGAATTTTTCAGCTATTACATCTTCAAATATTTTCTCTGGCCCTTTCTATCTTATCCTCCAGTGATCCCTATAATATGAGTAATTGTATGCTTGATGTTGTCCCAGATGTCTGTTTAGTGGCAGTGATTTTCACTATTCAGTCTTCCAGCTCACCAATTCATTTTTCCATATCATTTAGAGTACTGTTGATTCCTTCTAGTGTATTTTTTATTTCAATTATTGTATTCTTCATCTCTGTTCAGCTGTTCTTTATATTTTCTCTTTGTTAAAAAAATTCTGACTTCTCTCTCCCTCTGTGCATCCATTTTCTTCCCAATTCTTTCCCTCCTCTTTACGATCCTACTGTGAACTTTTTCTCAGGTAGATCACTGGTCTCCTCTTCACTTAGTTCTTCTTTTGGGGTTTTATCTTTTTCCTTCATCTGGAACATATTCCTGTGGTGTCTCATTTTGTCTGTGTTGGTATTTGTGTTTTTGTGTGTGTGGCAGCTTTGTTACCTTTCTGGACTTTGGAGTAGTGGCCTTCTGTAGGGGATGTCTTTCATGTTCCAGCAGTGCCCTCTCCTCTTGTTACCTAAGCCATATACCTGCATAGGCCCTTCTGTTGTGGCAGGCTAACTGTGAGTGGTCTGGTAGGCCTGGTTGGCTGCTAGTCTAGTTGGTTGCCAGGCACTGCCTTGTGTGAATGCTGCTGGCTACTCGTTAGTGTCAGCTGGTCATGAGGCAGCTGTTGCAGAACCCTAGGGAGTTCTGGGGGTAGTGCTGGCTCACTGTTGGCTAGAGATAGTATCCTGCAGACTCTGGGGCTCTTGCCCACCTATTGGCAGGTGAGGCCAGATCCTGGGGTTAGTACAGGACCACTGGCAGGCAGAGCTGTGTTCTAGGGCCTAGTCTAGGGCCCAGGGATCCCAGAGCTCTTTTAGATGATTGGTGTTGGAGGCTGGTTCCTGACACAGTTGGATATGGGTCCTGGGTGTCCCAAAGGTTGCTGGCCTGCTAGTGGCCAGGGCCAGTGCCCAGCTGGTCCCAGGGTAGGGTCTGACCTGCTGTTGTTGGACTCAGTGTGCAAGCTGTAGTATTATAGTTTTTTGCTTCTGGTGTCTGCCCTCCTGGTGGTCGAGAGGCTTGTGTGAGCTTCCCAGTGCAAAGGGCCCAAACCTGGCTCTTGGCACCCTGGTGAGGAAATCTATGTTTAGGGCCTTGTCTGGTGGTGACTGTGAGCTCAGGAAGTCTTTAAGCAGCCTGTTTATGGGTGAGGCTGTGTCTCTGTTCAGTTAGTTTGGCCTAAGGCATCCTACAAACTGTTGGGTGGGTCCAGGTCTTGGCGATAGTGAGCCAAGATGGCAGCCACCATCAGCTCATGCAGCTGAATGCCCCAGCTATGCCTGTCACCAGTGTCCATGTCCCTAGGGTGAGTCACAGCCACCTCATGCCTGCCTAGAGGACTCTCCAAGACCGGTAGGTAGGTCTGGCCCAAGCTAATTTCAGATTACTGCTTTTGCCCTGGGTTCCATTGTACATGATATTTTGTATGTGCCCTTTAAAAAGGAAATCTCTTTTCCCTCAGTTCTGTGGGGCTCCTGCAAGTAAGCCCACTGACCTTGAAAGCCAAATGCTCTCGGCACTTGTTTTCCTAGTGCTGGACTGCAAGGCTTACATGGGGCTCAGAACTCTCATTCCTGTGAGAGAGCCTCTGCAGTATACTTATTCTCTACTTCGTGGGTTGCCCATCCTCAGGGGCAATATGAGTTTTGGGTGTACTGGTGGTGCAGAGGTAAAAGCATTTGCCTGCAATGTGGGAGACCTGGGTTCGATCCCTGAGTCAGGAAGATCCCCTGGAGAAGGAAATGGCAACCCACTCCAGTATTCTTGCCTGGAGAATCCCATGGACGGAGGAGCTTGGTGGGCTACAGTCCACGGGTCACAAAGAGTCGGACACGACTGAGAGACTTCACTTCACTTCACTTCATGAGAAAAGGTGAGCCCAGGGCCTTTCTACTCCATCATCTTGCGCACTCTCTTCAGTCATAGCCTTCTTAATGCTTTTTCATTTATTTTCAGAATTCATTTGTTGTTAAGGCCCCAGATGCTTAATTTTCTTCCTTCAATCTTAAGTGTTAACATTACTGATTCCATTGTTTAGTTTGTTGTTGTTCAGTTGCTAAGTCCTACTCTTTGTGTTCCCATGAACTGCAGCATGCTGGGCTTCTTCTGTCCTCACTCTCCTTGAGTTTGCTCAGACTCATGTCCATTGAGTCAGTGATGCCATCCAACCATCTCATCCTCTGTTGCTGCCTTCTCTCTTGCCCTCAGTTTCTCCCAGCATCAGGGTCTTTTCCAATGAATTGGCTCTTCGCATCAGGTGGCCAAAGTATTAGAGTTTCAGCTTCAGCATCAGTCCTTCCAGTGAATATTTAGGACTTGATTTCCTTTGGAATTGACTAGTTTGATCTCCTTGCTGTCCAAGGGACTCTCACAAGCCTTCTCCAGCACCACAGTTCAAAAGCATCAGTTCTTTGGCACTCAGCCTTCTTTATGGTCCAACTCTCACATCTATACATGACTACTGGAATTATTTAATTTCGTACCTTTCTAAATAATTGTTCACACTGAGAAATCTGCTTTTCATTTCACACAAATGCATACATATATACACACTTATGTATATATATGAAATATCTTAACTTTGTGGAGAACTTGGAAATATTCTAATTTTTTTTAAAGCTAGTCATAACCCATGCATTAATTGTAGAATCACAGTTTTGCAAAACACTGATCTAGTGAATCAGTGGTATTGTGGAGCCCAGTTTATATTATTTAGCTTTATCTCCAGCCTCATTAAAAGTCACTTGTTATCCTAAGAAAAGGAGGGTCACTTCAAGCCATTTTTAGAGTCAGCATACCATAAATGAATGTAATTAAATTACAGAAATTATAAGAAACTCTGAGCTTTGGAGTAACATGGAACTAGGCTGAAATTCTAGTCTTGCTGTTCTAAATCTGTGATCTTGGAAAAGTTACTTCTTTGAGCCCCAGTCTCTTCATCTATAAGCCAGATGTTAGACAATATTAGAGTGGTTAAAAGCATAAATTCTTGAGTCGTACATCCTGGATTCAAAACTAAGATCTTGGATCTTTAGCCTCTCTCTGCTGGGTTATCAGTGAAAGGGGAGAGTGACATTTACCTCATAGTGTTTTGGGAACTAAGTGAACAGCAGGATGTGGCCTAATATACAGAAATCACTTTGTAAAAGTTAGTTGTAATTCTGAAGCAGTTCAAGTATGTTAGCATGAATCTTAACTGTATCAGTCATCCCAGAGACATCATAACATACAGATACTTACTTTGGTATAAACTTATTTTGATCTATTGTGGTATTCACATTTTTTTTTCATGCCTTTCCTTTTGTTTTAATTTTCTAAGTCATGCTTTCCTTACTTTTCTGTTCTTATTTACTGTAGTCTCTGATTTATTTATAAATCATATCATTAAAATCTCAGATTTTTAACCACAAGGAACAATTCATCTCAGATCCCTAATAAAAGATGAAGGCCAGAGAGTAGCTTTGCCAATGTTTCAGTTAGTGACAAAGCTGGGACTGGATCCTGGTTCTTTTGACTTCCAACTTAATAAATATTTTTTCCACAGTACCAAGGCGCATTTTAGAAATAAATAGGTCAGACTCAGTGTTTAATTTTAAGTGTACACTGGCTTTCATATATTCTTCCTTGAAATCTTAAAATTTAAAGGTAGTTAAATCATTAAAAAGTTCATCACCTTTCATAAATTTGATTTTAGCAGCATTTTGATTTGTTTTGCATGTCCCTGTAAGATTAACACATCAAAATTATGTTTATAGTTTTTTTTATATTTGTAACTGTTGAAGTGATAAAAATAGTAAATATTTAACATTAGTATTGTGAAAAACTAGTATATTTTTGTAGGGTATATAAATTTTACTTAAATTTTTATTATTAAAAAAAATTATTTACCAGACTGACCGAAATTCTTTATGGCCTTTGGATAATTTTTGTTTTTAACATTTGCTTTACCATTTTAGTACAGTCTATTCTAAACTATAAAAGTTATCTAATTTGTGAATAATCCAGGTTTGTTTGTTTTTTTCCCACCATCTTGCTTTTGCCTTTTATTCATCAGTGCTTAATGAAGGAAAAGAGCAGGATATAGAGTTGGTGAGACTCAGAAACTCAGTTTTTCTGATTGTTACCTTAGTCGGCAAAAGTTATTGAAATAAAAAGTCCATGTTTAGGATCCTCTTTGGATTTTGGTTTCCTGTAATCAAGTGTTTACTCTGTGGGAAGATGTATAATTCTGTTGAAATTCAGTGGTGTACCAGAAGACGACATAGGGCCTTACAAGAGAAGGCTCCAGCAGTGTCTGGTAGAAACTTGCTTTGGTGGTAAACAGATGGAGGCATTTAGGGTGGGAAATTCTGAGAGGGGCCAGCCTTGGAAGGAGGGTTGTTTCTCAGAATGTGATGTGTATTCTGAGGTGGCAAATTACTTGAACAGACACTCTGAGATTAGAGCACTGTTTGGGTCAATGGCAGCATTTTCTAGATACTTTTGACCCTTCCTTCATCTTTAATTCTTACATCAACATTAGAATTTGTGAACCGTAAAATCAGAATACAAAGTCTGATTTTTTTCCCTTACTTTTGAGCTTAATTATATGAAGAATCTGAAAAGGTTCTGAAAAGTAATCAACCCTGTTTTTAGTTGTATATTTAAATCATTACTTTTCTTGACGATAAAATTTAAGACTTTTTTGGAAAATGTGGTTGTCAAATCTATATCTGGCTTGTCATACACATAGAAGTATATCCCTCCCTTATTTCCTGACCCAAGTCCAGACTCCTATATACCTCCTTCTGACTCATGTACTGTGGCAGCCTCCTAGTCTGTCTCCCTCAGAATAGTTCCGACCCCTTCAAATGCAGTTTTCAGCCTTTATCAGTGAGAGTTCTGAGTCATTCCCTTTGAGAAGTATTCCTGCTCCACAGTGTTTTCTTTACTCTGCCTGCCTCAAAAGACCTTTTCCTGTCTAGTTAGTAGTAATACCACACTCTGACTTTCTAGTCTTTACTCCTCCCCCTTGTAGTCAAGCTATTTCCTCATTGTTCCTCTCATGGTGCTTTTTTTTTTTTTTTTTCTTTTACTACTTTGGACCATACTCTCTCCTCTCATCTTCCTTTTCCTTTTCTGAGCTCTTATTCTACACAGTACCTCACAACACAGCACTTAATTCTTTTGTGTATACAGAATCAGATTAGGTCAGGACTTCTGGGATTTCATCCCTGCTATCTTTATAGTAGGTGCTCCATTAAAAAAATAAATAAATAAGTGAATAATCAAGGGATAGCAGCCGCAGAGGTAATGAAGAATCCTTTAAAAACCAAGGTGGATATTTTACCTGGAGGGTAGGGGAGTACAGTCTTGAAAAGTTGGAAGACTGAATGAGTGAGGACAGTTGTTACCTATGCTGAAGGATTTGGGGATGAGAGATCATGGAAGACAGGTATCCTGAGACCAGTTGTTCTCCTGAGACCAGTTATTCTAAAATGCGTGAGATATGTTCTTGGTGTCAGGTTTTATCTTCATTTCATTTAATACACTGGAATTGCCTGAGAGTTGAAAAATTGTCCTTCCCACTGCCACCCATTGCTGAGGTAGGTAGGTCCTTGGGAAAGGGAGGCATGGGGATGGGGAGCGAGGTCCAGTGAAAGACATATAAAAGTATCCAATTGCTGGTATCTAAGGAGAGAGAGGCAAAATAACCGGTAATTATGGTAGTAGAGTCCTAGGAGTCTAGTTTGAACAGCATTCTCAACTAATGCAGTAATTTAACTGATGAGTGACGGAGTGGTGGCATTCAGCTTGTAGTTTTATTTGGCCATACTTCCCACATTCTTTCTCCTGAGGAAATGCCCAAACGTGTAGATTCGAGTGACAGCAATGCAGTTAAATAATCTAGGATATGAATGTGGTTTTGTTTTACACTCCAACAGCTATAAAATCAATGAACGAAAATCTGGATCCTTTTTTTCACTCCCTTTAAAAAATTGAATGGCTTCTTTACATTTCTTCTTTGGCATAACTCTGAATTAAAAGTTTAATTTAGGGATTATTTAATTCCTATCCTTTATCTTCATCAAGAATCTAGAAGCTTTTTATAACTGTAAAAAAGTTGCAATTCTCTTGAGCTTCTGCCAGTAGCATAAAATGATGCCAAAATTTATGTGTGGGAAAGTTGATTTCAATGAGGGTAATTTAGCTGAAGTTTAGTCTAAGAAACTAGTGTTTTGCTGCCAAGCAATTATTTGCATTTCTAAAAAATGACTTATACTTTTTACCAGTGCTTTCCTTTCATCATAAACTAGTTACTTAAGTTATTGTCACTAATGGCGTATTTCTATAAAGGAAACTATATTCTTGTTTAATTTGGTTAACCTCAGACTTTTATTTTTAATATGCAAAGTTGAATACTTCTATTAAATGTTTCCTTTTGTTTGAATAAAATCTATAGGAATTAAATCAACAGCTAGAAAAAAAGAAAGAAGTGGAAGACCGTGAAAAGAGAAAGATAATTGCTGAAGAAAAGCACAAGGAATGGGTTCAGAAAAAGAATGAACAGGTAAGGAGAAAAAAGCGCACACACATATTGCATCTCATTTATAGTCTTCATCCTGTTACTCCTAGTCATTACCTATGTGTTTCTCGTTTTCTCTTAGATTTTTTTCTTTTCTGACCTAGTTTCTGCCCCCTCTCCTTCCCACCCCAGCCCTCTCCCCACCAAGGGACATGTGTCAGATCTTTTGTCCTTTGCTCTCTGCTCTCTCTCCCTTTTCCTTCATGTGGCTTCCATTTGGATGTGGTTGCAGGTAGTCATGAAGTCTGTTATCTCCAGACCTGACCTCCGAGAGCCTTGGATTTTTGTTTCTTCATTAGGTAGGCACCTCTGGGCTGCAAATCTAAAACAACCCATTTTTATCCATTCTCCTCTGACAGAACCATCGTCCTGACTCCTTGATTTCTGATCTTGGTGTAATTTCTCAGTCACCAAGACGTAATTGGAATTCTCTTGTTTCTAATTGTCCATGCCTTTCCTTTAATGATCACCTCTCTCCTGTTTGTGCTTTCTTCTTGTTTGGACTCATTATATTTTTCAGTTTATTTATTGTTCATTTGCTTCCCTTGTGGCTCAGATGGTAATGAATCTGCCCACAATGCAAGAGACTTGGGTTGGATCCCTGAGTCAGGAAGATCCCCTGGAGAAGGGAACGGCTACCCACTCCAGTATTCTTGCCTGAAGATTCCATGGACAGAGGAGCCTGTGGGCTACAGTCCCTGGTGTCTCAGATTCGGATATGACTGAGACTTCACTTCATTGTTTATTTCCCATACTGGAATGTAAGCCCCATAAGGGCAGGAGTTTGTGCCTCTTTGTTCAGTTATCCAGCAGATAAATCAGTATCTTGATGCTTAAAAGCCACCCAAGATTTGACTTCATCCTCTGTATCCTTGCCAGAGAAGTCTTGCCAAAAAGCCAAATGTCATTCCTCAGTTCACAAATACATCTTTTGTCATTCCCTACTCTCCTCTGAATAACACTTGAACTATTGTGGCCTGGCTGGTTAAATACCTTCTGCTCTCTGAACCATGTCTCCTTCACCTGTGCTATTCTTCCTTCCACACTATCAGCCTCTGACTGGCATCTTTGGGGGGCACATTCAGGATAAGCATGGCCCATCTTCTTGGTGTATTAGTTTTGCTGGAAAATATTGAGAAGAAAAATGTTATTTTTATGCTAATGCAAGCACAGATATTTAATAGTATAGAACATAAATTTTATAGTATTTTTAAAATACACAATAGAATTCAAAAAAATATTGGGCTTTGGATTGTGCTCCCAGGCAGATAAATCAGTATCTGTGAACACAAATAGAATATGTGTTCACAAGAACTTTTGAGAACATTTCTATTCTATTTCTCACCTTTTTTTTTTAAATAATTATCTCTTCAATGTGGGATCTCATCACATTTTCCCCCCTACCTTTGGTGGCTCAGATGATAAAGAATCTGCCTGCAGTGTAGGAGACCTGTGTTCAGTCCCTGGGTTGGGAAGTTCCCCTGTAGAAGTGGCAACCCACTCCACTATTCTTGCCTGGAGAATTCCGTGGACAGAGGAGCCTGGTCCAAGAGGTCACAAACAGTTGGAAATGACTGAGCGATTTTCACTCAACCTCCTTTTGTTATCCAACTCAAAGTATTTCCTACATGAAGTATTCTCTGATCACATACTGGAAATTCTTTTCTTCTCTGAATCCTTGTTTAATTGACATCACTTTATCATATACTGCCATGTGTTATGTATATATTTTGTGGCTGCTTTTATTATGCATATGTCTTAACTTCTCATGTAATTTTAAGGCCCTTCAGGATAGGAGTTATTTTTTAGCTGGTTCCTCCTTTTTTTAACTTTCTATTTTTTATTGGGGTATAGCTGATTAACAGTGTTGTGGTAGTTTCTGGTGAACAGCAAAGGGACTCAACCATACATATTTACGTATCCCTTCTCCCCCAAACTCCCTTCACATCCAGTCTGCCACATAACATTGAGCAGAGTTCCCTGTTCCCTATACAGTAGGTCCTTGTTGGCTGTCCATTTAAAGTATAGCAGTGTGTACATGTCCATCCCAAACTTCCTAACATCCCTTCCCCACATTCTTCCCCTCCGGGGACCATAAGTTCCTTCTCTGTCTGTGAGTCTGTTTTGTAACTAAGGAGTTATTTTTGTATTACTTTTTATCTATTATAAGCTCTGACATAATGCTTTTTTTTGCCATACATCAACATGAATCAGCCACAGGTATACATATGTCACCTCCCTCGTGAACCTCCCTCTAGTTTCCTCCCCAACCCCACCCCTCTGGGTTGTCACAGAGCACTGGGTTGAGCTCCCAGTATCACACAGCAAATTCCCACTGGCTGCCTAATACAGAGAGAACAGACAGGTGGGGAAGGGCAGGGTGGGTCGAACAGAGAGAGGACCACCCAAACATATATACATAGCATTTTGGAGGTGATAAATTATTGAATGAATAAATGTATCATCTTCCTTTGAATTTTAATACATTCTTGTATTGGATCACAAGTTAGAAATTTAAAAAATATTTATCTTGTCACTTTGTTTCCTGTTGTGAGTTTTTGCATATTTGGAATGGTGCTGCTTTTATTATTAGGTCCAACTTCATGAATGCAGTTAGGTATTGAAATTGTAAGCCAAAACCTTTAAATTATTTCTAATTTTTGGTTCCTAGCTATTGTTGAATGTAATGCCTACTGGTATTAATAAGAGTACCTAGTAAATACTTGCCCAGTAAATTGAAGATTGCATAGCTTTCTTCATCCAAATATAGTGAGAAGGAATTGGCTAGACATGTGTGTGTTATAACCATAAATATATTTGTTCTTTACTTAAGTAAATTATTTTTTAAAGTTTGCTACATCCCATAATACAATAAGAAAGAGTTCTTTGTGAATAAATGCCAAAATCAAAATAAGCCTGTGTGACCGCTACAGTTTTGTGTGTATTGTATATTCTCTCCTCTAAAAGCTTCTCTTATCTTCTATTAAGCTCATTTTACCATGCCAGTCAAACATAGTTGTTGTTTGTCTAAAAATGTAGAGATGATACATTCCCTGTTTTAATTAGTGGTGGTAGATCTAATCCAATTATTTGAGGAAAAAATTTCTTTCTTTTGGAGGGAAGTGGCTTGCCCTGACATAAATCACTAATTCGTAAAAGCAAGATCCCATAAGGTTGAGAAGAGTTTAAAAATGAACCTTGAGAAATAAAAATTAAATTTACTTATTCTGTAGAATTCTTATGCATGCTAAGGAATAATTAGGATACTCTTGTTTTTTTTCTTTAAGAACTCTCAGATTTCTTATTTCAGTCTTGGTTACATTTACCTCTATTTGTAAAGACTGCTCTTCTGGTTCTTCTCTTCCTGTCTGGCATCTAGCTTTTTTCTCCTCTGTTTACATTTCATGGTGTGTGGTCCTCTGCTGCCTCCAGCCTCATTCACATTTTAGCTATATCTGTGGCATTATTTTCTCTAAGTCATTTTCACTGTGTTCTATCAAAAAATCAGACAAAAAGAATTTATGTATCCATTAGCAAAGCTGGTTTCTTTTATTGTGACTGGTTTCTTTTATTGTAAATCTTTTTTCAAATAAAGGGCTTACCTCATCTGGTACTCTGATATTTGTGTTGCCATACTCATTTATTTTTTAGATTGTTTTTTTATTGTGTGTTACCACATATTTTGTAAAAGGGTATTTGCCTTCACTGAGAATTAAAAGTAAATTTATTTTTAAAGTTTTCTTTTTAATCCAAGGAACCGCTTTTTAATGTAAAAAATTAATTCAAGCCAACAAGCATATGATTGATAACTGTCATCAGTTCTCATTCATGCCTTCAACACTTTTATTATGTGCCAGGTACTATTGAAGGAATCAAAATAGAAATTCAGGTTTGTTAGTTTCCTTTAGTTGGAAGAAACAAAGGTTCTCACAAGGCACCATCTTTAAAAAAAAAAAAAAAAAGATTTATTGTTGTACTCTGTGTGGTATAGAACTGGAGTGCCAGAAAATCTGAAGCCACTTAGTGGCTGGCTATTCCCTCTTGGTACTTCTCTCTGAGTGCCTGTTCTGGTATCCTTTTGCTAACTAAAGACATTACATTCCCTCTTCTGTAGTTTAAATGTGGCAGAGAGCCTGTCTGATGTTTTAAAATCAATTTCATTGAGCTATATTTTACATACAATAAAATACACCTATTTTAAGTTTGATGAGGTGTGACAAGATAGGGCACCTCAGTCACAAGAGAGAACTCTTTCTTCACTCCAAAAAGCTCCCTTGTGCTCCTTTGCATTTAACTCCTGCTTCCTACCCCCCACCTAACCCCAGCTCCAAGGATGCCATCGGTCTGCTTTCTGTTCCTATAGATAAGATTTGCCTTTTCTAGAATTTCAGATAGAATCACTAAATGTATATTCCTTAGCATTAGGCTACTTTTTTTAAAAAAATATTTTTATTTTTGGCTGTGTTCTGCCTTTGTTGCTGTGCACGAGCGGTCTCTAGTTGTGGCAAGCAGGGGCTGCTGTCTGCTGCAGTGCGTGGGCTTCTCATTGCCGTGGCTTCTCTTAGTGCGGAACATGGGCTCTAGGGCGAGTGGGCTCAGTAGTTGTGGCTCATGGGCCCTAGAGCGCAGGCTCAGTAGTTGTGGCTCATGGGCTTAGTTACTTCTCTGCAAGTGGAATCCTCCCGGACTAGGGATCAAACCTGTGTCCCCTGCATTGGCAGGCAGATTCTTATCCACTGTACCACCAGGGTAGTCCCAAGCTACTTTGTTTTTAAAAATTGCTAATATTTCTTGTATTAAGATTGTTCCTTTTTATTGCTCAGTATCGCAAATTATGTATCCATTCACTAGTTGATGGATAATTAGGTTGTTTCCAGTTTGGAGATATGAGTAAAATTCTGTGACCACTTATGTACAAGTCTTTTTGTTGATACTTGCTTTCATTTCTCCTGGGTAGATCCCTAGGAATTGAATTGCTGGGTTGTATGGTAGGTTTTTAGGTTTAAAAAGAAAAAAATTGGCAATTTCTTATAAAGTGCTTCTGCCATTTTATATTCCTGCCACTAATATCTGACAGTTCCAAGTGTACCATATCCTTGCCAGATTTTCAGTCTTTCTCATTTTAAATCATTCTGTTACATGTAGTATGTCACTGGGCTTCCCAGGAGGCACTAGTGGTAAAGAATCTGTCTGCAAGTGCAGGAAATGCAGGTTCAATCCCTGGTCGGGAAGATCCCCTGGAGTAACAAATGGCACTCCACTCGTGTTCTTACCTGGAAAATTCCATGGGCAGAGGAGCCTGGCGGCCTTCATAGGAACACAGAGAGTCAGACATGACTGGCTAAGTAGCAGCAGTATGTCATTGTTTTAATTTCCATTTTCCTGAGATCTAATGATATTTAGCATCTTTTCATAAGTTTATTCTATTAGTCTACTGGGGCTACCACAGATTGAGTGACTTAAAAGTCCTATCTCAAAATACAACATCAGGCCAGGGGATCAAGATTGTGGAGGAGTAGTAGGGGAGCTCACCTACTCTCACAAAAACATTAACATATCAGTAAGTGGAATGATTTACACAGAACATCTAGTGAATGCCAGCAGAAGACCTCAGACATACAAAAGGACAAGAAAACCTCCAAATGACCAGGTAGGACAAAGGAAAAATAAAAGGAAAGGAATCAGGACAGGCTTGCACCCCAGGGAGGGAGCTATGAATAAGGAAAGAGTCCCATACCCTGGGGAGAGCCTTCACTGGCGGGGGATCAGCCTGGATGGAGAGGGACATTCAAAGCCTAGAAGGAGAGTGCAACAACTGGTTTGTAAAAGGCAAAATGGAGAATAACCTGCACAGAAGGTCAGCATCACCACCCTGTGTTCCGCAGCCTAATATGCTCCTCTGTTGATACAGGAGAGGGCTGGGGGCTGAAGCTCAGGCTTCAGAGATCAGATCCAAGGAAAAGATCAGGGTTGGCTGTGCGGAGACAGCCTGAAGAGGGTGGACTGTGGTAACTGAGGGTGTGCTCAGTAGCAGCCAGCACCTGCCAGAGAGGCAAGGTGCCATGACTAGGGGCACACAAGGAGCGGGGGGGCACCATGAGAGCTCTTCCCCTGTAAGTGCTCCCAGGCAACAGGACACCACCTTACAGAAGCTCTGGGAGTGGGCGCAATTATCACTGCCATGGTAGGCTCCAGAGGCAGGCTTGGGCAACCACTGAGATCCCGCAGGCTGGTGCCAGGCACTGCCCCTGCTGTCCTGGGAGTGTGCAAAGGCTGCTACACCTGCACCCCCCATATCAAGGGGATAACAGCCAGCTCACCTTGAGGAGAGAGACAGCAGATATCCAAATTAAAAGCAGCCCCTTGATTCCAGAAAAGATGGCCGAGCAGAAGGACTTGAGCTCACCTACTCTCACGAAAACACCAAAAGCACAACAAACTACTGAACAACCATTGACAAAGGAGACTGGAAACTACCAAAAAAGATACTTTACATTCAAAGACATAGAAGAAGCCTGAAGCGACAATAAGAGAGGTGCATTAGTGACATATGAGTGGGAGTCCCACAGACTGCAAAATAATTACATTGCAGAGGTTCTCTTTCCAGAGTGAAAGTTCTAAGCCCCATCTTAGGCTCCTGAGGCTGAGGATCTGGCATCAGGAGGTGCAACCCTCCAGAGGACTTGGCTTTGAAGACCAGCAGGCTTGAGTGCAAGAGCTCCACAGGACTGGGTGAAACAGAGACTCCACTCTTGGAGGGCTCACATACACTGGGATCCAACACAAAGCAGAAGAGGTTTACCTGTGAGTCTTAGAGAGTCTCCTGGGGAGGTGAGGGTTGGCCGTGGATCACTGAGCTGGGGGCAAGCCCACTGGAGACAGTGGCTTGAGAGAGTACTGATTGGCATGAGCTCTCACAGAGGTCACCATTTTGACATCAAGACTTGGCCCTGTCCAACAACCTACAGGCTCCAGTGCTGGAATGTGTCAGGCCAGACAGCCAGCAGGATAGGAACACATTGCTACCCATCAGCAGACAGGTTGTCTAAAGCTGTACTTAGCTCACAGCTCCCTCTAACACAGTTTGACATGGCTTTGCTCACCAGAGAGACACACCCAACTCTTCTCACCAGTGGGCAGGTACCAGAAGTAAGAGGAGCTAAAATCCTTCAGCCAGCAGAAAGGAGACCACAAACACAGAAAGTTAGACAAAAATGAGACAGCAGAGAAATATGTTCCAGATGAAGAACCAAGATAAAAAGCCATGACATCTAGATGGAGATAGGCAACCTACCTGAAAAAGAACTTAGTGTAATGATAGTAAAGATGATCCCAGAATTCAGTAAAAGAATGGAGGCACAGATTAAGAAGATACAAAAAAGATATTTAACAAAGAAAATTTAAAGAACAGAGATAAAAAATTGAATAACTAGAATGAAAAATACAAGAGAAGGAATCAATAGCATGATAATTGAGGCGGAAAAATGAATTTAGTGAGCTGGAAGATGGAGTGTTGGAAACACTACTGTGGAACAGAGCAAAGGAAAAAAGAATGAAAGGAAGGACAGTCTCTAGAGGCCACTGGGCCAACATTAAAAGCATGAATATTTGCATCATAAGGGTCCTAGAAGGAAAAGAGAGAAGGGCTTGAGAAAATACTTGAAGGGATAATAGCTGAAAACTTGCCTAACATGGGAAGGAAACAGCCACTCAAATCCAGGAAGCAAAGAGAGTCCCAGGTAGATTATACCAAGGAGGAACATGCCAAGACACCGATTAATCAAACTGACATAAATTAAAGCCAAAGTGAAAATGTTAGAAGAAGCAAGGGAAAAGCAACAAGGGAATCTTCATAAGGTTATCAGCTGATTTTTCAGCAGAAACTGCAGACCAGAAGGGAATGCCATGGTGTATTTAAATTGATGAAAGGGAAAAACCTACAACCAAGAATACTCTACCCAGCAAGGCTGTCATTCAGATTTGATGGAGAGATCAAAAGTTTTACAGACAAGCAAAATTTCAGAGAGTCAGTACCACCAAACCAGCTTTACAACAAATGCTAAAGGAACTTCTCTAGGTGAAAAATAAAAGGCAACAACTAGAAACAAAATTATGAATGGGAAAGCTCACCAGTAAAGGCAAACTACAGTAAAGATAGGAAATCATCCACACACAAATACGATATAACCAGCAATTGTGAGGACAGTACAAATGGAGGATATTGGAAATGCATTTTGAAATTAAAAGACCAACAACATAAAACAATCTTGTCTATGTATAGACTGCTATATCAAAATCTCATGGGAATCAAAAACTGGAAATTTACAAGAGATATACAAAAAAGAAAAAGGAATCCAAACACAACACTAAAGTTAGTCATCAGATCACAAGAGAACAAAAGAGGAAGAAAAAAAAAAAGACCTACAAAGACTAATCTAAAACAATTAACAAAATGGCAATAAGAACATATTAATACATATTGATAATTACCTTAAATGTAAATGGACTAAATGCTCCAACCAAAAGACAGGCTGAATTGATACAAAAATAAGACCCTTATATATGCTATCTATAAGAGATCTGCTTCAGATCTCGGGACACATACAGACTGAAGGAAGATATATAGATGGCCCCAAGCGGTGGGACACAGACCTGAGAGTCACCTGTGCCAGCCACATTTCTCCCAAGAAAATACACAGATTGTGAAAACGCACAGGAAAAGATGCTTAACATCACTAATTATCAGAAAAATGCAAATCCGAACTACAAATGAGATATCACCTCACACCAGTCACAGTGGCCATCATCAAAAGGTCTACAAGTAATAAATACTGAAGAGGGTGTGGAGAAAAGAGAATCCTCCTACACTGTTGGTAGGACTGTACATTGGTACAACCACTATGGAGAAAAGTATGGGAGGTTCTTTAAGAAAACTACTAGTAATAGAGCTACTATATGATACAACAATCCCACTCCTGGGCATATATCTGAATAAAATCACGATTTGAAATAATACATGTACCCCAGTGTTCACTGCAGCACTATTTACAATAGCCAAGATGTGGAAGCAGCCTAAATGTCGATTGACAGATGAATGGATAAAGAAGATATGATATATGTTTACAATGGAATATTAGTCATAAAAAAGAATAAAATAATGCCGTTTGAAACAACATGCTTGGACCTAGAGATTTACATATTTTCATATGTTGAATCAGAAATTTTTTTAAAGATACAAATGAACTTATTACTAAACAGAAACAGACTTACAGGTTTTGAAAACAAAGTTATGGTTACCAAAGGTAAAACCTGAGGGAAGTGGTCAGTAAATCAGCAGCTTAGAATTAACGTACACATGCTACTATATATAACAAGGGCCTACTGTGTCACACAGAGAACTATACTCAAATTCTGTGATAACCTGTATGAGAAAAGAATCTTAAAAACAATGTAGGTACATGTATAGCTGAATCACTTAGCTGTACACCTGAAACTGAACAACATTGTAAATCACTTATACTCCACTTAAAACAAAACAAAAACCAGTACACTGAGGATTAGAGTTTTAATACATGAATTTTGGCAGGGCAGATTTCAATCCATAACACTGTTGACTATTTTTATGTCTCTTGTGGAGTTTGTTTGTTTTGTGTTTAAACTTTTGCCCATTTTGTATGTCTTAATAGTAAGTTGTAACAGTTCTTTTTATATTCCTTTAAGTCCTGTAACATGTATTGTAAATATATCCTCCATTTAATTTTTAATGGTATTTTTTTAAAGAGCAAAAATTTAAAATTTGGGGTAGGTTCTGTATTTCTGTTTTTTTCTTTTATAGTTTGTGGGTTTTGCTTTCTGTTGAAGAAATGTTTGCCTATGCCACGGTTGTAAAAATATTCTCCATTGTTTTCTTCTAGAGGTTTTATAACTTCAGCATTTGGCTGTGTTTGTATTTTGAGTTAATTTTAATGATAGCATGCATTAAGGGTCAAGGTTGATTTTTTTGGAGTATGAATATCCAGTTATTCTAACACTGTTGAAAGATAATCTTTTTCCCTATTCAGTTATCTTGGCACTTTCATTTAAAATTAATTGAGCAAATATGTTTGGGTCTATTTCTAGACTCTATTCTGTTCCTTTGATCTGTGCCAGTACTACACTGTCTGGTTACTGTAGCTTTATAGAGTAATTTTTAATTTAAAATTCTTCTAATCAAATACTGTAAGTCTTCCATCTTTTTTCTTTATTTCAGAATTGTTTTATTTGCTCTGTACCCTTTCCATATACAATTTAGAATTAGCTTATCAATTTCCCTAATCATGCTTGCTTGAATAGTGACTGATACTTATTGGGACTGCATTGAACACATAGATCATTCTGGAGAAAATTACTGTCTTAATAATATAAACTTATAAGTGTGATTTTTCTTTTCTATTTATTTAGGTCATATTTATCTCAATCAGCTTTTTTTTTTTAAGTTCAATATACAGGTGTATTTAAATGTCTTTTGTTAAATGTATCCCTAAGTATTTCATGTTTTGATGAAAGGAGTTATTTTGCCTTATTCCTAATATTTGCTTATTTCATATTTGGTTTTGATATTAGAGAAATACTGCACTCCTAAAATGAGCTTGGTTGTGTTCTTTTTTCTGTTTTTTAAAATAGTTTGTGTGGTAATTGGTACTGTTTCTTCCTTAAATGTATAATAAAATCTACCAGTGACGCTATTGGAAGCTGGAGTTCTCTTTATATGAAAGTTTTTAATTCTGAATTATTTTTAGTAAGTAGAATTACTTATAACAGTTACTTCAGTTACTCTATTTCTTTTTGAATCAGTTTTGAAAAGTGATTTAAATTGGATTTATTGGCCAAAAAAAATTGTTTTCAGTGTTATCTCATATGTATATGAGAGATCTGTAGTGATCTTTCATTTACCATTTGTGTGACCTTGGGCATATTACTTAACTTCTTTGTGCCTTAGTTTCCTCATTTATAAAATGAGATCTTAATAGTATCTTTCTCATATTGTGCTTTTAAGAATTAACTGACATAGTGTATATGTATACAATGTACAGAACAGTAACAGGCAGAGTTAGCACTGAATAAATGTTAGCTGTCAAAAATTGAAAATAGTGTAGAGACTGGTTGACTCCCTTTTTTTTTTTTTTTTCTGACGGATGACTCCTTGTTGATGAGCTTGTCTTATGAGTCAGAGCTGCAAGATCCTTTTTAATCTTGTGGATTTTCTGACTGTAGGAAGTAGTTAAATTCCAGTGTTATTTTAATGGATATTGAGTTCTCAGCAAGAAAGGATTTCCTTTTACAGGTACTGGCTGCCCAACCAACAATAAAGAAATATAGCAACTTGGGGAATGATGGGCTTTGATTTTCTTTTCTTTTTTTGGCCTTGCCACAAGGTTTGGGGGATCCTTAGTGCCCCAACCAAGGATTAAACCTGCACCCTCAGCAGTGAAAGCTCAAAGCCCTAACCACTGAACTGCCAGGGGATTCCTGGGCTTTGATTTTTAACCCCTACCTTTCTTGCACAGGGGCTTCCATGATAGCTCAGTTGGTAAAGAATCCACCTGCAATGCAGGAGACCCTGGCTTGATTCCTGGGTCAGGAAGATCCACTGGAGAAGGGCTAGGCTACCCACTCCAGTATGCTTGGGCTTCCCTTGTGGCTCAGCTGGTAAAGAACCTGCCTGCAATGTGGGAGACCTAGGTTCAATTCCTGGGTTGGGAAGATCCCCTGGAAAAGGGAAAGGCTACCCACTGCAGGATTCTGGCCTGGAGAATTCCCTGGACTGTATAGTTCATGGACTCGCAAAGAGTCAGACATGACTGAGTGACTTTCACTTTCACTTTTTCTTGCACAGCACTGCATATCTGTTGAATATAACTTGATGTTTGTTACTTGGATCTTATTTGAATTGCTTGTATTGAGGTATTCTACAAGAAGCTTTCAAGAGAAGAATTTCTTGGTTCATATTTCTTTGCTCCATGAAGGGTGATATATATGACATTTATATTACATACACTTTATGCCTTGCAGATTATTTTCTAAACCTCTGATAAAGAGAGCTAGCCATGTTATTGGTTATTTAGAATTTCACTGTGTTGGTAGATTATCCTTTGGGTGAGAAAAGGAAAAAATATTCAGTTAGACTCTATGTCAGGTTTTTTTCTGCAAAGGGTCAAATAAAATTTTAGTTTTTGTGGCTCATACAGTCTCTGTTGTAACTATTTAACTCTGCTGTTGTGCAGTAGCAGCCATAGACAATAAATATGTAAATAAATATGTGTGGCCCAATAAAACTTTATAAATACAGGTGGTAATGGACCATATTTGGCCTGCAGGACATAATTTGCCAACCCTTGATCTATGTAAGACTTACAAGAATTGCATAGCCAGAGATTTGTCTGTATGTGCCCTTACAACAGTATTTAATGGGCTAAAATTGGTCCTCTGTAAGTCTTTTGTAGTGAAGGCTTATCCAAGTATTCATATTGGCAAATTGTCTGGGAAATATATACCTATGTGGCTTCTATTTTAGAGTGAGGGTAAACATCCATTAAGAAACACTAAGATTCAGGCTTCTGGTTCAAGATGGCAGAGTAGAAGAATGTGCACTCATCTCCTCTAAGAGCCCCAGAATTACAACTAGCTGTTGAACAACCATTGATAGGAGGATGCTGGAACCACCAAAAATAGATATCCCACATCAAAAGACAAAGAAGAAGCCACAGCGAGTGATGCTGTTTCTAAGTCGCTTCAGTCGTGTCCAACTCTGTGCGACCCCAGAGACGGCAGCCCACCAGGCTCGGCCATCCCTGGGATTCTCCAGGCAAGAACACTGGAGTGGGTTGCCATTTCCTTCTCCAATGTATGAAAGTGAAAAGTAAAAGTGAAGTCGCTCAGTCATGTCCGACTCATCACGACCCCATGGACTACAGCCTACCAGGCTCCTCTGTCCATGGGATTTTCCAGGCAAGAGTACTGGCGTGGGTTGCCAAAGGGCACAATCAAAATAAAATCAAAACCCATACCTGCCAGGTAGGTGATCCACAATCTGGAGAACAATAATGCCAAAGAAGTTCTCCTACTGTTGGGAAGGTTCTGAATCCCACGTCAGGCTTCCCAGCCTGAGAATCTGACAAAGGGACTGGGAATCCCTAGGGAATATGGCCTTGAAGGTCAGTGGAATTTAATTATAGGATTTCCACAGGACTGGGAGAAACAGACTCCAGTCTTGGAAGGCATGAACAAAACCTTGCATGCACCAAGAGCCAGAGGAAAGGAGCAGTGACCCCACAGGAGACAAACCAAAACTACTTGCTTAATGTTGGAGGGCCTCCTGTAGAGGCCTGGTTCAGGAGGGTCTCACCCCAGGGACAGGGGCACTGGCAGCAGCAGGCCAGGAAGGTCCCCCTTGGTGTAAACCCTCTTGGACTTCTCCATTAACCCTACTATAGAGCCAGTAGATCCCAGGGCTGAGTTGCCTCAGGCCAAACAACTAACAGGGAGGGAATGCAACCATCAGCAGATAATTGGATTAAAGCTTTACTGAGGGAGGTCCTGCTCAGCAGAGCAAGACCCAGTTTTTCCCACTGCCAGTCCCTCCCATCCAGGAAGCTTACACACGTCTCTTAGCCTCATTCATCAGAGGGCAGACAGAAGAAGCAAGAAGAAACACAGTCCCACAGTAGCTAAAACAAAAACCATATTACAGAAAGTTAATCACTATGAAAAAGCAGAAAGTTATGTCCCAGGTGAAAGGACAGGATAAAACCCCAGAAAAGCAACTAAATGAAGTGGAGATAGGCAGCCTTCTAGAAAAAGAATTCAGAATAATGATAATGAAAATGATCCAGGATCTCGGGAAAACAATGAAGAAGATGCAAGAAATGTTTACCAAAGACCTATAACAACTAAAAAACAAATAGAGGTAAATAATACACTAGAAGGAATCAACAGCAGAGTAACTGAGGCAGAAGAATGATGAATGACCTGGAGGACAGAGTGATGGAAATCACTGCCACAGAACAGAATATAAAAAAAAAAAGAATGAAAAGAAATGAAGACAACCTAAGAGATGGTCATGTATGGGTGTGAGAGTTGGACTGTGAAGAAGGCTGAGCGCCGAAGAATTGATGCTTTTGAACTGTGGTGTTGGAGAAGACTCTTGAGAGTCCCTTGGACTGCAAGGAGATACAACCAGTCCATTCTGAAGGAGATCAGCCCTGGGATTTCTTTGGAAGGAATGATGCTAAAGCTGAAACTCCAGTACTTTGGCCACCTCATGTGAATAGTTGACTCATTGGAAAAGACTCTGATGCTGGGAGGGATTGGGGGCAGGAGGAGAAGGGGACGACCAAGGATGAGATGGCTGGATGGCAGCACTGACTCGATGGACATGAGTCTGGGTGAACTCTGGAAGTTGGTGATGGACAGGGAGGCCTAGCGTGCTGCAATTCATGGGCTGCAAAGAGTTGGACACGACTGAGTGACTGAACTGAACTGAACTGAAGAGACCTCTGGGACAACCTTAAACACACCAACAATCACATTTTAAGGGTCCCAGAAGTAGAAGAGAGAAAAAGTTCCTGAGAAAATATTTGAAGAGATAATAGCTGAAAAGTTTTGTAATGTGGGAAAGGAAATAGTCAACCAAGTCCAGGAAGCACAGAGAGGCCCAGGCAGGATAAACCCAAGGAGGAACACACCAAGACACATAGTAATCAAACTGACAAAAATAAAAGACAAAGATAAAATGTTAAAAGCAACAAGGGAAAAACGACAAATAATATACACGGGAACTCTTATCAGGCTATCAGCTGATTTCTCAACAGAAATGCTATAAGCCAGAAAGGAATAGCATGATATATTTAAAGTGATGAAAGGAAAGAACCTACAACCAAGGATACTCTACCTACGAAAACTCTTATTTAGTTTTGATGGAGAACTCAAAAGCTTTCCAGACAAGCAAAAATTAAGAGACTTTATCCCCACCAAACCAGCTTTACAACAGATGCTAAAGGAACTTCTCTAGGCAGGAAACACATGAGAAGGAAAAGACCTACAGCAAATAAACCCAAAACAATTAAGAAAATTGTAACAGGATCATACATATTGATAATTACCTTAAATGTAAATGGATTGAATGCACCAACCGAAAGACATAGACTGGCTGGGTGGATGAAAACAGGTGCATGTATGCATTTCCACTTACCACATTGTTCTGCTTGACTCCCCAAAGGTATGTAATTATTTTATATTGTTAAGCTAATCATGTTCCTCTTATGGCTTGCAGTTGTAATTACCTTTTGTTTTTTTGTCTGGCTATTGGTTGTGAAAACTGATAAATATCTTTTACTGTTGTGATTATGTAGCTTTTATTCACTTAATACCATTGTATCATGATTGGTCAACAGAAAAATAATAGAACTCTATATTACCAAAACTAGGATTTAATAGAAAAACCTGTAATCACTTTTTAAAATCAGAGTTATCCATTTTTTGAAAAATACAAATGCTCAGGTATTGCTTTTTTTTCCTCCAGAGCTCCAGATATGTTTCTAATAAGCAGTCATGTTTAAAAGCAACTGGCTCTGTGATGATCTTTTACTTTTATCTAGTTTGTTCACTTTTTCTATTTCATATTCAGTGCTCCCATTTCATTTAGTTTATGTTTTCCAATCTCTCCATCTCTTCTCTTTTTTCTTTTTATGTTCTTTCTCAAGCATAGTAGGAAAGCTTTTGTATACATATATATGTATATAATTTGTATACACATATATAATATGTATACTATATATATTTTAGAAAGTTTACAAATTTTTGCTGAACTGAAAAATTTATGACATTTTGATTCTACTTGTTTGACTTAGTATGACTAGAATGCTAGATTTCTAATTTAAAAAAATAGATATGCAACAAGCAACAAAGGTTTACTGTATAGCACAGGGAACTATAGTCAATATCTTGTAATAACCTACAGTGGAAAATAATTTCAAAACTAATATATGTGTCTATGTATAGCTGAATTGCCTTGCTGTGCACTTGAAACATGTAAGTCAATGTACTTCAATAAAATATATATATTAAGAAAAAAAACACTGAGATTCAAGACAGTCTAACAGGTTGCTATTTCTGTTCACTCATTTATTCAGCAAATCTTTATAGAACACCTACTATTTACTTAACACTGTTCCAGGCTCTGAATATACTTTGTTGAACAAGATCTTTGTTAGGCCATCATGAAATACATACTCAAGCTGATACACTAAAATTGATCAGGTAAGTTCATGCATGTTATATATTTTCATAAGCCACATTGTGTCAACCACTATGTTACCACCTGTTTTTAGAAAATTACTGTCTATAACACGTTCCTTGTATGAGAATGATTACAGATTCCAATGAAAATTGCTTCATTTTTATTTAAGAAAAGAAAAGAAAGGGAACAAAAAATTAATAAGGAAATGAAAGAAAAAGCAGCAAAGGAACTGGAGAAAGAACATTTACAAGAAAAAGCAAAGGAAAAATATCAAGAATGGTTAAAGAAAAAAAATGCTGAAGAATGTGAAAAGAAGAAGAAAGAAAAGGTATTTTCACTAAGGTGATCAGTTAGAGTACAGGACTTGGTGTAAAGAATTTCTAATGGAAAATTGGCATTATCTTAGCATAATATAAATACATGTAACTATCCCTACTTGTTATATTATGATTAAGCTTTCTAAATGAATATGTATTTGTGATTTTTTTAGACTGAAAAATACTAATAAGCCTATTGATACTCCTGCAGTCAGGTGCAAGCTTTTTACTGTTGTTTATGCTTTTAAATATTATTCAGTGTACTTTTATGGAAAGTTTTATTACATTATTGTAAGTTACTGCTCTATTCTAAAAGAACAAATTGCTTTTTTCTTCTTGGATCTAATGTCATTGTTTAGAGGCAGCTGCTTTCATGTCACATCCCTGATCGTGCTAAATTTTGCTCTCTAATTATAGAAATGTGATTCAGTGTTTCTGATCAGTAAGCCGTTAGGATGGGGAGCTACCGGGGAGCAAGTCAGTAGACTCTGAATAGCACTTTTAGTTACAGAATATCCCTGGAGATTCTTTGGTCTTGTCATTTTAAGGAAAAAGAAAAACAACGGCAGGCTGAATTACAGGAAAAAAAGGAAATAGCAGAAAAAAAGTTTAAGGAATGGTTGGAAAATGCAAAAAATAAACCTCGTCCAGCTGCGAAGAGCTATGGTTATGCCAATGGAAAACTCACAGGTTGGTTTTTATGTTATGTGGCTTACATAAATATGGCTTGCAGGAGCGAATATTATACATTATGTTTCCTTTTGACAGAAATAGAAGTGTGTAAAAATCATTTTTCTTTCAAATTACTATTTTCTGGAAGATTATAACATACTGTGTTCCTGTGGAGATACTACAAATTTGTTGTCATTCTCTAAAATCAGATACATTTTAAAGGCAACAGTGGCAAAACTGCAAAGTAATGATTTCTAACATTAAGAAATAAGTAAAATTTTTACATTCCTTGGATCTTAAAGCCTTAATCAGGATATATTTAAGGGGTCATTTTCTTTCCCTTTTCTAACCTCTCTGAGGCAGAGTTCCCAGTGTCTTTGGCTCATTATTTTTGCAGGGTGGAATACTAGATGCCACACGAACCAGACACAAACCTGGTTGGCTTTTTTGGCTTGGTCTGATTATAAATGGCAATGTGTGTTTTCCTTTGTACTTCCACGTTGGAAGCTCATACCTTGCTGACAGCTGCCTTCACTTGTTTAAGTGATTTATTATTAAAAATACTCCCATTCTGTTTTGTTCACACAATAGAACATATTCCAGACTTTGTTTTGACCATCGTGGTGAAGTGTGTGTTGACATATGTATGCAGTCAAAGTGGGTTGCCAGTGTCTGAATGACACATTCCTTCTGTCAGGATTTGGGCCTCTGCTGCATGTCACAGAGGTCATCCATTACAGCTACCGAGCAGAGTCTGCTCCTTTATTTTGCTCTCTTGTTTGAAATAAGTAGTGGTTTCAACAAAACGATTGAATAGTAAAGTTAAAACTTAGATGGAATATATGTATTGACTAGAACTTAATTGCCAAATAATGGATTATTTTACCAAATTTGTGTTTAAATAAGTGTTATAATAATTGTAGTCTGCAGATGCCCTACTTCTCTTAATTACAAAGCTAGAGTGTATAAAATCTGCTTAATTTGAGTGACAATGATTTAGAATTTCAGTGGTTCTGAACCACAATCTTGATTCACTTTAGCTACATATGCAACATATGTTTTTTTCCTGCAAGCTTTAGTGTCCAACTAGGGGAAACTAGTACATAATCAGAAGTTTCCCAGACTGAAATAAGAAAGTGAAGATTTTGTTCAATTTAAGGGTTCTAAAATTAACTTCTTAGAAGAAATTTTATGAGTTTTTAGTTTTGAACATTAATGTTCTTTGAATATTCAGAATTATCATTTATATTTTAACTTTTACTACAATATTACTGTATTTGAAAAGTATTGTTTGAAAATATTTGGGTTCAAGTTTTAAATGAGTCAGGTTTGTCAGTGATATTTTTGCCCTTTTAACATTTTAACATTTTCCTGTGAGTTTTAAAATAGTTTCTTTGATCTCAAAAAGTTTTTCTTGTTTTATTCTGATTTTTAAATAATTTTAGGTTTTTACAGTGGGAATTCTTATCCAGAACCAGCCTTTTATAACCCAATTCCATGGAAACCAATTCCTATGCCTCCTTCCAAAGAAGTGAAGGATCTATCAGGAAAGAAGACTAAAAGGCCTGTGATAAGCCAGCCACACAGGGCATCCTCTCTGGTAATGCATAAAGCTAGAAGCAATCTTTGCCTTGGAACTCTTTGCAAAATACAAAGATAGTAGATGTGGGAAATTGCATGCTTTTACATGGAGCTATTTAATTTTAACATCAGGAATTGTTGTTTTGTTGCTGTACTATTAGTAGCTCAACATTTGATGTATTATTGTTAAGTTCACATTTTTGCATTTGTATATGGAGTCCTTAGAGTTAATTGAGGAAGATATTTTCTTCATTTTCATTTTTATAAATGCTTCAAGGTTGATCTTGGAATATTGTTTTGCAAGATAAGTGACAATATCTAACAATTGTGTTTATATTTAGCTTATATTAAAACTACCCTCTAAATACCAATAAAACAATTTTTCGTGTATTCTTTCATACACACGTTACGTGTTTGTGTTTATGAACATAGTAAGAATAAGTCATTGAAACAAGCATTTCTAAACTGTATGCTCAAAATAATTCTTAGAAGAATCTAAAATGAGTTAGAATCCCAGAGTAATCAAAAACAGCCTTTGTTGATGACTTTTAGTATGTTTTTCCCTGTATAAATATTTGTAAACCACTAACTGGAATCATGTTTGGTAATGGAGAAATAAAGGTTGGGTTTTGAAAGGACAATTTATAAACATTGTTTTGGGCTCTCAATCTTAATTGATTGTAGTAATCTTTGAACACTAATATATTTTGCTATACTTTGTACATATACATTATAATTAGGTTGTTAATTTTGTAATTAGAAATGTCTGCTTTAGTTTTTAATGTAAAATGTTAAGTCATGTTTTAACTAAAGTTGAAATAAAAAATCTTTATTAATAAATACTTGTTAAGGAAAGTAGATCAAAAGATTACTAAAATAGCACTCAGCCCTTCTTATTAAATTTTAAAAGTCTGTGTATCTTTTTTTAGGGGGCCATCAAGAAATGAAAATTTGTGGTGGCAATATAAAAGTTCAGTAAGTTCATTTAAAAGTGATTCCTATTTAGAATACATTCCATGTTTCTGTGAGGTTAGTCATCTACCAAGTTTTTGGTGATTAACCTGCAATGGTATTGGTCAATGCCAGGAAACAGCAGTGGGATTTTTGAAGGATATTCGTATCATCAGAAATCTAGAAAAATGCACTTTTAAAAAAATTTCTTGCTCATGGAGGTCTGTGAGCCCCATAAGGATTGAGCACTCAGCCTGAATGCTCATTCAATTCAGCCATCTTCGTTTGGTTTTGTTTTATTTTTTTCACTTCTAAGTGGAGAATAGTTTAGTAGGAATCAGTCGAGTTGATTGCGTCAAAATGTTGCTGAAATTTAGAGACCTGACCATCCTTCTCATAACCTCTTAGATATAGTACAACTTCCAGGTGATCATTCTACTCAACCAAATTCACCTATGTACTGAGAATGTAAAATTTCCCTGGGTAACAATAACCTTGCATGTGAAAAATAGCATACATAGGCCAGTATTCTGGGGGAGTTAGGTATGGTTGTTCTGTCTAAAAAAAATCTTTATTTTCACACAGCAGATTAAGTCATTTAGGCTATTTTTAGATATAACCCTAATCCTACTAACACTTTTCATTCAGTCAGTTTGACCAATATTAGTTGACATGTGAGGCAGATGTTTGCATATTTATTTAGCAATTCAAATGATATATTTTATCCAGCAAACATTTATAACCTAGCCAGGAAAACAGAGTAAATGCTGTAATACAGTTTACTTAAAATCATGCTCAGAATTCAACTGGAAACACAGATAGAAGATAGTTCAGTTTAGAAGGGATTAAGAAAAACTACAGAGAGAAGGTGACATTTGAGTTGGTGAAAGATAAGCAGGAATTTTCTAGATGGTTATGAGGCTGACCACATTCATGAATATGTGATGAGAAGTAGCTGAGGAAGAAGCAGGGGTCAGAGTATAAAGGCTCTGTATACTGCAGAATTTGGACTGATCCTGTGGACTTGTGATAATCTGTTTTACAACCCGAATGGTTCATTTTTAAAAGATGTTTGACTGTCAAATATTTATTACTGAAAGTCCATTTTTGTTCATCAAAGACTTCTTCAGTCAATATACTGATTACTAGATTAGTTTTTAAATGGAATCAATTTTTCTTAAAGTCAAGATACTTCGTATTAATAGGCATTATAAACTATATTAACAACATTTGAAAGTTCTATTGAGGTTTTTAAACTGTCTCTTAGACTTCTACTACTTTGATTGGAACTGCTTTAAAATATCTAGATAACCTATAGCATCAGTAAATTCATGAATACAGACATTACAGACCTGGCTTTATGTTTGCTTATCTCAAAGGTACCTTATTTTTTTCAATGTTCATTACCTTATCTACTTATAGAAGCTTACTGTGGGAATGTAAAATAAGTGAAAGTACCAAAAAATGCAAGTTTATTTCTTTTTTGTATGGTGACAATTCTGATAAGGTGTACCAGTATTCTTTCTTTAGCGATAATTGATTTATGTAATACCTGACTTTGGTTAACATACCAATCTTGACTCTTGATATATCAAAAATGAGTTAACTTGTTAGCACTTAAAGTGAACTTCATTAACAACTGTGCTAAGGGCAAAAAGTGAAGACTGTCTTCAAATTGCATTGGTAAGTATTTACTGACTACTGTGCAAGTTAGTATTCTAGATGTCAAAGGTTAATCTGTGAATAGGAGAGGATCCCTGCTGCCCAAAAGTTATTATATGACAGTGATAGGAAACAGATATTAAAATATGTAAACAAATTATTTGTCTCTGGGTGCTATAAAAAGAAATAAAACAGAGTAGTGGGATAAATCCCAAAGAAGGACAGTGCCAAAGAAACTTCAAACTTCTGCACAGTTGCACTCATTTCACATGCTAGCAAGGTATGCCAGCATGCTCAAAGGCCTTCAAGCGAGGCTCCAGCAGTATGTGAACCAGGAACTTCCAGATGTACAAACTAAAATTAGAAAAGGTAGAGGAACCAGAGATCAAATTGCCAACATCCATTGGAGCTTACTAAAAGTAAGAGAATCCTAGGAAAACATCTACTACTGCTTCATTGACTATGCTATAGCCTTTAACTGAGTGGATCCCAACAAACTGTGGAAGATTCTTAAAGAGATAGGAATACCAGACCACTTTACCTGCCTCCTGAGAAACCTGTATGCAGGTCAAGAAGCAACAGTTAGAACTGGGCATGGAACAATGGACTGGTTCAAAATTGGGAAAGGAGTACATCAAGGCTGTATACTGTCACCCTGCTTATTTAACTTATATGCAGAGTACATCATGGGAAATGCTGGGCTGGATAACTCACAAGCTGGAATCAAGGTTGCCAGGAGAAATATCAACAAGCTCACATGCAGATGGCCATTATATCTACTACTGTGGGCAAGAATCCCTTAGAAGAAATGGAGTAGCCCTCATAATCAACAAAAGAGTCCAAAATGCAGTACTTGGATGCAATCTCAAAAACAGCAGAATGACCTAGGTTTGTTTCCAAGGCAAAACATTCAACATCACAGTAATCCAAGTCTATGCCCCAATCACGAATGCCGGAGAAGTTGAAATTGAGTGGTTCTATGATGACCTACATGGAGAAGGCAATGGCACCCCACTGCAGTACTCTTGCCTGGGAAATCCCATGGGTGGAGGAGCCTGGTGGGCTGCTGTCTCTGGGGTCACAGAGCTGGACACAACTGAAGTGACTTAGCAGCAGCACCAGCAGCATGAAGACCTACAAGACCTTCTAGAACTAATACCACAAAAAGATGTCCTTTTCATCATAGAGGACTGGAATGCAAAAGTAGGAAGTCGAGATACCTGGAGTAACAGGCAGGTTTGACTTTGGAGTACAAAATGAAGCAGGGCAAAGGCTAATAGAGTTTTGCCAAGAGAACGCACGGGTCATGGAAGACACCCTCTTTCAACAATGCAAGAGACAACTCTACACATGGACATCACCAGATGGTCAATACTGAAATCAGATTAATTATATTCTTTGCAGCCAAAGATGGGGAAGCTCCAAACAGTTGCAAAAACAAGACTGGGAGCTGACTGGCTCAGATCATGAACTCCTTATTGCCAAATTCAGATTTAAAGTGAAAAATGTAGAGAAAATCACTAGACCATTCAGGTATGTCCTAAATCTAATCCCTTATGATTATACAGTGGAAGTGACAAATAGATTCAAGGGACTAGATCTGATAGACAGAGTGCCTGAAGAACTATGAGTGGGAGTTCGTAACGTTGTACAGCAGGCGGTGATCAAAACTATCCCCAAGAAAAAGAAGGCAAAATGGTTTTCTGAGGAGGCCTTACAAATAGCTGTGAAAAGAACAGAAATGAGAGGCAAAGGAGAAAAGGAAAGATATACTCATTTGAATGCAGAGTTCCAAAGAATAGCAAGAAGAGATAAGAAAGCCTTCTTAAATGACCAAAGAGAGGAAAACAGTAGACTGGGAAAGACGGGAGATATCTTTAAGAGAATTAGGGATACCAAGGGAACATTTCATGCAAAGATGGGCACAGTAAAGGACAGAAATGATATGGACCTCAAAGAAGCAGAAGAGATTAAGAAGAGGTGGCAAGAATACACAGAACTGTGCATAGAATGTCTTATTGACCCAGATAACCATGATGGTGTGATCACTCACCTAGACCAAACCTGCAGCGTGAAGTCAAAGGAAGCTTAAGGAAGCTTCACTACGAACAAAGCTAGTGGAGGTGCTGGAATTCCAGCTAAGCTATTTCAGATCCTAAAAGATGATGCTGTGAAAGTGCTTTACTCGGTATGCCAGCAAATTTGGAAAACTCAGCAATGGCCACAGGACTGGAAAAAGTCAGTTTTCATCCCAGTCTCAAAGAAAGGCAATGCCAAAGTATGTTCAAATTACCACGTAATTGCACTCATTTCACATGCCAATAAGGTAATGTTCAAAATCCTTCAAGCTAGGCTTCAACAGTACTTGAACCAAGAACTCTAGATGTACAAGCTGGATTTAGAGGAACCAGAGATCAAATTGCCAAAATCGTTGTATCATAGAAAAAGCTTGCAAGAAAATTCCAGAAAAACATCTGCTTCATTGACTATCCTTAAGCCTTTGACTGTGAATCACAAGAAATGGGAAGATTCTTAAAGAGATGGGAATATCAGACCACTTGCTTCCTGAGAAATCTGATCAAGAAGCAACAGTTAGAACTGGACGTGGAACAACAGACTGGTTCCAAGTTGGGAAAGGAGTACATCAAGGCTGTATATTGTCACTCTGTTTATTTAACTTCTACACAGAGTGCATCTTGAGGAATGTTGGGTTGGATGACTCACAAGCTGGAATCAAAATTGCCAGGAGAAATATCAATAACCTCTTCTCCAACACCACATTTCAAAAAATCTATTATTTGACACTCTGCCTTCTTTATGGTCCAACTCTCACATCCGTACATGATTAGGAAAAAACCATAGCTTTGACAATATGGACCTTTGTTTGGAAAGTAATGTCTTTGCTTTTTAATATGCTGTCTAGATTGCTAAAAGCTTTTCTTCCAAGGAGCAAGCATCTTTTAATTTCATGGCTTCAGTCACTGTCTGCAGTGATTTTGGAGCTCAAGAAAATAAAATCTTTCACTGTTTCCATGTTTTCCTATCTATTTGCCATGAAGTGATGGGACCAGATGCCATGATCTTTGTTTTTTGAATGTTGTTTTAAGCCAGCTTTTTCACTTTCCTCTTTTACCTTCATCAAGAAGCTCTTTAGTTCCTCTTTGCTTTCTGTTGTAAGGGTGGTATCATCTGCATATCTGAGGTTATTGATATTTCTCCCAGCAATTTTGGTTTCAGCTTATGCTTCATCCAGCCTGACATTTCACATGATGCACTCTGCATGTAAGTTAAATAAGCAGGGCGACAATATACATCCTTGATGTATTCCTTTCCCAATTTTGAACCAATCCGTTGTTCCATGACTGGTTCAAAAATCTTCACGCACATGAATAGGGTCAATGTTGCAGGAAAATGTAGATCGAAACCACAGTAAAATATCACGTCACATCAGAATGGCTTTTGTCAAAAAGAACACAAATAACAAATACTGGTGAGGATGTGGACAAAAGGGAACCCTAGGACACTGTTTTGGGGAATGTAAATTGATGCAGCCACTATAGAAAACTGTGGAGAGCCCTCCAAATACAATTAATTTCTAAATATACCCAGTAATTCCACTCCTTTGTATATATTTTTTGAAAAAACACTAATTAAAAAGTAGACATGTACCCCAGTGTTCATGGCAGAATTATTTTCAGTTGCCAAGATATGGAAGCAACCTACGTGTCCATCAAGCAATGATTGGATAAAAATACGGTATATACACACACATAAAAATGTGTGTTTTTTATTAACCATAAAAAATGAATGAAATTTTGTCACCTGTAGCAACATGAATGAAATTGGGGGCCAGTATGCTGTAAAATTAGAGAAAGGCAAACATTATATGATATCACTTATGTGTAGAAGCTAAAATATACAGCAAACTAGGAACTATAACAAAAAAGGAGACTCAGAGATTCAGAGAGCAAATTAGTGGTTACCAGTCAAGAGAGGGAAGCGAGGAGAAGAGAAAGAGGAATAAACTATTAGGTATAAAATAAGCTACACGGATATATTGTATGCAGGATATATTGTATGCAGTACAGTATGCAGGATATACTATACATTTCATAATAACTATAGATGGAATATAAACTTTAAAAATTGTGAATCACCATATTGTACACCTATAACATTATGCAGCAACCAAACTTCAACTTTGAAAGTATAGGGATTTGGATATAAAGAGGAAGAGAAGCCACTGGGAAATCAATGGGGAAGGTGGGAAGAGGGTACAAGGAGGTGTTCTCACTGTGAGACAGGGAAGTTTTAAGGCAGAGTTCATGGTTCTATAATACCAAATGCGGTGGGGCTTCTCTGGTGGCTCAGCGGCAAAGAATCCACCTGCCAATGCAGGAGACAGGTTCAAACCCTGATCCAGGAGGATCCCACATGCTCTGGAACAGCTAAGCACCATAACTATTGAGCCTGTGCTCTAGAGCCCAGGAACTGCAACTATTGAACCCATGTGCAAAACTACTGAAGCCCCAATGCCATGGAGCCCCTGATCCACGACAAGAGACACCACTGCAATGAGAAACCTCAGACTGCAAAGAGTAGCCCCCACTTGCCACAGCTAAAGAAAGGCCCACATGGCAATGCAGACCCAGCACAGCAATAAATATAAAATTATTTTGAAATGGTGCCTAAGGGTTTGGACGGAATGTGGGAAGCCTTCTGTTTGCTTATTCCACTAGTGTTTATTGCATTTCTAGCACTGCTGGATTCTGGGATACAGAGGTCAACACCTAATTCAAGGCCTAAACGTGAATCCATCAGAGCTTACAGTCTAGTGAAGATGACCAGTAAACCAGTCCTTATCCTAAAGCACAACCTATGAGGCTACCTCAGGAGGAAGCTAACCTTTATTGGGGTCAGGAAAAACTACCAGGAGGAAGTGATTAAGCTGAGTCTCAGTTTTGACTGCAGTCTCAAATAACCCGAATAAACAAGGCTCAGCATTTAATCATGTTGGCGCTGGAGAGTAAGAAATGGGCTTAGAACAATGTGATTCCATGTGTAGCCTTTCTTTCCAAGACCAAGGACAGGTGATATGAAAGCTTTTGAACATCAAAGGGACTTTCAGATGGCTCATATACATGAACACACAGCTACAAGGTTACAAGGGAAATTTCTAAAATCTCAGTCATTTCTAAAGAAAATCTTTATACTTCCATGGGAAAGTAAACCTTAAAGTTTGATGATAAAAATGCACCCTCTGTGGCCTCAGCATCTGAATATAGATGGGGCTGTTCGTTTAAAAAAAAAATCGCTGGTGATCTCATTAGCAATTCAAAGACTGGACTTTCGGACTTTCTTCTGCTACCCATGGCCCAGGTGCATAACAAAGCTTCGAGTAGTTTATGCTCATAAATTATATTTTATGTTTTAAACTAAATTTTTTGATGCAAAAAAGAAAATATATATTCAAGTGTTTACCATGCCCATTAATATTCTAAATTAAATTCATATGTTGGCTTGAGAAAAAAAAAAAAAAGCATACAAAGTAGCTTTATAGTGAATATTTACCTACTACTGTTGATAATGGCATCCTGCCTGAGAAATAAAATTTTTCAGAAAGGGTGGTGGTATCTTGAATTTCCTCTTAAAATTGGAAGGGGAGGTAGGAGCACTGGAGAAAGGAAAATTCTCAATTATCTGTCAGCAGGGAGAAAGCTCATGGGCAGGAGAAAAAAGTCAGCAAGGAACACTGCCCTTTTCTTTCCCTGAAACCACAGAGCCACCTCCCTTCCTCTTCTCACTCCTATGCTCTAAGCTGATAGAAGTAGCACAGGAACCTGGAAAAAAAGGAGGAGCTTGTCCCCTGCCACCAACTCCAGAGTCCTGAGAACCACCCAAGGGCCAGAAGTAGATTGGAGCCATCTTTGTTTCTCTTTGGTGGCCACCATGCAGGGCAGCATGGGAGCAGAATGTTTCCTTAGTTTGAATAAATTTACCAAAACAGCCATCCAGCGCCTGCCGGTTTGTACCTCCCACTCCATCAGCCAAGGGCTTTCCCCTCTGGGTGCAGGCTGAGATGCAAAGTGCTCACAGGTAAATCTAAAAGATGTCTGTCTCATAACCTAGAGGAAATTCTCAAATTCTTTCCCTGTCTAACATTAGATGATCTTGAAGGCTCTTTTCTGCTTCAGGCTTCTATTATTCTGTGTGGTTCATTTTTGTATTTTTAGAGTGTGGACATAGGTCACTGCTTATTCCCTGGTAAGGATGATGAGGGCAACGTCCCTTCCCTCTTGGAATGTGACCTAGAAACAACTGCTTTCAAGAAGCCTTCCTATGGCTTCCTGAAGTTGGCTATGTCCAACTTCTGCCAGAAGGCAGCCTGACTGCAGGGAGCAATAGAGATTCACCTGAGTTTGAATATATGCTCTGCTACCTAGGCCATGGGAACTAGATGTATCTCTACCTTTCTAAGCTTCAGTTTTTTCTTCTAAAAAAAAAAAAAAAAAAAAAGACTTAATAATGCTTTCTCCATAAGTTGGTTGCTAAGATTAGTATACTATATAAAGTACCTTGTACAATGTTTGACACATGGAAGATGCTTCATATATCATTTACTTATATGTATGTACTTATGGGTAGAAGTAACATTATACTTCCTGGCAGTATATGAGGCTACAAATTTTCCAACAAGTTGCATAATTGAGAATTCTTCATGGAATTCTCCCTGTGATGTTTTCTGCATTGTGGTGCCATTTTTTGCAAATGCTTTATGAAACGTTTGGCCTTTGAAAGTTGCAGAAGTACTTTCAGATACTGTTATGCCCAAGTCGCGAAATCTCCCAATGACCACCAGGGAGCCAATATCCAATGCAAAAGCAAGAGAGTTTTTATTACCAAGCTCGAGCTGGGGCTCCCACCGATTCCGACGCAGCAGCTATAGGGAGGAGCCCTGAGCTCTGGGTTACATTGCTTATATGGGGTATTATCGCGCGAAAAATTTGAAAAACGGGAGTCTCCCAGTCTGATTGGTCACCTTCTGGTGAAGGGTTAGGTGTTGAGTTCTGATTGGTTCTCCTTTCCCGGGCTTGATTCGAATTTCCCGGGCTGGCCCAGGGTTCTGATTGGTTCGCAGGTGGTGGGGTGAGGTCAGGGGATTTCCAAAGGCTCTTTTCCTGGAACCTTACAAAATGGAGTAGCTTTGATTCTTCAATACGTGTATGTTTTATGGCATGTCAGTCATTTCAAGATGTGGAGACTTTACTGTAATTGGTTTCTTTGTTAAGACTTTGCAGAACTCTTCCTTGTGACTCTGATGAGGGAAAGCCTTGGTATGTCTTGGCTTTTTTCTGGCTAGGTTGGTTTGCCTAATTAAATTTGAAGTGCTGCCAATGTGCTCCTTGGAAACTTGTTTAGGTTGTCTTTGACTGAAATGAGGGAGAGTTGTTTCCCGTATTTCATAAGATTCAAAGAGAAAAATTAAAATTTAATAAAGTTATAATCTTATGTTAGTTTGGATTCTGAGAAATAGACACCAAGACATAATTAGGCAAAGGAGTCTTTGAGTAATAGCCTATGAGAGAAAACAGGGAAGGATTCAGAGTTGGCCAGGACAGCTATCACAGCATGATGTAGGACTGACTGCGGTGGTGGAGAGAGGGAAGGAAGGATCTTGGGTTGCACTGCAGTTTGAAGAAAAGTTTCGTGAGGACAATGAATCCCCCACTCCAAACTGCCCTGCAGAGAGGTCCACAACTGTGGTTACTGATCTGCCTTAGAACCCCTGCCAGGCTCGGTCAGGAGGGACCAGCATGTGGGAAGAGTGGCCTTGGCAGTTAATGTTTTCCCCAAGTGTTAGAGTCACAACACAATTGAAAAGGAACATACATTGCTGTATTGCGACATGCTTGACAATATTCTAAAAGCACCTTCAACTGCGAACTGAGGCTCAGATAGGGATCAGGCCTTGGTCCTAGTCTCCCAGCTCTGCCAGGTGTCCAGTGCTAGAATCCCAGGTGTTAGCCATCCTTCACATGCCTCTCCCACATTCTCAACTCTGTCTAATCAGTCACTGATTTCTGCTGATTTTACTCCATGAATCAACGATTTCCATCTTGTGTCTGCACATTAGAATCATCCAGGGAGCTCTTAAAAATTCCAAAGTCCAGGCCACATCCCAGACCACTGAAATCATAAGCTTTTTCTGAAGCTCCCCTAAAGACTCCAATATAAAGAAAAGTTTGGAAACCACTGTCTTCAATATTTTTCCAATCTGACTCTCTCATCCCTTTTCCCAGTCATTTCTCAAATGAATGATTGCACCCACCAGTTGCCTATCTGGTCACAGTGCTTGTAATCTTATCCCCTCCTGTTTATCTTATCCTCAGTGACTGTTGACCTCTCAGAAATGCAAATCTGACCATGTCATAGGTCTGCTTCTAGCTCTCCCATGGCCCTCCATACCTCCAGCATTGCCTTTAACTCCCCCCGGCTCCCACCATCACCACTGCCTCTATAGTGTTCATTGCATGAGACATGTCCTTCAGTAAGCAGTGGATGTGGTGATTTGCAACCTATTTGGACATGTTCCCCCTGGAAGAAGAGTGTCAGAGTATTAGAAAAGCACTCCATGTGGGCAATTTGGGGAATACTTTCAACCTGCCACTGCTTTTTCTCCCTGTCCGCTTCCCACTTGACTTCTGAAGTCAAGTGGGCCTTAGGAAGCATTGCTGTCAATAAAACTAGTGGAGGTGATGGAATGCCAGCTGAGCTATTTAAAATCCTACAAGATGATACTGTTAAAGTGTTGCACTCAATACATCAGCAAATTTGGGAAACACAACAGTGGCCACAAGACTGAAAAAAGTCAGTGTTCATTCCCATCCTAAAGAAGGGCAGTACTCAAGAATGTTCAGGCTACCAGACAATTGTGCTCATTTCCCATGCTAGTAAGGTAATGGTCAAAACCCTTCAAACATCTTCAGCAGTACTTGAATAAAAAACCTCCAAATGGTTTCAAATTGTGGTACTGGAGAAGTCTCTTGAGAGTGCCTTGGACAGCAAGGAAATCAAACCAGTCAATCCTAAAGGAAATCAACCCTGAATACCCTTTGGAAGGACTAATGCTAAAGCTGAAGCTCCAATACTTTGGCCACCTGATGCAAAGAGCCAACCCATTGGAAAACCTTTCCCCCATGCTGGGAAAGATTGAGGACAGGAGAAGAAGAGGACAACAGAGGAAGATATGTTTGGATAGCATCACCAACTCAATGGACGTGAACTTGGGCAAACTCCAGGAGACAGTGAGGGGCAGGGAAGCCTGATGTGCTGCAGTTCATGGGGTTGCAAAGAGTCGGACATGACTTAGCAACTGAACAATAAGAACAACCCCTTCTGCCATCCTGATGTGTGTTTTCCATCCAAGAGGTTTAACCCTTAATACAGACTACAGGACTACTTTTCATCTCGCCCTGTCTCCCTAATCTCATCTTTCACCTTTGTACTTTTACTCCTTATACTCCCAACTTCTGAAAGTTCCCAGTATAAACCATGTTATTCCCATCTTTTATGCCTTTGCTTATTTCATCACCCCCACCTTTTTTTTTTTTAAGAATGCCTCACCTTTTACTTTCCCCTGCAATGCTGTCCCTTAAACTGATTTCAAGTTTTGAAAGCAGCCCCGTTAAATCTCAACTCTGGGGTTATAGCAGCAAAGCCTCCCTTGACCCCCAATTTGGCTGAGTTGGGACTCTTCCTTCATCATCCAGGACCCTGTGTACTTATCTCAATCTTGCAATGTTTTGCTGTCATTAGATGTTTGAAGGGGTCTCAATTCACCATTGTGTATGTTTTCTAGATTTAAAATTCTTAAAATACTTTGGTGTCATTTAATCAGATTGAACCCAAGTCATTCAGAATAGGGCATTATAATTAATAGAAACTAGAATCATAAAATATCAATATTGGGAGACTTTTACAGAATATTAAAAAGCAGAGACATTACTTTGCCAACAAAGGTCCGTCTAGTCAAGGCTATGGTTTTTCCAGTAGTCGTGTAAGGGAGGTGAGAGTTGGACTATAAAAAAAGCTGAGCTTTTGAACTGTGGTGTTGGAGAAGACTCTTGAGAGAACTTTGGACTGCAAGGAGATCCAACCAGTCCATCCTAAAGGGGATCAGTCCTGAATGTTCATTGGAAGGACTGATGTTGAAGCTGAAACTCCAATACTTTGGCCACCTGATGCAAAGAGCTGACTCATCTGAAAAGACCCTGATGCTGGGAAAGATTGAAGGCAGGAGGAGAAGGGGATGACAGAGGATGAGATGGTTAGATGGCATCACCGACTCAATGGACATGAGTTTGGGTAAACTCCGGGAGCTGGTGATGGACAGGGAGGTCTGGTGTGCTGCAGTCCATGGGGTTGCAAAGAGTTGAACACAACTGAGTGAACTGAACTGACTGAAAGGTAATTTTATTCAATCACAGAATTTTATTGTTGTTTTACAAGTGAACTTGAGGAAGGTGCAGTGTATCCAGATGGAAATATCCCAGCATGGAAATACAAAATTACAGCACATGCTGGAGAAAGATGGATGAGAGAAGGATGGATAAATGCTCCAAGGGAAAAAGTGTAGAAAGAAAAAGGATAGATAACCCATTACTAGACAACATTGGGCTTCCCAGGTGGCTGGTGCTAGTGGTAAAAACCCATCTGCAAATGCAGGAGACATGAGAGATGTGGGTTTGATCCCTTAGTTGGGAAGTTCCCTGGAGAAGGAAATGGCAACCCACTTCAATATTCTTATCTGGAGAATCCCACGGACAGAGGAGCTAGAGGGATACAGTTCATAGGGTTGCAAACAATCTGACGCTACTGAAGCGACTTAACAGACAACTTCAGCCTTCAGGAAACATGAAGTGGTTAAGAGATGCCAGTTCAGAAGACAGAAGGTTTGCAGAAGGAGTGTTATAAAAATCAGAGTCAGGAGTGTTTTAAGAAGCAGTTCTCCAGGAAGGCTCAGACTATAGTGGTCCAGGGATGTTCTTGTGAGTTCAGGTGGCACACCTGCTCCTGGGAAGCAGAATCCCAGAAGAATCAGATTGGACACATTTATGGAGATCCCAACCCCTCCAGCCAGAAGTTAAACCCATGTATTTCTTAACATTTTTTACATGACTCAGAAACTTTTGATAATCTGATGAATCCATCAGATCTGATGAGTCCTCACAAAAATGCCCACAGGCACACACAATTTTATATACAACCTCTCCTAATCCACTCTACCACCCCCTACATGCATCCCCACTCAAGTGTATACATGAATTCCCAGATAAGCACGCATAGTTCCACTGTCAGTTACCACAGCTTGCTCAGGCAGTGAGGACAGGTGATATACTTGAGGACTAAGAGTTATTCCTCCCCCTACTCATATCTTAGCTGGTCTAAGATTTCTAGTAGAAATATTCTACTTTACCCATCTTGGGAGCAATAGGTTGAGTAGTATTCCTTGGTGCTTTTAATTTGCCCATTCTAAACAATTGAATATTTTCTGGATTCCTGTCTGTTGACTAACCAAGTCACTAATTCAGGCCAGCTAGCCACTGTACTTCTCTGTGCCTTGGCTTCTGAAAAGTCCTCTTGTAGAGTTTTAACCAGCAAGCATGACTTAACCTCATTTCTACCTGTCTGGCTTCTGACTTCTACCTCTTTTAAGTAATTTACCCTCAGTTATTCCTTTTTCAAATTAAAGAATTTAGGAAAGCAATGAAAACATTTCAGCTTTCAGAAATAGAAACATGGTTGTTAAAATTTTATGAGAAAAGGGAGCAGTGTTAAAAGTCAACTTTTGTCAATCTCAGCCCAAAAGAAGAGCAGCAATATGAAAACTTCAAAAACTACTGGAGAATTAAAAAAAAATACTGTATTTGTAATTTATAAAGTTATTTTTTTACCTATTTTTCTGATTTTCTTTGGCTCACCATGGAAAGGTTTTTGCAATGACTCTATGGAGAATGGATGAGGTACGTTGGGAAATGGACTTGGGTTATAGAACGTACTTTAGTTAATCCATATGTGTCATTAGCAATTGAGGTTTAATATCTCTTCAAGAGAGAATTTTAGAGTTTGATAAATAATGGAGATTTCTTAAAGTATAACATCAACTTTGTGTAGAAAAAACTAAAGATAGTGTGAAAAAATATTAGTCTAAAAATGATTTTAATCACTTGCATATTTGATTTTTAAAGAGGTATGAGTCCAGATAAATAATTTAAAATGCTGCCCCCACAGCACAACAGAATTTTTAGGATGATGGGCCTGGTCTGTATAGTACTATGGTATTAGATAATATCACTGTATACAGTTTTCAAAACTCAGAATTATATACCACAAGAAAAATTTTTACTGCATGCAATAAAAACACAAAAATTCAGAATACCAGGGGAATCCAGGATGGAATGCAGACTGTGACAAATGAATCTAACTATGTTACAAATACAGGACAGAGTGGAAGGCTCTCTGAAGTGGAAGGAAAGAAAGGAGTTGGCCTAAATAACTGGAAAACAGTGTTTTGCATAGATCCTGTAAGGATGGAGACAAAAAGAACTGTAGAAAAACACTAGTAAAATTTTCTTCTCTTGGGGATAGAGTTAGGCAATTCTGACACTTTACATATTTGCCAGGGTTAGACCAGTAATTGTAGATAATGGGAGCCAGGTGCCAGGTTTTATTTTTTAAAGAGAAAGAAATAGAGAAGGAAATGATAAATAAGTGGGAGAAGGTGAGAATTAGAGTTTACTATACAAACAAATAGGTGTAGATATAAATGTAGATTGGAGAAGGAAATGTCAACCTGCTCCAGTATCCTTGCCTGGAAAATCTCATGGACAGAGGAACCTGGTGGGTGGCAGTCCATGGGGTTGCGAAGAGTCGGGCACGACTGAGCAACTAACACACACATAAATATAGAGAGGTGTGTTTGCATCGGTTAGTACAATAGATATAATTCCCAACCCTGTTCCTTGAGAGGGATAAGAAGCACTGACACCCAGTAGCAATGAACACACCCATCTCGGTTTCTAAATACCATTCAACCATTTTAAAAAGCCAGAATTCCTTGGAGAAATGCCTGTTTGATTCTAGGGCTAGGGCAAGAAACATACTAGAGAAGCCTGGAACACCATATAGTATTAGAAAGTAAAAGGGTGAGGAAGAGATGAGAGCATATCGAAAGGACACAGGGGCCAACCTTAAAGAGCTGCTGATGGCCAAAACTGGAACAATGTGAATGACAAAGTAAATGAAAATAACATTGAATTATAATCTAGAGAATAAAGTAAATATTCATGGATCCATATACATAACAGATTACTAAGTAAATAAATAAATGTGCAGAGTGGAGAAATCTTCCTATGAAAGAATTCCAGTTACAAATAAATATTAACGGACATAAAGGGGAAATCAACAGTAACACAATAATAGTAGGGGACTTTAACACTCCGCTTATACCAATAGACGGATGATCATCCAGACAGAAAATCAATGAGACTCTGGCCTTAAATGATGTACTAGATCAGGTAAGCTTAACTGATATATAATAGAACATTCTATCCCAGAGCAGCAGAATACATATTCTTATCAAGTGCATATGAAACATGCTCCAGGAGAGAACACAAGTTAGGCCACAAAACAGACCTCCATAAATGTACAAAAACTGAAATCATATCAGGCATCATTTCTAACCCACAATGCTATGAGACAAGAAATAAACTACAAGAAAATAACTGCAAGAAACACCAACACATGAAGGCTAAACAATATGCTACTAAACAACTAATGGATCACTGAAGAAATCAAAGAGGAAATTTAAAAAATGCCTAGAGACAAATGAAAACAAAAACACAATGATCCAAAACATATGGGATGCAACGAAAGCAGTCCTAAGAGGGATGATTGGCTCGGGAAACAAGAAAATCTCAAACAACCTGATTTACACCTAAAGAAACTGAAGAAAGATGACCAAACAAAATCCAAAGTTAGTAGATGGAAAGAAATCATGACGATAAGAGCAGAAATAAATGAAATAGAGGCTAAAAATACACATAAAAGATCAACTAAACTAAAAGCCAATTCTTTGAAAAGACAAAGAAAATTGATAAATATTTAGCCAGAATCAAGAAAAGGGGGAGGGCCCAAATCAATGAAATCAGAAATGAAAAAGAAGTTACAACAAATACCACAGAAATACAAAGGATCAGAAGACAATATTATGAACAACTATAAGCCAATAGAATGGACAACCTAGAAGAGATGGGCAAGTTCTTCAAAAGGTACAATATCCCAAGACTGTACCAGAAAGAAATAGAAAATATGAATAAACCAATTACCAGTAATGAAATTGAATCAGTACTTTAAAAACTCCCAACAAATAAAAGTCCAGGACCAGAGTCACAGGTGAATTCTACCAAACATTTAGAAAAGAGTTAAAACCTATCCTCCTCACACTTCCAAAAAACTACAGAGGAAGAAATACTTCTGAACTCATTCTATGACATCTGTATCCCACTGATACAAAAAAAAAGATAAAATTATAGCCCAATATAACTGATGAGTGTATATGCTGAGATCCTTAACAAAATATTAGCAAACCAAATCAAACAATACATTAAGAGCTCATACACTGTGACTGAGTAGGATTTATCTCAGGGATCCAAGGATTTTTCAGTGTCTGCAAATAAATTAATATGATACACCACATTAACAAGTTGAAGAATACAACCCATATGATCATTTCAATAGATGCAAAAATATGAAAAAAATCAACATTTGTTTGTGATAAAAATTCCAGAAAGTGGGCAGAGAGGGAATACACCTCAACATAATAAAAGCCATATATGAGGAACCCACAACTAACATCATATTCAATATTGAAATGCCAAAAATGTTCCCTCTAAGATCAGCAACAAGACAAAGATGCCACTCACCACTTTTTAAACATATTTTTGGAAGTCCTAGTTACAGCAAACAGATAAGTGAAAGAAATAAAAGGAATCCAAATTGGAAAGAGAGTAAAACTGCCCTTTTTTGTAGTTGGTAGATACTATACTTAGAAATTCCTAAGAGGTCAGCAGAAAACTGTTAGGACTCAATTAATTCAGTAAAATTCATAGGATATAAAATTAATATACAGAAATGTGTTGCATTTCTACACATTAACAAAAATCTCTCAGAGAAATTAAGGAGACAGTCCCATTTACCATCACATCAAAATAAATAAAATACCTAGGAACAAGCCTACCTAAGAAGGTAAAAGTCCTATCCTCAGAAAACTGTAAGATGCTGATGAAGGAAATTGAAGATGACACAAACACATGGAAAGTTATACCATGTTCTTAGATTACAAGAATTGATATTGTTAGAGTAACCATACTACCCAAGGAAATCTACAGATTCAATGTAATCCTTATCAAAATACTAATGGTATTTTTCACAGAACCAGAACAAATAATTTTAAAATTTGTATGGTAACACATAAAGCCCTAAATAGCTGAGTCAGTCTTGAGAAAGAAGAGCAGATCTGTAGGAATCAAGTTCCCTGATTTCAAACTATACTACAAAGCTATAGTAATCAAAACAGTATGGTACTGGCACAAAAACAGACACATATTAATAGATCAACAGAACAGAATAGAGAGCCTGGAAATAAACCCATGTACTTATAGTTAAATTAACCTATGATAAAGGAGTTAACAATATACAATGGGGAAAACAGTGTCTCTTCAATAAGAGGTGCTGGAAAAACTGGACAGTTACATGTAAAAGAATGAAATTAAAACATTCTCTAACACTATATACAAAAATAAACTCAAAATGGATTAAAGACCTAAGTGTAAGACTAGAAATATAAAACTCCTAGGGAAAGACATAGGCAGGACAATCTTTCACAGAAGTTGTAGCAATATTTTTTGGATCCATATCCTGAAACAAAGGAAATAAAAGCAAAAATAAACAAATGCAACCTAATTAAACTTACAAGTTTTTGCACAGCAACAATCACCAAATGAAAACACAACCAATGAAGAAAATATTTGCAAATTATATGACAAACAAGGGGTTAATATCCAAAATATGTAAATAGTCCATACAACTAAAAAAAAAAAAAAAACTGATCAAAACATGGGCAAAAGAAATGAATAGACATTTATCCAAAGAGGACATACAGATAGCCAACAGGAACATGAAAATATGCTCAACACTAGTCCTCATCAGGGAAATGCAAATTAAAATCACAGTAGTATGTCACCTCACACCTGTCTGAATAACTATCCTCAAAAGAACACAAATAACAGATGTCAGTGATGATGCTGAGAAAGGAGAACCCTCATACACTGTTGGTGGAAATGTAAATTGATGTAGCATCTGTGGAAAGCAGTACAGAGGTCTCTCAAAAAACTTAAAATAGGACTTCCATAATACCCAACAATTCCATTCTTGGGTATATATCTGAAGCAAGCAAAAATACTAATCAAAAAGATACATGCATCCCAGTATTCACAACAGCATTATTTGTAATTGCCAAGATATGGAAGCAACCTAAGTGTCCATGAATGGATTTGGAGAGCATTATGCCTAGTGAAATAAGTCAGACAGAGAAAGACAAATACTGTATGGTATCATTTACATGTGGAATCTAAAAATTACAACAAACTAGTGAATATAACAAAAAAGAGAACATACAGAGAACAAATTACTGGTTACCAGTGAGGAGAGGGAAGTGGAAGGGGCGTTATAAGGGGGAGGAGAGTAAGAGGTATAAACTATTATGTATAAAGTAAGCTGTGTGCTGTGCTTAGTTGCTCAGTCATGTCTGACTCTTTGCAACCACATGGACTGTAGCCTGTCAGGCTCCATGTCCATGAGGAATTCTCCAGGCAAGTATATTAGAGGAGGTTGCCATGCCCTCCTCCAGAGTATCTTTCCAACCCAGGAATCAAACCCAGGTCCTTTGTATTGCAGGATGATTTTTTACCATCTGAGCCACCAGTGAAAGTGAAAGTTGCTCAGTCATGTCCAACTCTTTGCGACCCCATGGACTATAGAGTCCATGGAATTCTCCAGACCAGAATACTGGAGTGGGTAGCTGTTCACTTTTCCATGAGTCACCAGGGAAGCCCATTAAATAAGCTACAAGGATACAATATGGGACAAGAAGGGAAATATATTATTAGCTGCATCTGGGTTTTACAAAGATATAACATGGGACAACCAGGGAAATATATTAGCTGCATCTGGGTTTTACTCTAATCGCTTGTTTATAATTATTTATAGTAACTAGAAATGGAATATAACCTTTAAAAATTATGAATCACTATACTGCACACCTATAACTTATTTATCAAATATACTTCAATTTTAAAAAGTGGCTCAGCAAGTAAAAATCTCCATGCAATGCAGAAGATGCAGGAGGCATGGATTCAACCCCTGGATCAAAAAGATTCCCTGAGGGAAGGAAAAATGGCAACCCACTCTAGTGTTCTCACCTGAAAAATCCCCTGCACAGAGGAACCTGGGGGGGCTACAGTCCAAAGGGTTGCAAAGTGTTGGACACAACGGATCACACATGCACAGAAAAAGAATGCCAGTTAATAAATGTAGAAGGAATGAGGGAAACAGAAAATCCCCATTAGAACACCACAGTAGCAATTGCTACAGGCAAGATCCACTACTGTGTGCTAATGTCAGCAGATGAACTTTTAGGAGAAACAGGATATTTGCATAGTTTTACACTGCTGCTGCTGCTAAGTCGCTTCAGTTGTGTCCAACTCTGTGCCCCAGAGTACATGCCCCATAGACGGCAGCCCACCAGGCTCCACCGTCCCTGGGGTTCTCCAGGCAAGAACACTGGAGTGGGTTGCCATTTCCTTCTCCAATGCATGAAGGTGAAAAGTGAAAGTGAAGTTGCTCAGTTGTATCCGAGGACTGCAGCCTACTAGGCTCCTCCATCCATGGGATTTTTCAGGCAAGAGTACTGCAGTGGGGTGCCGTCACCTTCTATCTCCCCACAAAGCATCATTCATTACTGTAGTAGTTATAAATATTTTAATACTCTTCCCTCCAGAAGGTAGAGTTTAATTCCTCTGCCACTGGGTGTGAGCAGGACTTGGCATCTCACTTGTGAGGAAGAGAATATAAAGACATCTGACCGCACCTTAATCAAGTGATCAAGGTTAATATCACCAGTAATGACATAAATTGACATCATAGACTCCTTGATAATGATATAACTAGACAACTGGAAGGGCACTTCATCTCTATGGCATTTTCCCCTCACATCAGTAACTACAGTCTACTCATGAGAAAACGCTGGACAGACCTTCATAGAGGGACATGGTATAAAAACCTGACCACTTCTCAAAACGGTCGAAGTTATAAAACACAAGGAAAGACAGAGAAGCCTAAACACAATTGCAGTATCCTGGATTAGATCTTAGAACAAAAATCTGAATAAAATCTGTAGCTGAGTTCCTGAGATCATGGTATTGTACCATGGTATTGTATTGAGCACGGCCCCATCAGAACATCAGAACAAGACCCAGTTTCCCCCTCAGTCATTCTCTCCCATCAGGAAGCTTCCATAAGCCTGTTATCCTTCTCCATCAGAGGGCAGACAGACGGAAAACCACAATCACAGAAAACTATCCAAACTAATCACATGGACCACAGCCTTGTCTAACTCAGTGAAACTATGAGCCATGCCATGTAGGTTCACCCAGGATGGATGGGTCATGTTGGAGAGTTCTGACGAAATGTGGTCCACTGGAGGAGGGAATGGCAAACCATTTCAGTATTTTTGCCTTGAGAAGCCCATGAACAGTATGAAAAGGCAAAAAGGAAGGACACTGAAAGATGAACTCCCCAGGGCAGTAGGTTTCCAATAAGCTGCTGGAGATGAGTAGAGAAATAACCCCCAAAAGAATGAAGAAACGGAGCCAAAGCAAAAACAACACCCAGTTGTGGATGAGACTGGTGATGGAAGCAAGGTCTGATGCTGTAAGGAGGAATATTGCATAGGAACCTGAAATGTTATTTCCATGAATCAAGGCAAATTGGAAGTGGTTAAACAGGAGATGGCAAGAGTGTACGTCAACATTTTAGGAATCAGTGAACTAAAATGGAATGGAATGGGTGAATTTAACTCAGATGACCATTATATCTACTACTGTGGGCAAGAACCCCTTAGAAGAAATGAAGTAGCCCTCATAGTCAACAAGAGGCTTCCCTTGTTGTTCAGTTGGTAAAGAATCCACCTGCAATGTGGGATATCTGGGTTTGATCCCTGGGTTGGGAATATCATCTGGAGAAGGGAAGGCTACACTCTACAGTATTCTGGCCTGGAGAATTCCATGGACTGTATAGTCCATGGGGTCACAAAGAGTCGGACACAACTGACGACTTTCACTTTCACAGTCAACAAGAGTCTGAAATGCGGTACTTGGATGCAATCTCAAAAACGACAATGATTTCTGTTCATTTCCAATGCAAACCATTCAATATCATGGTAATCCAAGGCTATGTATGCCCTGACAAGTAATGCTGAAGAAGCTGGCGTGGGATGGTTCTATGAAGACCTACAAGACCTTCTACAACTGACACCCCAAAAAGATATCCTTTCATTATAGGGGACTTGAATGCAAAAGTAGGAAGTGAAGAAACACCTGGAGTAACAGGCAGATTTGGCCTTAGAATACAGAACGAAGCAGGGCAAAGGCTAATAGAGTTTTGCTAAGAGAACGCACTGGTCTTAGCAAACATCCTCATCCAACAGCACAAGAGAAGACTCTACACATGGACATCACCAGATGGTCAACACCAAAATCAGACTGATTATATTCTTTGCTGCCAAAGATTGAGAAGCTCTATACAGTCAGCAAAAACAAGACCGGGAGCTGGCTGGGGCTCAGATCATGAACTCCTTATTGCCAAATTCAGACTGAAATTGGAAAAAGTAGGGAAATCACTAGACCATTCAGGTATGACCTAAATCAAATCCCTCATGATTATACAGTGGAAGTGAGAGATAGATTTAAGGGACTAGATTTGATAGACAGAGTGCCTGATTGTACAGGAGACAGGGATCAAGACCAGCCCCAAGAAAAAGAAATGCAAAAAACCAAAATGGCTGTCTGAAGAGGCCTTACAAATGGCTGTGAAAAGAAGAGAAGCAAGAAGCAAAGGAGAAAAGGAAAGATATACCCATTTGAATTTGAGTAAGAATATACCCATTTGAATTTGAATAAGAATATACCCATTTGGATTTGAATAAGAATATACCCATTTGAATTTGAATAAGAAAGCCTTCCTCAGTGATCAATGCAAAGAAATAGAGGAAAACAATAGAATGGGAAAGAGCAAAGATCTCTTCAAGAAAATTAGAGATACCAAGGGAACATTTCATGCAAAGATGGGCTCAATAAAGGACAGAAATGGTATGAACCTAATAGAAGCAGAAGATATTAAGAAGAGGTGGCAAGAATACACAGAACTGTACAAAATGATCTTCATGACCCAGATAATCACAATGGTGTGATTACTCACCTAGAGCCAGACATACTGGAATTCAAAGTCAAGTGGGCCTTAAGGAAGCATCACTACGAACAAAGCTAGTGGAGGTGATGGAATTCCAGTTGAGCTATTTCAAATCCTAAAAGATGATGCTGTGAAAGTGCTGCACTCAATATGCCAGCAAATCTGGAAAACTCAGCAGTGTCCACGGGACTAGAAAAGGTCAGTTTTCATTCCAATCCCAAAGAAAGGCAATGCCAAAGAATGCTCAAACTATCACACAATTGCACTCATCTCACACGCTAGTAAAGTAATGCTCAAAATTCTCCAAGCCAGGCCTCAGCAGTACGTGAACCGTGAACTTCCAGATGTTCAAGCTGGTTTTAGAAAAGGCAGAGGAACCAGAGAACAAATTGCCAACATCAGCTGGATCATGGAAAAAGCAAGAGAGTTCCAGAAAAACATCTATTTCTGCTTTATTGACTATGCCAAAGCCTTTGACTGTGTGGATCACAAGAAACTGTGGAAAATTCTGAAACAGATGGGAATACCAGACCACCTGACCTGCCTCTTGAGAAACCTATATGCAGGTCAGGAAGTAACAGAACTGGACATGGAACAACAGACTGGTTCCAAATAGGAAAAGGAGTATGTCAAGGCTATATATTGTCACCCTGCTTATTTAACTTATATGCAGAGTACATCATGAGAAACGCTGGGCTGGAAGAAGCACAAGCTGGAATTAAGATTGCCGGGAGAAATATCAATAACTTTAGATATGCAGATGACACCACCCTTATAGCAGAAAGTGAAGAACTAAAGAGCCTCTTAATGAAAGTGAAAGAGGAAAGTGAAAAAGTTGGCTTAAAGCTCAACATTCAGAAAACTAAGATCATGGCATCCAGTCCCATCACTTCATGGCAAAGAGATGGAGAAACAGTGGAAACAGTGTCAGACTTTATTTTTTGGGCTCCAAAATCACTGCAGATGGTGACTGCAGTCATGAAATTAAAAGATGCTTGCTCCTTGGAAGGAAAGTTATGACCAACCTAGACAGCATATTAAAAAGCAGACATTACTCTGCCAGCAAAGGTCCATCTAGTCAAGGCTATGGTTTTTCCAGTAGTCATGTATGGATATGAGAATTGGACTATAAAGAAAGCTGAACATCGAAGGATTAATGCTTTTGAACCGTGGTGTTGGAGAAGACTCTTGAGAGGAGATCCAACCACTCCATCCTAAAGGAGATCAGTCCTGAGTGTTCATTGGAAGGACTGATGTTGAGGCTGAAACTCCAATACTGTGGCAACCTGATGCGAAGAGCTGACTCATTGGAAAAGACCCTGATGCTGGGAACAATTGAGGGAGGGAGGAGAAGGGGACAACAGAGGATGAGATTGTTGGGTGGCATCACCTACTTAATGGACATGAGTTTGAGTAAAGTCCAGGAGTTGATGATGGACAGGGAGGCCTGGCGTGTCGCAGTCCATGGAGTCGCAAAGAGTTGGACATGACTGAGCGACTGAACTGAACTGGATTAGATCTTGCAACAAAATCTGAATAAAATCTATAGCTGATTTCCTGAGTTCATGGTATTGTACCAAGGTTAATATTTTAGTTTTGGTAAATGTACCATGGTTATATAAATGTTTAAAATAGTTAGATAAATATACTGTGGTTATATCTAAGGAAAAGATGGGTGAAGCGTATATAGAAAAGCTCACCTGAAATTGTTTTAACATAAAAAGCTAAAATATATGTGGCCTCTGAAATTCATACTTATAAATTCAGAGCTTTTGCAATTTTTGGTTTATTCTTATAAATATTATATTGTTATTCTTAAATTTTAACATAATAGCTTGTCATTTGGTAGGAGAACATTTAAACATAGTTATAAATACCTGGGCCAGAGGAACTTGGTGGGCTACAGTCCATGGGGTTGCAAAGAGTCAGACACAACAAAGCACACACACATATATACCTGTAATTTATTTAAAATAAGGGCTTTACTCTATTTGTATGTCAACAGAACGAAGATCAAATGTTCACGGTTAAGGAGTCAGTTTTTTTAAGTGCACATGGATGGTTGCATTTCATTCAACATAATGCTTTTGCAGAGCCGAGAAGAACTTGTTTTTGAAATATTTCCAACAGAATATCATCCACAGAGAAAAAAATGCATAATTTCAGATTAAAGACACGAAAGGGCACTGTAATTTCATGGTGTCATTGGGAGAAAAAAAGTCCATTTTTTATATTATAGCATCTTCTATTAAAAAGTCCACATATATTTTTATATATATTCAGGAAACCCAATTGTTTTTTTAAATTAACCCATCTCTAATAATTAAATATACAATATTTAATTGTATATTGAAACAATATAGTGAGTTTATAGACTATTAAAAATATCCAGATTTAAATTGGAGTGGGCAGTGCCAGAATTTACAAATTGGTGGCCCATGGACTGCATTTAGCCCTGGGGTATGTTTTCATTGGCTGGCACAGTTCAAATTTTTTGAATTGGTTGCCAGTATTTAAAATAGTGAGTTTTTATATGAAAGTCTGAGTTTCTATTCTTTTTCAAATAGTAAGATTTGACAGCACCACGAAGACTTTGCGACATGGCGCCATTTGGCAAGGACTGAGTATTGTCACCCTGCTTCTTTAACTTCTATGCAGAGTACATCATGAGAAACGCTGGACTGGAAGAAACACAAGCTGGAATCAAGATTGCCGGGAGAAATATCAATCACCTCAGATATGCAGAGAAAGTGAAGAGGAACTAAAAAGCCTCTTGATAAAAGTGAAAGCGGAGAGTGAAAAGGTTGGCTTAAAGCTCAACATTCAGAAAATGAAGATCATGGTATCTGGTCCCATCACTTCATGGGAAATAGATGGAGAAACAGTGGAAACAGTGTCAGACTTTATTTTGGGGGGCTCCAAAATCACTGCAGATGGTGCTGCAGCCATGAAATTAAAAGACGCTTACTCCTTGGAAGAAAAGTTATGACCAACCTAGGTCGCATATTCAAAAGCAGAGACATTACTTTGCCGACTAAGGTCTGTCTAGTCAAGGCTATGGTTTTTCCAGTAGTCATGTATGGATGTGAGAGTTGGACTGTGAAGAAGGCTGAGCACTGAAGAATTGATGCTTTTGAACTGTGGTGTTGGAGAAGACTCCTGAGAGTCCCTTGGACTGCAAGGAGATCCAACCAGTCCATTCCGAAGGAGATCAGTCCTGGGATTTCTTTGGAAGGAATGATGCTAAAGCTGAAATTCCAGTACTTTGGCCACCTCATGCGAAGAGTTGACTCATTGGAAAAGACTCAGATGCTGGGAGGGATTGGGGGCAGGAGGAGAAGGGGACGACAGAGGAGGAGATGGCTGGATGGCATCACTGACTTGATGGACATGAGTCTGGGTGAACTCCGGGAGTTGGTGATGGACAGGGAGGCCTGGTGTGCTGCGATTGATGGGGTTGCAAAGAATCGGAGATGACTGAGTGACTGAAATGAACTGAACTGAACTGAGTTAGATGCCAATTATGAGACATGCCACTGTTCCTGGGTTGTTGTTGTGTTTGTATACTGTGCTGTGCTTAGTCACTGAGTCATGTCTGTCTCCTTGTGACCCCATGGACTGTAGCCCTCCAGGCTCCTCTGTTCATGGGGATTCTCCAGGCAAGAATACTGGAGTGGGTTGCCATGCTCTCCTCCAGGAGATCTTTCCAACCCAGGGATCGAACCCAGGTCTCCTGCATTGCAGGTGGATTTTTTACCATCTGAGCCACCAAGGAAACCCATGGTTGTATACAAGTCTTTCAAAATTGAGATGAAACTCACATGATAAAAGAAACCATTCAAAGTGAACAATTCAGTTGCTTTTAGTATATTTACAGTGTGCCAAATTCATAATGGTGCAACCACCACCTCTATTTCCAAAATAACTTTTTATCCCCCCATAATATAACTTTTCCAGTTAAGCAGCCACTCCACATCACTTGCTTCCCCCAGCATCTGCAAATCTGCTTTCTGTCCCCTTGGATTTACCTGTTCTGGACATTTTGTATAAATGGAATCATATCATATATGGCCTTTTATGTCTGGCTTTTTTCACACAGTATACTTTTTCAAGGTTCCTCAATGTTATAGCATACAGCAGCACTTCTTTCCTTTTTCTGGCTGAATAATGCTACATTGTGTGGACCTACCAGGTTTTGTTTATCCACTCATATGTTGTTATGGACATTTGCTTGTTTCTAACCTTTTGACTACAATATTATGAGTAATGCTGCCAAGAACATCTGTGTCTAGATTTTGTTCGAATGAATGTATTTTTTTGGTATTTTCTATGGACAGCCAAAGGTCTTTTAACACTGCCTGTTGTTTCCCACCCTGGCCTGCTTCACTGATTTGCTTTCTCACGTTGCCCCCACTGACTTCTGCATTTACCTTTCCTGGTCTATATCCTGGGGCTGGTATATTCATCTCCCCTCCATTCTTACACATTCTTTGCACAAAACTTGAATTGATGAAAACTTTTAATTTTTCTTAAAAACTTGCGTCTACACTGAACTTCTTGGCTTTTTCTTCCTCAATTTTGTTCATTCTCTGATCAATATTAAGGATGAGGGTTTTTATTTTCTTCAACATTAAAAAATTGGGCAGTTTGAGAAAATTTAAAATTGGGCCTAGAGTTTTCCCCTTTTACAGTAAGCAGTGACTGGATGTATGCATCTGGGTTTAATTATGGTTGGCATCTCTAAACTCTGAAGCAAAATATGCATTGCAGAGATGTCATGTGTTTCTAGCAGTGCAAGAATATAATCACTCCAATGTATAGTTACTCCTCTGACTTTCTTTAACCTCAAGGTCTGTGTTACCACCCTCTCTCCTCCCTGCTACTCATGGGAAGGCCTTTTTTTCCCCACTTCAATCCCTCCCAGTGCCCCTCTGAATTCCCCTTATTTGCCATTTAATCATGCACTCTAAGTAATTTATGGTTGTATCTCACCTCCCTAACTAGATTATAAAGCCCTGCTGAACAGAATCTAGTTTTGTTTATTTTTTATATGTTTCAGTGCAGAGCATATGTAATAAATATTTGAAGTAGTGACTCACGAAGTAAAAAAGTCTCTTTAAGCATGGCTAACTTCTCAGTAAAGTTGAACAAGTTTAAAAGTGTTTAAATTCATTTCAGTGTAGTACTTACCCTTTAGGATTAATAAACAGCAAGTTGAAAAACAGTTTTGTATTATAGGTATGGCAACTAAGTTCCTTTTCACAGGTAATAGATGTATCAGTATAAGTTGGTGATTCTAAAAATGTGTTGCAAACCATCTTAATGAGAATTGCCTATGGTGCTGGTTAAAAACAGAGACCCTTAATCCCCACCCTTGAATGTATATACCAATATAGTCTGATGGTTGAACCCAGGGAGCTGCATTTTAAAAAAGCTCTCCTGGAGTGTTACGTGGTGACTTCCCTGGTGGCTGAGATGGTGAAAGTGTCTGCCTACGATGCAAGAGACCTGGGTTCAGTCCCTGGGTTGGGAAGATCCCCTGGAGAAGGAAATGGCAACCCACTCCAGTGTTATGTACTGTAAATTTTGAGAACCTCTGGGAATGCTTGGTAAGAAGCTAATACCTTCGTTTGGAATAATTCAGGTTGATTTTGAAGCTGAACTTAAGTTGGATACAGGGATAGTACACAATGAAACTACGTTGTTAATGAATGATCATTTCAATTTGATACTTGGGAGGTTAATCTTTTGGCATGAATCTGCAAATGAATGTTACAGATGTTGTATAGTTTTAATGGCATGGAATTAATATCCTAGAAGCATAACAAATCCTGACTAACCTGAGAATTACTGAGGTGAAACAATAAAATCATCAAAAAATACCACTGTCTATGATCAACACAAGTTACTGCTTAGGACATAATTAGATTATTAAACACTACTTTCTCTTCCAAAAGCAGAAAATGCAATTGAAGAATTACTGCATGACACCTTCCAATTTATTTATTTTTAAAACTCTGCATCATTTATTGCTATTGTGAACAAGTTCTGGGATGACTTAAGGAGAGGTATTGCATTCAGATAATGCAGACATTTATGTCAGGGAATTAATAAACCATTAATAAGTAATCCAGCAGTATAATGAAATGATCACCAAACAAAAGAGACACAGTACATTGCTTGCTGTAGAAAGTAATTAAAATGAAACAAGTTTGTTACATTTAGGATAATAAAAGGAAATAACTACAAGCAGCAGAGAAGGCTTTTTGTTTGAAAAACCAGGAGTTTTCTGGTGTTTTTCATCTGCATTACAATGTTTTCCTCCCTTGTGACCTTTTGACATCTTGCAGTTTTAAAATACATCACTTGTAAATGTTTCACTTGGGTAGTGGAGCAATGGTGCCTTTCATTTACTCTGCAAAAATGTTTACACTTTTCCTGTAGGATTATATTTAATTCTACTCTTATGGATTGATAATTCACCATATGATTTAGCAGAAGCAAAGCTTTCTTAAACCTCAAGTCAATAAAATGGAGCTGTCATTTATACAGAACTAAATATGTACTAAAGACTAGGCTAAGGGCTTTGTCCCTGGATCGCATTTCACCTTCATTAGAATCAGCTTGTGCAGGAAGAAAAGTGAGGGTACAGAATGCAGTAACCCATTTAAGATTGTTCAGTACCTTTCTTTTTTTTTTTATTTCATACATCATATGGTCTTCCTATTAGCACTAGAAAAGGAAGGTTTTCCACTCTAAAACAGTATTTTCTCCTCCACTTAACGAAAAATATAAGCCAGAAACGTTGCAGGCTGAAAAAGGGAAAGTTGGCAGTCTGGCAAAGAAATCTTAACTTCTGGTAGAACTGAAAGCAAAACTGGAGACAAGTTCAAGGTCGAGAATCTGGGTGGCTTTTCCTGGTTCCTTGAGTTAAACAGGGTGACCTCCTCACTTGTTTCCATTTCTAATCCTGAGAACTCCAGATATACCCAAGATTGAAAAAAAAGAAAAAGAAAAAAAAAGGCACCACATTCCAAAATCAAATAAATGATTTCTTGATTATCTGGGCCACTGGTCCCCTCCACTAACATGTATAATCAAGAGCTGATGATGCCACATATAAGTAATTATTTGATGAAAAATTTGATGCTTAATTTCTTATAGCAGTTTCATTTTTGTTTTTACAAGTTTTAGTTCTGACAAGCCTATTTCTGAAGAATGCCCTGTTTGGTCCTCTGGGTTTTAGAATGTCATTTGAAATACTTTTAGCCATTTAAGAAAAAAAGACGAAGTCATGTTTCAGGGGGAGAAAAAAAGAATCCAATCAGCAGTAACAGCTTAATCCAGACTAGACAGCAGAAGGCATGAACTCTGGTTGTTGAAATAACAAGTTAGCAATCGAAAACTAGACTCCCGTCAAAACGAAGCTTTCACTCATCCCCTGGCCCCTCACTGTCTTCTTTTCTCTTTCATACAGCTTTTATATTGCACTTGTCAAACTAGTCGTTAAATTCACATTTGTATGCTGACCATGAGGTGTTTGGGCTTCCAAGCTGGTCAAAATGAACTGCTTTGAAGCTAGTAATCTGCTGAATTAGCTGCCTTCTTTCATGGTTTTCCAGAACAAACAGATCCCTTTTAAAAAAGTCTCCACTCTTGTTGTTTCAGGTGGTTTGAGTCTGTTATTCTTACATAAAGATGTTAGGGTTCTTCCAAGAGAGGTTCAAAGAGAAATTTAGGAATAAAATGTTAAGCAGATTAAAAGGACTTTTAGTATAATGATCATGTCACTGAGTAAAAGATGAGGTTAAAATTGGCCATCACTTTACTGTGTAACCAATTATGTTTTTCCTTAACTTGTATAGACAGTCTCAAGTTAGCCCTAAGTTTTATAAAGGAATGTCATCACCGGGACAAATGTCAGAGTAGTAATATTCACTGAAGGCTTAGTCTAAAACCTTGGGAAGTAGGCACTATTATATCTGCCATTCCTCAGATGAGGAAACTAAGGCACAGAAGGGTTATGACCGTATGCCAAAGGGAAGAATGAAATGTTAGATTGAGGGAGCAAGGTAGCATAATGTGGAACATGGGCTTCAAAGGAATGCAGGATGATTTCAGATTCCAGCTTTGAGGCTTATCAGCTGAGTAACTGAGCACACTTCTTAGCTTCTGAGCCTCAATGTATTTATCTATAAAATGGGATTATAATTTCTACTTCTAAAGGTGGTTTTAAGGATGAATTTAAATAGTAGTAAATAATAATGATGAACATTTACTGAATGTTTACCACATACCAGGCTTTATTCTAAGCACTTTATGTTAATTTATACAACTCCTTATGTAAGCACTTTTATTATCTCCAGTTTTATGCTCAAGAAAGCATTAGTGTAGAGAAACTACCTTGCTAGTTAATAGTTGAACTGGGTTTCAAAATACCTATCATAACACTTAACATACGATAGGCATTGAAATACTATGTTATTGGTAGCTAGAGAAAGGGAAATGTTGGCTGTGAATCAGAATATCAGTAATGTTTCCCATTTATCATGATGCCTTTATATTGGAGAAGGACAAGAATAAAAAAAAAAAAAACTACAAGATTTATGGGGCCTATTTAGGGTAATCTAAACCTATCATCAGAATGAAATAAAAAAAGTAATTAATTTTGAGCAAATTCAATTTCAATCCTGTTGCAAATGATACGTTGAAACAATTGCTGCTACTTTTTCCCCATAGGAGACAGTCAAACAGATAAACCTAGGCAAAGTAGGGGGAATAACAATCAGACCTACACAGGCATCCACATGTTTGTGTGTAACTAGATTTTATTGTCATCTAAATGAATTTAATAAGTATCTTAAAATTATGTTTGGGGACTGTTTTTCTTTTGTATGTTTTTTTTTTAATCTGCCTTATTCAGATCATGAACGACTGCCATGTGAGTTGCTTTTTAAAATATAGTCAGTCCTCTAAAACCCATTTTCTCCTTTCCTTTTCTGTCTCCTCAGCCAACACACATACACACAGAGCTATACAAAGTATAGCTTTTAAAACTCCATCATTAAGCATAAAAAGTCCAAGGAATGTTTGGAAATGGTACACTGGAGCCAGGAAGGGTTTATCACATTCTAAAAAAGAATCTTTGGCATTAATGGAGAAGCCAGAACCAATTGTAAAGCATAATTACTGCACAAACAGGCAGTATGTGTGAAGCTATGATCATTCCTTTAATCTCTCATACCAGAAAAAAACCTAGACAATGTGTCTGTTGTTTAAATTCCCACGCACACTATTCCCATATCCTGCTAAAACACTGCTTTGTTTATACATACATTTATATAAAACTCAAGCAAACACCCAAGCTCAACTTCTTGGAAATATGGTTTGAGTTCTTAAAGCTGATTCAGCATTTTGGCTTCTCTTTGAAAAATAAAGGTGGGTCACAGAGCTAGTTTTAGGGCTTCGATTTCAACAGCAAAATGGTCTCATGCAAATAGATGGTTACTTCTTATTTCCAAGCAATAGCTACCACTTCAAGAAGCTATGTAATATACTCTCTTTAGGAAGGAAAGTCCCTATTTTTTACATTTTTGAAACTAATTTCCCAACAGTCACATTAAGTGTCTTAAATGTCGTCCTAACCAATGAAGATTTCTTTAACATTGACAATTTTTTTGGTGCCCTATGACAGAATTGCACATCAAAAATAATCACAATCATGATAGCTAAAGCTAATGGACATTTACTGTGTTCCAAGCACCTTGCTAATCTTTTATGATCATAGCTCACAGAATTCATTCAACACCTCCTCTATGTAGTTGCTTTTACCGTACTAATCTTACTGCTGTTATTTGCTAAGTTGTGTCCAACTCTTTTGCAGCCCCATAGACCATAGCCTACCAGATTCCTCTGTCCATGGGATTTTCTAGGCAAGAATACTGAAGTGGGTTTCCATTTCTTTTTCTAGGGGATCTTCCTGATCCAGGGATTGAACCCATGTCTCCTGCAATGGTGGCAGCTTCTTTACCAGTGAGCCACCAGGGAAGCCCCATACTCAACTTACTGGTGACTTTTGTCTGTATCAAAGACATTAAAAACACCATGATCCAGCTCTTCAGTTTTTAGAGAAAACATCTTTTCTTGAGAATTCATAATTATCATGCTTCCATTATCAATTCCTATGAATGTTCATAAAACATCTTCATTTCTTCAGCGTGTAGTTTTAGACCAATATTATAAGCTTGGAATTTCACTATTCTGTTTGCTGGGCTTACAGAGATCAGTAGGGTATTTTTCCTATCCTCAGGACTCCTTGTATAGGAGAGAAGGTAAAAACATAAGCAAAAAATTACTGCATAATAATGCAGTGACTGAAATCTGTGCAAGATGTAGAGATGGCAGGGAGGAGGAAACGGGGAAGGACGATGCAAGCATCAAAGAACAGCAGCTGAATGAGCTTGTATACAAGTTGGAAATTAAAAGAGAAAAAGGTAGGCAGGTGAGGCAAAGAGGAAAGACATCCCACATGTGCAATGTGGACAAAGGCATAAAGGCATGGAGCTACTTGATATATTTAACAAGAATCCATCATAGAATATATTATTGGCAGTCAAGTCTGAAGGGGAAGAGGAGTAAAAGAAGTTAGCTGTCTGACTGTGAAGGGCTAAGGAATCAATGCTAAGAGGGTTAGACTTTATTTCATAGACAATCAATTTGTGTAGGTTTTAAATGGTTCTGAGACAACAGGCTTATGTTTTAGAAAATTTATTTCAATTGTCACTGTGTAGACACTATTAACGCTATGTATAAAATAGATAGCTAATGAGAACATACTATCCAGTACAGGGAACTCTACTTCATGCTCTGTGGTGATCTGAATGGAAAGGAAGTCCAAAAGGGAAGGAATATGTGTATTTGTATGGCTGATTCATTTTGCTGTACAGTAGAAACTAACACAATTGTAAAGCAACTATATTGCAATAAGAATTAATTTAAAAATATAGCCACCATGTAAACATTGAGTCTTTAGAAGTTAGACTTCGGCAGTATAAAAGGAAAAGTAAGGGAAGATTTGGGAGATATTTAGGGGTCAGAATCAGCAGAGTGTGTCTGATGTGAAAGTCAAGAAGAGAATTTAGGGTGACTGAGATTTCAGAGCTGGCAGAAGTATCACTTAGTACTTCTGTAGTACAAGTAACAATCCCCTTGTGCTCCAGGATAACAGAGGATTAAACATGGAGGTTTACTTCTCTCCTCTAGAAGGAGTCCAGAGGTGGATGGTTTACGCTGGTATGGCTCCACGGGGTCAGGAGGGATCTACGCCCCTATCTTTCCACTCTATTCTCTTGCTACATAGCTTCCAACCTCAAAAACCTCTTGTTCCAAGATGGATGTGGGCCTCCAGTCATCGTTATGCCCATGTTTCAAGAATGAAGATGGAGAAAAGACCAAAGCACAGAGATGAGCCCCTACATTGGTTTCCTTCAAGAAGTTTTCCTGGAAATGCCAGACAACACTTGTACATCATGTGTCCTCACTTAGTCACATGGCTCTGTTTAAATGCTAGGAAGACTGAGAAATAAGTCATTCTGAACAGTATGGTACCAAATTAAAATGGGACTTTTACTTACAAGGGAGGAAGAGAGGAAGTGTGGTTCTGAGGTTGATACCTGGTATATGGCATATGGTTCATGAGGCTTGCCAAAAAATGATGCCACAAGGAGAAAAACCAGGAAAAATAAAACCTTTGCAGGGTATTAAACAAACAGAGGAAGAGGATCCAATGAGAAGGAAGGACTGGGAGGCAGAAGCAGAATTAGGAGAAATGACATAAAAGAACTCAAAGAAGAGACAATGATCAGAGAATGAGCAGAAGTGCCAGCTATTACAGATTGGTTCAGTAAGATCATAAATCAAAATGTCTACTGGATTTGGTAGGTGGAGGTCATCATTTAGTCGATTTGCTAAAGATCAGTTTTACTGGAGATGTGGGGGCAGATACAGTGGGTTAGAGCATGAACTGAGGATTAGAAAAAAACTGACTGTAGACACACTTTTCAAGAATTTGGTGGGTGTGAGAGAAGGCTGTCGTTATGAGAGAGGCTCCTTTGTTGACCCACTGCTTTAGAAGAGTGATCAATACTTGGATGTGTTATTGGCTGATGAGGAGCTTGTAGGAAAAGAAAAAAAGAGGTTGAAGACACAAGTGAGAGTCCTGAGTCCATCGGCATGTCAGAATAGACATTCTGAAACTGACATAGTTAAAATTCAAGAGTGAAAATTTTCAAAAGAAACTGCTGAACTGACATGAAATTGGGGAACTACAGGGACCTGAAACAACATGAAAGGAGGAACTCTGGCTGATAAATCCACCCCAATTCTGTTTTTTGTCTTGAGGTTTTCTGAACCTTGGTGATACTGGGGTTTCTCTTTTGATGGCTGCGTGGGGTGTGGGGCACAGGACAGGACACCTGGGTCCTGCCCATGCAGCATTCCCAGTGGAAGAAACTTGCATAAATGTGGGACAGCAAAGGCTAAAACTCTGAGTGAACAGAAGATGAATCTTGCCATGCACAAAGAGGTATTTTCCTTCTTCTCTCAACAGTTGCATTGAGTGAAAGTGGATAATACCACTCTGAGAATTTATGAGTACATGCGTGTGGTGTTGGAGAAGACTCTTGAAAGTCCCTTGGACTGCAAGGAGATCCAACCTGTCCATTCTAAAGATCACTCCTGGGTGTTCTTTGGAAGGAATGATGCTAAAGCTGAAACTCCAGTATTTTGGCCACCTCATGCGAAGAGTTGACTCATTGGAAAAGACTCTGATGCTGGGAGGGATTGGGGGCAGGAGGAGAAGGGGATGACAGAAGATGAGATGGCTGGATGGCATCACCGACTCGATGGACGTGAGTCTGAGTGAACTCCGGGAGTTGGTGATGGACAGGGAGGCCTGGCGTGCTGCAATTCATGGGGTCTCAAAGAGTCGGACATGACTGAGTGACTGAACTGAACCTGTTTGCACAACTAGAAGAAGTTAATTTTAAAATAGTCCTTAACTTATAGTGTTTTCCAAGTCGCTGACAAAAGCAATGTAAGTCCTTTCTGAAGGAAATCAGCCCTAAATCAACTCCCAAAGTTTTAGGGAAAATTTGCAGCTCACAGTTACAAGTCAGAAAATACATAAGGACACCAATTCAAGACTTTTGCTTCTGGTCAAGATGGAGCAATGGGGGCCTGAGATAGTCTCCCATCTGAATAACTGAAAAAAATAGAAAGAAAAAAAAACGAAACAACAGTTTTCCAGACTTTGGAATTAGTGAAAGACAGTGATCTCCAACAGATGGGAAACAAGCTAGTTGAGCCCTATGTTTGCTTCAATTACTGCCGGAAAAGAATGCCCAGCCCAGGTGCATGGACGTGAACCCAGGTTGAGGGCAGTGGTTGGCTTGAGGTGAGAAGGTAGAACTGGAGGTCTGGGGAGGTCAAGGTGATGGACGTCACATGGCAACGTACTAGAGAGGGGAGTGCTTAGTTGCTCAGTCATGTCCAACTCTTTGCAACTCTTCGAACTGTAGCCCACAGGCTCCTCTGGGATTTTCCAGGCAAGAATGCAGGAGTGGGTTGCCATTTCCTTCAGGGGATCTTCACGGTCCAGGTATCAAAGCTGCATCTCCTGTGTTACAGGCGGATTCTTTACCCACTGAGCCACCAGGGAAGCCCAGAAGAGGGGAGAGCTGTGCAGAAGGAGGACTCTGGAGGTCTGCAGAGAGTCCTCCTAAAGTTTTCAGATAAGTACTGATCAGTACATACCTGTGAACAAACTACCTGATGCTGGGAAAGGGCCACCTACAATGATTAGAGGATCCAGTCCCCAAGGCTCACACAGCGCTGATAATAGTTCCTGATTCCAGCAGACAGAGTCCAAGCCTTGTAATCCTAGCCATCTGGGAAGGTAGTCAGAAGAGTTTTGCCTCTGTAAAACTGGACACAAAAATGGACACAATTAGTCCAAAAACTTGGACACAATTAGTCCAAGAATGAATGCTTGTGTAGTCTCACACAGCAAAACTCAAAAGCAAGACCAACAGAATCAAACAGTTTCCAAGTAACTTATTATAATTGCACCCCAGAAGATGACTAAGGAAGATTTAATAGTCAAAACCTGGAAATAAATCAATGTCCATCATTGTATAATAAATGTGGTATATCATACAATGCAACACTATTCAGTAATAAAAAGAGAATGCATTATAGATGTACACTGTGGATGCGTCACAATATACTGAGCGAAAGGGGCCAGACCCAAAAGAATACACACTGTGCAATTTCATTTATGTAAACTTCTAGGAAATGCAAGCTAATCATTACTGACAAAAATAAGTGGTTGTTTGGAGATAGGGGTGTGAATTGGCCGGGAAGATTTTTTTTATAATTTAGTTTTTAAATTTTTGGTTGCATTGGATCTGCATTGCTGCCCAAGGGCTACTCTGTAGTTGCAGTGCATGGGCTTTTCATTGCAGCGGCTTCTCTTACTGCAGAGCACATGCTCTAGGCCCGCAGGCTTCAGCAGTTGCAGCACGTGGGCTCTGGAGCACAGGTTCAGTAGTTGTGGCGTACATGCTTTGTTGCTTCACGGCATGTGAGATCTTCCTGGACCAGGGGTCCAACCCATGTCCCCTGCACTGGCAGGTGGATTCTTATCCACTGTGCCACCAGGGAAGCCTGGGCAGGGAAGTTTTGAGTGAGAATTCACAAAGATCCAGAAGAAAATCTGGGGTGGAGGTAATGGATGTGTTCACCATTTTGATTGTGGTGATGCTTCACAGATGTATACAGTGGACCCTTGAACAATACTGGGTTTGAACCTGCATGGGTCTATTTGTTTTTTCAACAGTAAATTCTATAGTACTACACTGATGCATGATTGGTTAAATCCACAGATGGGGAACCATGGACATGGAGAGTCAACTACAAGTTATTGGTGTTTTTCAAACTGAGGGGAAGGTCAGCAGCTGAACCCCTGTGCTGTTCAGGGTCAACTTATACATATGTCAAAATTGATCAAATTGTACATCTTAAATATGTGCAGTTTATTTGATCTCAACTATGCTTCAGTAGTATCTTAAGATAAAACACACACACACACACACAAGGAAAGGATGAGCCACAGATAAGGATCATCAGACATGACAGCTGAAATAATAACTCTTACTACAGAAAGAAACTTAATTTGATAAGGGCAACTACAAAAACATAGAGCAAAAGCACTTTATGATGGAATGTTAAAAGTATTTCCTTTAAGATTAGGAAGAAAACTGAGGTTGACTAGCACCTGAATCCACTGCATATCCAGGCCAGTAGGGTAAAATAGGGAGAAGGCAATGGCACCCCACTCCAGTACTCTTGCCTGGAAAATCCCATGGGCGAAGGAGCCTGGTGGGCTGCAGTCCATGGGGTCGCTAAGAGTCAAACACAACTGAGTGACTTCTCTTTCACTTTTCACTTTCATGCATTGGAGAAGGAAATGGCAACCCACTCCAGTCTTCTTGCCTGGAGAATCCCAGGAATGGCGGAGCCTGGTGGGCTGCCGTCTCTGGGGTCGCACAGAGTTGGACACAACTGAAGCGACTTAGCAGCAGCAGCAGGGTAAAATAGGACAAAGAAATAAAAATTATAAAGACTAGAAAGAAAAAGGATCATTATTGATTTTAAATAATTCTAAAAGTTTCTACAGAAATCGTTTTACTTAATGAGAGTAAGGCAAAGTGGCTAAATATGGTGTCAATATAGGAGAGCCAGATGCATTTCTAATTACTCAGCAGTGATCAGTTAGTTGCCTTTTTATAATGTCAACATAAAGTATAAACTTCTAAGGAATATAAACCCTTTCATGGAGGAAATGATAAAACACTATCGAATATCATTAAAGACAACCTATGTGAAGGGAGAGATATACCATAACCTTGAATAGAAAAACTCAGAGCTGTAAAGTGGCCAGGTTACTCCAGATTTATTGATAGACTCAATATAATTCCAATCCAAATCCAAATGGCTTTTATGAGAAAGTTGAAAAAGCAAGTCTAAAATGATGTGGAAGAGAAACAATTTCCAAAATAGATTAGAAACTTATAAAGAAAAAGAAGTGGTGGGGCTTGCCTTACCAGATTTAGGACTAAAGCTCTAATGATCAAGATACTATATAAACAGATCTGTGGATCAGAATAGACTCTAGAAACAAACCAATCATGCATGCAACTTTGATTCTTGATGAAATCATTGCAGACTGCTGAATAAAGATCAACAATTCAATGCATGTTGATGGGACAATTCATGAAGATTAAGAAATTAAAATGGGTTCACTACCATGCCGAAAATCAGCTTTTAGTGATAGAAGACTTAATTGTGAAAGCACATGCATAGAATGTTTAGAAGACTATGTAATTTAATACAATTTCTTGATATAGAAGGAAATCTTAAGACATTAAACAAAAAGGCAGATCATAGAGGAAAAGATTGATAGATTCAAGCATATCACATAATTTTGGTTCAATAAAAAACACACATTAAAGAAAGTCAAAAGACAAGCCATGGAGTGGGAGGTGATACTGGGAATCATCTCCAACAAATGATCAGCACCTCAAAAATATAGGGACTATATAAGATATAGGTATCCTAATAGATACCCTCTAAAACATCTACTTCTGCTTCATTGACTACACTAAAGCCTTTGACTGTGTGGATCACAACAAACTGGAAAATTCTTAAAGAGATGGAGATACCAGACCACTCTAGTTATCTCCTGAGACTTCTGTATGCAGGTCAAGAAGCAACAGTTAGAACTGGACGTGGAACAACAGACTGGTTCCAAATTAGGAAAGGAGTACGTCAAGGCTGTATATTGTCACCCTGCTTATTTGACTTATATGCAGAGTACATCAATGGGAAATACTGGGCTGGATGAAGCACATGCTGGAATCAAGATTGTGGGAGAACTATCAATAATCTCAGATATACAGATGATACTACCCTTATGGCAGAGAGCAAAGAGGAACTAAAGAGCTTCTTGATGAAGGAGAGTGAAAAAGCTGGCTTCAAACTCAACATTCAAAAAACTAAGATCATGGCATCCAGTGCCATCTCTTCATGACAAATAGATGAGGAAACAATGGAAACAGTGACAGACTATTTTCTTGGGCTCCAGAATGACTGCAGATGGTGACTGCACCCATGAAATTAAAAGATGCTTGCTCCTTGGAGGAAAAGCTATGACCAACCTAGACAGCATATTCAAAAGCAGAGACATTACTTTGCCAACAAAGGTCCATCTAGTCAAAGCTATTGTTTTTCCAGTAGTCATGTATGGATGTGAGAGTTGAACCATAAAGAAGGCTGAATGGAGAAGAATTGATGTTTTTGAACTGTGGTGTTGGGGAAGACTCTTGAGAGTCCCTTGGACTGCAAGGAAATTAACCCTGGATATTCACTGGAAGGACAGATGCTGAAGCTATAATATTTTGGCCACCTAATGAGAAGAGTTGACTCATTAGAAAAAACCCTGATGCTGGGAAAGATTGAAGGCAGGAGGAAAAGGGGACGCCAGAGGACAAGATGATTGGATGGCATCACTGACTCAATGGACATGAGCTTGAGCAAGCTCTGGGAGACTGTGAAGGACAGGGAAGCCTGGTGTGCTGCAGTCCATGGGGTTGCAAAGAATCAGACACGACTGAGCGACTGAATGGCAACAAAAAATCCTAATAGAAAAGTCACCAAAATATATAAACTGGCATTTCATGGGAGAAGAAACACAAATTGTCAACTGGTATAGGAAAATATGCTACAATGAGCTACCATGAAGTTAGAAAACATTTTGTAAAAATACACTTGTCACCAAATTAGGAAGGGCAGGGAACAATGTAATTTACATGTCCTACTGGTCTATTAACTGAGAAAGTGCCATTGGAACATGATCTATCATTACATAGGAAAGTTGAAACATTTACATGCTTTGCAACCCAGCAGTTACCCCTAGATATATGTCATAATGCAGTTTTAATTTTTCTTGATCAAGCTCAGATCACATTGGTGGGTGAACCCGTTCTTTTAAAACAAACAAACAAAAAGAAACCTAGAGAATATGACAGAATTAAACAGAATAGAATAGAAATAATCAGAACGCATTGCTGATAGGTTATGGATCGTTTTGTGGATTTCTTGGATTGCTCATAGTAGGGATTTTTATTCTATTAATTATTTCAGGATATGTTATAAAATGTCTTTAGGAGTTGTGTTAAAATTTCTTGAAAGCCACTAAAAAGATACTTAATATGTGATAGGATGCAATCACAAGAATGTCTAAATAGTATTGCTTATAACAACACAATAAAAATAATATTTGAAAACAGCTCAGATATCCAACAACAGTACTGCAATAAACTGTAGATTAGTCATGTAATGGAATATTCTACAGAAATAAAAATGAAGGAACCTTGAAGATTAGTCATGAAATAAACAAGAAGCAAAAATAAACAGCTATCACTATGCACACCAAAATGGGTAAATCTCAACAGAATATTGGATACAAGAAGTGAGTCACAGAATATAAATTAGTATGGTTCTATTTACACAAAATTTAAACCTAAGCAAAATGTAAGTAATACATTGCTTAAGTCTACATACATACATACACAGGTAGGCATTAAAACCATAAAAAGAAAAGCCAGAGTGAACTCTTGAATGGGAGAGAGAGACAATGGAGATACAGCGCATGTTTGAAGGTACTAGATACTGTTAACCCGAGTGATAAAGCACAGACATGCTTGTATTTTACTGTTTAACCTGAAGAGATATGCTTATGTGCTTCTGAATGCATGCTGCATTTCACAAATTAGAATAATTTAGATATTAGCAAAAGTGAAGTTAATTTGTGGGTAAGATCCTTGAGGCAATGCATTGGGATGGGCTTCGGCACACAAGTGGGCAGAAAGAAGGGTGACTCCTCTTCTGGGAGCAAAGCAGGAAGAAGCAAGGATGAGAGCAGATGCAGTGTGATCTCAGGGGTATGTGTGGAGGGGGGAGGTCCGAGGAGGTGCTTGATGGAATTCAAATCTGATGGGCCCTTTTTAAGAAAGTAGGAGGTGGGGGAGCCTTCTGGGAATGAAAGGGGAGGTTTGTGTAGAAGGGCTGGGGAGGGCAGTGAAGGCTTAGGATGGTCTTGCACAAAGTGGAGCAGCTATGCAACTGAAGACACTTGAAGGCAATTTTCTTGAGTACAAACGTAGAGTCATTTTTAAGACTGTAATAGTTATGAGTTTGTTTTAATGCAAAGGTTTTTTCATTTTAATAGTTTTGCTTTTGTTTTAATGCATATTAATAAAAAACAATTAGCACATCAAACCTAATATTTTATGGATATTACATATAGAAGTGCTGATTAAAAACTGTGACACCCTTTCTAGAAGGGTTAAGGTGGGAAGCTGTCACTATTGTTTAGGTTTGTCTGTAGCCCAGTCTAGCCTGTGGGTATAGGTCCCAGAATAGAGAACAGAATTTTCCTAAGAGCAGCCAAGTATCTGGACCCTGGGGTTGCTTGTGTGGAGTGTTCTAGGGAATGTCTCAGGAAACCAGAGGCCACTGATTCATTAGGGAGGGAAATGAGCAGTTTCCCAGAGGGACTGACTCAATGAGGACCATTCATGTACTCATTCAATAACTATCTACTGAGTGTGTATTAGGGTTGGGGGCCATGTTGGATGCTGGGAATATGATCAAGAGAGACATGGTCCCCACCCTCGTGGAGCTTAAGTGGAAGAGACTTAAGTGAACACGAAAACCATCACTGTTCATTAGAAGTGCCAGGATGAAAAGAGTTAATAATTTGGAGGCAGTACTGGTTTTTGTTCACTGACAAAAGCTCTTCATGTATTTACCATGTTGTTTGTTTAGACTCTCCACAGAGCCAGCTGGTAAGACTGTGGTATGCTCTTATATTAAAAAAAAAAAAATGCTTTCAAATTGCTACTTTCCTAGAAACATCTCAGTTTGCCACTAATCCCAGGCATGCCTGTGGGAATGTTAGAATGCATTGATGGCAGCATCCACAGGCTTTTCCTTAAATGTTAGCAAATTTTTTCAATCCTCTTAAATACTCTGAACAGTGCTGAAGTGATAACTGGATGAGCATGGAAAACAATGAAGGGAAAGAGTCAAGAACTTCAAAGTTCATACTCCTTGAGTTCTTGATAGCCCGATTATACCCAGGTGATGTCAATGGCTTCTTAATGTGAGGTCCTTGGGGTCCTAGAAGGTCAGTGGATACCCTTCAGGGTGGTCCAAAGATTTCTTGATGTTGTATGGAAAAATGTGTAGGTATGGGCCCATAGCTCACATCAGGTTCTCAAAGGACCCACGGCTATAAATCCTTGAAAGTGTTTCCGTGAGTGCTTTCTAGTAGAATATTCACGTATAAGTTTACACAATTGTCCCAGAACGTGAGAAGAACAGCAGAACCCAGGAAACTGGAATTGGGGCCCAGGTCCTCTTATTATCAGCCAAGTGACCTTGTACAAGTCTTGAGCCTCAGTTTACTTATCTATTAAACTGGGGGAAAGAACATGTATAGTTCCTCCTTCCTATAGTTTTCTTGGTAAATGATGAGATGCATGTATAAACTTCCATAGAAAGTTGCAGGTGAAATCAAGAGCAAGCAAGAGGCTTTAGAGAAACGTTTATTCTCCCCACCTGTAGACGGTGTTGAGTTCTTGGTCACTAGAGGGAGCTTTAGGATTCAGGGGAAAGAAAAACTAGTGATGTGTCTCCAGGAAAGCCTGAGACCTCTATGAGGAATTCTTCCAAAAGCTTTTGCCCTTTATAAATAGCCACTTCGGTTTTTTTCTTTTAAAAAATGCAGGTAAATGCCTATAAAAGCAAATGTGACCAGGGCTTATGGCGACACATTTTTCTTTCTACTTTTAAGATTTTTTTTTTTTTTTTTTGATGTGGACCTTTTAAGTTTTATTGGATTTGTTACAATAGTGCTTCTATTTTATGTTTTGCTTTTTTGGCCAAGAGGCAGGTGGGGTCTTAGCTCCCCGACCAGGGACTGAACCCACACCCCCTGCATTGGGTGGTGAAGTCTTAACCAGCAGACTGCCAGGAAGTCCCTACTCAACATTAAGGATTCTGACTTCTCCACAATCAACTGGAAAGTGTTTTTCTTTTTTTTTTTTTTAATGGTAGAAAACTTTCAAGAGGGCCATAGGAAGAAAGTGCTTTTCCCTCAGCAGCAAAGTGACTCATTGTACGTTCTGTGCCATGTGGCCGTGGCTGGTTGAGGATTTTTTACCCAGGCAGGATGGGGAAGTGCATTGTCTAACTTTGGCAGCACTGAGAACTCTGACTCTGGATTTCCTGATGGTGCTCCCTGCAGTTCTTAATTGGTGAGCTTTTCTCCAGGCTGGGGCTAGAGAGAGAGAGAGGACTCTTACTCATTTAAGGAATTTGAGTGTTGGACACCAGAAAACCTAGGATGGCTTGGAGGAGGAGGTACGATAGAGGGAAAGACACTGACCTTACATCTTAAGGGAATCAGAATTTCATTGACTCACTGTGTTTGTGGGACAATTTTTGTCCCCTTTTAGGACCTCAGTTTTTCTCCCTGCTTCTGACCATCCCCACACATACACACCCACACAGCCGGTCTTTCTTCATCAACATGACCAGACTCAGACCCTAGTTCACAAAAAGCAAAGTTTTGTAGGAGTGTGAAACTCTGAGACTTACCTAATTTTTAATCGAGATTTCTTTGGAGAAAGTAGAGTCTTGATATTTCTCTTTCTTGGCAGTTCTTTGGGTTGTTTTTCAGTCTCACAGCAAAACAGATGCCTGCAGAAAACGGTGAACACCATATACACTTGCAGGGAGCCATCTAAAGACTGAATTACTAATATCCATGAGCAAACCTGGCCAATCAAATTGAAAAGTACTGGTCTACTATAATCCTCTGGATTCTGAGATGTACTCACATATTCTGACTTCCCCAACTTTACTTTTTAAAAACAGGGGCATGTCTGTGACTTACATAAGGAATATTCATCATTCCTCCTGAAAAACTTCTGTTAGATCCTCTGTTAGATCTAAAGGCTGCAACCTGTGGCCTTTTGGAATTGAGGAAGGGTTCTAGGAAACTTTACTTTTGTTTTGTATATTTCTATTACCTGGAGGCTTAAAAAGCTCCCCTCCACTGGCACATCCAAGCTCTCACTGTGACTCTTGACATCTCAGGGGTGACCCTCGCCAGAAGACATCCCTCTCTGCTGACAGGGAGGCAGGAGACTGCAGGTTATAAAGGATGAAGCCTTGTTATAGGCTCATTCATTGCAGAATGAATGAGAAACAGCTGCCTTTCCTTGTTGACACCCTTGTTGGAGGTTTTTCTATCCTTTCCACTGAAGTCTAATAACAAGCTGAGACTAATCAGCTGATTTGGGTCAGAACAAACCAGAGTTTCTGCCAGCCCACTTCAAGCACAACTGTACCATGTTAGCAGTGTAGGAAATTTGCTATAACAATATAAGTGGCTTGATCAATGATTCCATTAATGATTACAATAGGAGTAATTTTCTCTCTTTTGTTTCCAGAGGCCACTGTTTCTTCTTAAAGCTTTCAGATAGTGGAGGTCAGAAAGTGGGCAACAGAATCACTGTTTCCTAGTTGCATGAGTACGTGCTAAGTCACTTCAGTCATGTCTGACTCTGTGCAACCCCATGGACTGTAGTCTGCCAGGGTCCTCTGACCATGGGATTCTCCAGCCAAGAATACTGGGGTGGGTTGCTGTACCCTCCTCCAGGGGATCTTCCCCACCCAGGGATTGAACCCCCATCTTTTATGTGTACCTGCACTGACAGGCAGGTTCTTTACCACTAGTGCCACCTGGGAAGCTGCTGTTCCTTAGTTGCTGCTGCTGCCGCTAAGTCACTTCAGTCGTGTCCGACTCTGTGCGACCCCAGAGACGGCAGCCCACCAGGCTCCGCCATCCCTGGGATTCTCCAGGCAAGAAGACTGGAGTGGGTTGCCATTTCCTTCTCCAATGCATGAAAGTGAAAAGTGAAAGTGAAGACACTCAGTCATGTCCGACTCTTAGTGACCCCATGGACTGCAGCCCACCAGGCTCCTTCGCCCATGGGATTTTCCAGGCAAGAGTACTGGAGTGGGGTGCCATTGCCTTTCCTTAGTTGAGGGCTTCTCAAATTTCAAGGTCCATACAAATCACCTGGACTGTTGTACAAGGCAGATTCTGATTCACCAGACCTGGAGAGGGGGATACAAAGGCTGCTGGTCTGTGGACCATGCTGAGTAACAAGGCCCTAGTTAACTTTTATCTCTAGCTCCTGTTTCAAGCTGATGCATCTTAGGAGGAATAAGAAAGCTTATTCTCCTCAGACACTGTCAGAAATAAAGAATGAATAAGTAATGATTTCAAACCCCCTGAGTAATCATGAGGTCACAGATTCCATCTTCTGATTTAAAAGTTAAGTTTGGAAAACCACGACTTGGAATTCTAATTTCTTGCAAAGCAAAATATTGACATTAGATTCGTAGTGTGCACAAACACAGAAAACAGAATCCAAGCGGATCTGATTTTTCTCATGAGATGGCAAAGCTACTGTTTATTTGAGGTTATTATTTTTTTTTATTGGCAAGCATTAGGCTCTGTACTTCATTTAAGTAAGAATCTGGTGGGCACTGCCTGAGGGTTTGTAGACTAATTTCTCTGACTCTAAATCAAATGTGTACTTCATCTTTATCCTCACTACCAGGAGTCCAGTCTAATTATTGCTTCTGCAGAGGAATGAATTTTCTTCAGGCGGGAAGGAATTTCAGGTTTGTCTTGAATATTCCCTGGAGAGCTCCTTTTAGGAATTAACTTTCCTGAGTTTTTAGACCTTCAGTCTGGATCTGCTAACATTTCCACAATTTCTCCTTTCTTGGTTAAACTGTAAGTTTATTGTAACTGGAGGCCATACCTTCTATTTTATAGGGCTGGGAAATTGGGAGGAAACTTTAAATTCATTGATTCTAATTTCCACTTTAAAATCTGAATTTCTACAAGCCAACCTCTGCTTGAGACACATTTGATGATGGGAATCATAATACTTTGTAGCCTATACTTTGAACATTTCTTACTATTAAGATGCCTCTGCTGATATTGGATCAAGTCACCTCCCAGTGGCTTTTACCTGCTAACCCAGTTTTACTCACTGGGAATAATTCCTTTGTCTTGAATAGAATATGAACACAGTACAGACTGCTGGGCAGCTGGATTGCTCAGGCTGGGGGTTTGGTGGTTCTCTTTTCCTGTGATAGTTCTTCCTACAGAAGGGTAGTCTCCAGCTCCTGACTTGAGGAATAAACCTGGGGAGAGGTCCAGAGATTGGGTGGGCTGCGGTATAACAGGGTAGTCACTGCTTATCAGGACTTTAGTTCATTTCACTACAGGGGCTTAAGATTTCCTGCATTTCTTTCTTAAATGCAGCCCGACTTAAGCCTGAAATGAAATACAGGGTGAGGATTCATGATGACTCATGAATTTTTACACAATCAGATCATTCAGTAGGAATCTTAGAAATGGCTCGTTTCCAAAATATTTATCTTTTCTTGAGTTCTCACCTAAAGCAAAGTTTTTATATTGGCAAAGTTAGACTCCAGTCTTCTCTTCCAAGCCCCCTTTCAGCACCATTCTACCCTTTTAATTGTATGGTCCACAGGTGACTTAATCTCCAAAGTGTCCCCTTTGCAGTATTTTCTATGCCTTGAGCCATTCATTACCTCTTTCTGGCCCTTTTCCCTCATCGAAACTTACCTGTCCTCTGTCTGGTTCTCTCAGCAGCCAGCTCTATCCAATGCGACCCTGGCCATTAATGAGTTTTGGTCCCCTTAAGAAATCCTTTATAATGTGTAAAATAGCTCTTGCTTTATCTGCCTGCCTCAGCTTCACAATTTGTGTGTGTGTGTGTTTTTTTAAAATATTTATTTATTTGGCTGTTTGGAGTCTTAGTTGTGGCACATGGCCACAGTAGTTGCGGTACACAGGCTTAGTTGCCCTGTGGCTTATAGGGTCCTAGTTCTCCGACCAGAGATCACATTGGAACGCAGATTCTTAACCACTGGACCACAGGAAAGTCCTCATAATTTCTTAATCTAGTCAAACATATGTCTTGAAAAGGCCCTTAGGTGGTGGCTTTTTAGTGGGGAGGGATAGGCATCAGGATAAGACCACGGATGAGACTGGTTTGGTCTGTGGGCTCTGAAGTGCAAATTCACTTTGTGTGAATTTGTGCAGATTGCCCATGTCCTCTTCATACGGAACTGGTTCTGTTCTCCTTAAATAATAACAACAATAGCTCTTATTGCATGGGATGATTAATTATAGTTACTCACTATGCTTCAACTACTGTGCCTATTGTTGGCACAAGTACTGTGCCAACTGTTGTTGTTCAGTCACCAAGTCATGCCTGCCTCTTTGCAACCCCATGAACTGCAGCATGCCAGGCTTCCCTCTCCTTCACTATCTCCCTCAGTTTGCTCAAACTCATGTTTGTTGAGTCAGTGATACCATCCAGCCATCTCATCCTCTGTCTCTCCTCTTCTCCTCTTGCCCTCAATCTTTCCCAGCATCAGGGTCTTTTCCAATGAGTCTGCTCTTTGCATCACGTGGCCAAAGTACTGGAGCTTCTGCTTCAGCATCAGTTCCTTCCAGTGAATGTTCAGGGTTGATTTCTTTTAGGATGGACTGGTTTGATCTCCTTGCTGTCCAAGGGACTCTCAAGAATCTTCTCCAGCTCTACAGTTCAAAGAATTGATGCTTTTGAATTGTGGTGCTGGAGAAGACTGTGCCTATGGCCTAACAGATTTCTCATTTAATGTTTATAACAACCCTGTGATGTAGGAAGAATTCTTTTCATCACTCTGTTGATGAATAGACTGGAGTTCAGAGAGGTTAGGTGGTTTGCCTCACCTCACACAGCAACTACACAGTGGCAGAGATAGGGTTCAAAGCAAGGTCTGTCTGACCAAGGTTCATGCTCTTAACTGTGCAGCTTTCGTTTCTCTGCTCAACCAACAGACCAGAAACTTAAGATCAGGGAGCTTCCTCAGACAAGCCTGCTGTGCTTACCTTAACTGTAACCTTTCTACTTCACCTGAGTGTGAAAAAACTACCACTTTGCTCATCCCTATCTTCTCAGCTCTCACGCCTTGCTTTCCTATGCTGAGAAAAGCTGCTTCTGGCTTCTGCATGCACGAGAGTAATAAGTATTTGTTATTTAATTACAAGGATTTATGATGGAATGAGAGGAGGGATACTAACACATCCCATCTGGGGCCAATTAAGAAGAACTGAGTTCCTGAGTATATGTGGTTTTTCTTTTCTTTTTTTTTTCAGAAGAGGAGCGGTTCCAGCCAGGCTTTGGCGCACAAAGCATGGCATGGTTTAATAGAAGTCGGGTGACTGAGACATCTTGATGCGATTTCTGAGAAAGCCAGATGGTTCATCACCTTTAATGAGTGGGAAACCTTTAATGAGTGGGAAGCAAAGTTGCCTGCAGGGTCAGCCATGGGCAGGTGGATTTATACCTGTGCCTGGGTTTTGTTCCGTTTTTTTAAAGAAGGGCATTCGCGTGAAAGTTGCCTTTTGGAACAGAGAGAATACAAAGATGCCAAAATACTGCTTTCAGGATAAATGCATCAGTTTGCAAAAACTCCCAGGGTTTCCTGGAGTGGCCACCCACAGAGGAAGCAGCATCTGGTTGTCATGCTGTCACAATGGGGGAGAGCATTCCTTGGGCACAGGGCAAAACAGAATGTTCCTCGGAACTGGATGGAAGACACGTAGTAAGAACTGAAGCCAGGAGGCAGCAGACCACCCCAGGCCCCTGGGAAAACACTGCGCTGAGTAAGGTCATAGACTCTAGGTACATCCACACTTGTCTTGTGACACCTTAGCAATTTTGAAACAGACCTAACATATAAATCAGAAAAATATGCATCTCTAGAGAGATTGTTGAATGTTTTCAGGACATGAGGAGAATACATTTTTTTAAAGAATAATAAACATCTACATCTTTGGAAATATATTTAGCTGAAATATAAATATGTATACATTTCCCTGAAAGATAATTTTCATTCATTCGTTCATTCACTCATCAAATGTTTACCCAGTGTCTCCTATGTGCCACGACCTGTGCTATGTGCTTGAGATACAAAAAAGAGCAAGTGACGGTCTCAACAGTCAGGAGGGTCACAGACCAATAGGAAAGGCTCATAGAAAGAAAATAACTGCAGTTTGCATGCTTACAGGAACCCCAGAAAGGTTACTGAACTACCCTGCAGGCAACCACGGAAACCTCCTAGAGGAAGTGTCACCTGAATTGGGTTTTGCAGTGCAGTCAAGAGTTATCCTCCAAAAACCTTTATTTGCATCATATTCCTTTGCCTTTCTAACCAGGGAAGGAATGAAAAGGTTAAGCAGATGTTGTGTTGGGGTAAGAAGATAAAGGGGTATTAAGTAAAGAATAGCAATTTCAACATCCAAATTGGAACGTTGGAGGAAGAAAGCAGGCCATGGCAGGCTCTGGCTTCAGATGACTAAAACTGGGATCTCTACCTCATCCTAAGTGTGTGGACCTGAGCAGATTGCTTAGCATCTTCAGGTCCAGTCGCTCATAAGGTTTCTATGTTCAGTTAAAGAACATGTGTAAAGCATTTGTTCAGGCCCTGGCTTATTTAAATGTGTAGCCTGCCAGACTCCTCTGTCCATGGAATTCTCCAGGCAAGAATACTGGAGTGGGTAGCCATTCCTTTCTCCAGGGGATCTTCCTGACCCAGGGATCAGTCGTGTATCTCCTGCATTGGCAGGCATGTTCATTACCACTGAGCCACCGTGAAAGCCCCATTTAAATGTTAATAAATGTCAATTTGTTATTAATTCTGTTGCTTCATCAGAAGTATTCTTTCACTGATTAACCTTCTGAGCTTTCTGAAGCTCCTATGTCTAGTTTTTGCCTCCAGAGAAAAACAGAGGGACAGGGAAAACATAAAGAAAAAAAAATTAGGGTGTGATAGTAATTATTATCCTCTTTTTTGGAGGTGATAGACTAAAAAAAATCCTCCAAATGAGAGGAATACAGTTCTCTTTTCTCTATCCTATCAGAAATCCTGCTTTCAGCCTACTGATCATAGAAAGGCAAAAGTGTTATTGACACACAGTTATAAAATATAATTAAGACAACTTCTAGTTCTGCTGACACTAGTAGATAACCTAACATCCTTCCAATGGAAAAGTCTTAAAAGCACTAGTTACAGTAAATAAAGTCCTAAGGGGGAGAAGAGGGCGGAGCTGTGAAAACCAAAGGAGAAAGATTATGGGCTGATGCTGTGGCTACGTGTAGGGAGGTAGGGATGGGAGAGGAGCCCATGGTGAGCCTGCCTGAGCTGAAGCACTGGAACTAATTCCCTTTCCTAAAGCTGAAACTGCCAAAGAGTTATACTGTCACTCAAAGGAACTAGAGAAAAATCAGCCCTCAGTACAGAAAAATGACAAGGAAGAGAGGCCTATCGCACATGGGTTTAGAACTTGAATCTATCAATATGAGTGGTCCTGGATGTGCCTGCCACACCTGCCCAGCTGAGACATCACTATGTGAAGTGACCTCAAGCCAGTGATACCCCAGGCAGTGGTAACTTCAGAAGCAACCACTTTGACAAATAGATTTTAAGACAAAATGCGTTATTAAAGAAGTTAACTTTATATTCAAACATAAATAATTCACCCCTTGTTTGCACATAATTTAATGCAGAAATCAATTGATTTATAAAGGAAAACTTAAAAATCTGTAGGTTTTAGGTTTATAAAAACATCTCTCAGTAATTGATAGATTTAAAGTCAGAAACTAGTAAAGATATTGAAGGTTTGAACAACTGCTATGTTGCTTCAGTCATGTCCAACTCTGCGCAACTCTATGGACTGTAGTCTGTCAGGCTACTCCATCCATGGGATTCTCCAGGCAAGAATACTGGGGTGGGTTGCTGTGACCTCCTCCAGGGGATCTTCCCGACTCAGGGATCGAACCCTCAACTCTTAACGTCTACCTGCACTGGCAGGTGGGTTCTTTACCACTAGCACCACCAGGGAAGCTGCTGTTCCCTAGTTGAGGGCTTCTCAAATTTCAAGGTCCATACAAATCACCTGGACCGTGTTACAAGGCAGGTTCTGGTTCTGACCCAGCGATTGAACCCGTGTCTGTTATGTCTCCTGCATTGGCAGGCAGGATCTTTACCACTAGCCCCACACATATATGACCCCAGAACCAGTGGTTTTCTAGCCCACAAAGGAAATCTCATCAAATACCAAAGACAATATATTCTCTGACCATTCTCCAATAAGGTATAAACTTGAAAAAAAAGGATACTTGGAACTACTCTATACATTTGAAAATCATAAAGACAGAAGGAAAAACATTTCTGTAGACTATGGTAGATGCAAGAGTCAGATTAGTGTAAATTACGCCACAATAATGCACAGACCTAAAATATCTCAAGATCTTAAAACAATGGAGGTTTACTTCCCATTTATGATACATTTCTAGTATAAGTCAGCTGGGAGCTCTGTTTCCCGTTTTCCTCACTCTGAGACCCAAGCTGACTGAGCTTCTGCCACCTGGCATAGAATCAGTTGCTTTAGTGGAGGGGAGAGTATGTGACTTAAAATTTTCTGCCCCAAAATGACACCCCTTATTTCCACTCATCTTATGTTGGCCAAAGGACCTCCATTGCCATGGCTGCCTTTGGGGTAGGGACCTGACCAAAGAGGAGAGCTGGACATGTCAGTAACCAGCACTAATGATTCCACAAAGAGGAAATAATCATGACAATGAGGAACATTTACACCTAAAAAACTGAAAATGTAACCATATGAAAGCTTGTGGGATGTAGCTAAAGCAGTACTTAGAGTAAAATGTATAACCTGAAAGGATCATATTAGAAAACGAGACTAACAATGAAGGAACTAAGCATCCATTCAAGAAAATACCTTCTGCCAAGAATAATGGAAAAAAAGTAATAAAGAGGAAATGCATTAATGAAAGTCACAGAAAACAAACACAACACAGAGAACTTAAACTCTACCTTATTGTGTTCCTCCAAAGCACACTCTGAGTTGAAGACGAGTGTGTCCTTGATTTACTGTGGAAATGCACCCGAGAAGAATGTGAGGGAGCAGTGAAAATCAGTCAGGGGAAAAGAAGCTAAACAAGGGTGTAATCTCAGTCCAGCTTCCACAGAAAACAGCTTCAGCCTTATTCCACGGTGGGCTTCAGAAGGATGAATTATGCTCCAGAGCCACTTTTCTTGGTTGGGGGTGAGGGAGGGGTTGTGATTCCATATTCCCACAACTGTCAGTTATTGGCTAAGGGTTAACTGGAGTGGATTTGGGTTCCCAGACACTTTGGTTGCTCTACATAGGTGGGCAAAGTGGCTCTAGCAGCCTGAGGACAGTCCTCTGAGGAAGAGTTTTAGCTGCTGGTCTGGTGGCTCAGATGGTAAAGAATACGCCTGCAATGTAGGAGACTCAGGTTCTATCCCTGGGTCAGGAAGATCTCCTGGAGAAGGAAATGGCAATGGCAACCCATTCCAGTATTCTTGCCTGGAGGATTCCATGGACAGAAGCCCCTGGTGGGCTATAGTCTATGGGTCGCAAAGAGTCAAACATGACTGAGCAACTAAACACAGCACATTGGAAGCAAAACCACCCTGAATCTAGAAGAGGGCTTAAAGGACCCTACTGAATCTGGGTGGAGCACAGTGTTCAGTCCAACTGATGCTTTGAAATAAAAACTAATTTAGCAAAACCTAAAAAAAAAAATTGCCAACAATATTAGAAATGAAAAAGGAGTTATAACTACAGATATCATAAAGGTAAAAAGAGGATATTATGCCTATAAATTTGAAAAGACAGAAATTTCAAATAGAAAAATATGACAGCAAATTTCAAATAGAAAATGACATAAAAACTATCTCAAGGAAAAATGGAAACAGGAGTACAAACTTCACGAGTAAAGAAATGGAACTAGTCACTGAAAGTTAACCTGCTAACCCTCCATAAGACCAGATGAGTTGGACTAATCATTTAATGAACAGATAATTGCACACTAATGACAATTTTACTTTGGCCACCTCATGCGAAGAGTTGACTCATTGGAAAAGACTCTGATGCTGGGAGGGATTGGGGGCAGGAGGAGAAGGGGACGACAGAGGATGAGATGGCTGGACGGCATCACTGCCTCGATGGACGTGAATCTGAGTGAACTCTGGGAGTAGGTGATGGACAGGGAGGCCTGGCGTGCTGCAATTCATGGGGTCGCAAAGAGTCGGACATGACTGAGCCACTGAACTGAAGTGAACTGAACAATTTTATCAAAGAATAGGAGGAAAGGGAACATTTTCCAACTCAAACAGAGTATAAGAAAAGATTATAAACCAGCTACAATATTTAGTTGGTTAAAAAGTTCATTTGGGTTTTCCCATAACTTATGGAAAACCCAAATGAAATTTTTGGCCAGTCCAATAAATGTGCTTATAAGCAGAATACTAGAATATTAATAAACCTATTAAAATAAAAGTGGATTTATCATAGGAATGCAAAGATGAGTTGATATTAAAAAGATGAAAGGGGAAAAATATCAACAGGGTTTGATAAAATTCAATACCTATCCAGGATTAAAAACTTAGGAAAATAGAAGTAGAAGGAAACTTGCTCAATTAATAAGGGCATGTACTAAAAATCTACAGCAAACATTTTTTAAGGATGACATGGTAAAATCTTTTGCTTTAGAATCAGAGATACGACAAAGACTCTTTCTGTTAATCAGGGTAAAAAGGCAAGAGAAGTGGAGAAACATACCTGGTTCATTGATGTGATAACACAGTATCAAGAAGATATCAATTCCCCCAAATTAACTTGTAAACTATAGCAAAAATCTCAATAGAGTTTTTCCTGGAACTTAATCAAGTCATCCTAAAATTGATATAAATTTTGGTATAAAAAATAGACAAGATTGGTGAGGAAGGTGTTGGAATTCTTCCATCGGATATAAGCTTGCTAGAAAGCTGTAGCAATTAAGATTGTATAGTGTCATGATAGGAATAAACAGAACAGAGCCCAGAAGCCAACCCACACAGATACGTAAACCTGACATACAAAGAATGTGACATTATTGGTGTGGAAATGATGGTGGTACTAGGAATAAGTGTTACTAGGAAAATTGGTTATCCTTTTGGGAAAAATATATTTGTTTCCTACTCAACATGTTCCAAAGTAGATTCATGATAAGTTATAAGCCTAAATATGAAAATTGAACACTGGAACTTTGTAGAAGAAAATATAGGAGAAATGTTTTTATTTGGGGGATTTTTAAAATTCTTGAACAATGCTTTGATTTTTTGATTTCCTAGCAAGAGAAAGAAAGATGAAAAGACTGATAAACATGATTCCATTAAAATAAAAATGTCTATAGAATTTCTGGCTGTTAATAGCAATCCCTATTTGTGAGGATTAAATATATTAATTAACATGAGAAGTAATTACACTTGAACATATGGCACTACAAAATATTTGTATAAAATATTTCTTTTTTAGGGTGTTTTCCCCATGATAATTACAATAAAGCTAGCTTTACCATGTAGTTTTTTCTCTTTAAGACACATCTGGATATATAGCAAATGATGTAACTAAAGGAAGAGAATATTACCCAAAAACTACCTGAAAATGTGTATTTCATTCTTAGGCAAGCTTGGCAATTGTTTTAATCTCTTCCATGGGAACCAGTCTTCATCTGCATGAACTCTGTAGCTTGTGGTCTTTTCTTGGTAACGTTAACATGAAGCAAATTCCTCTGGGTAACTTGCTTTGTGCGCCCAGAATACAACTATTGAGAATGTAACAGTTGGCAGCCCTTTAGTGGGTCTGAGATTGCTTTACTACTGGGGCCTGAACTGGTTAATGTGGGATCCAGGAGCCTTCTGTGTATTCACTTTTGACCCCAAGTCATCATTTTATGTTCCCATCTGGGCCCTTCCACATTTATCTCTTGCAGGCTGCTGAAATCAACAACTGAACTTGCATTCCTGCTTCTATGTTAGACTGCACCAAAATATTGCCATAATCAGAAGAGAAACATTTGTAGAAGCTCTGGGAGTCTTAGATATTAATCATCTGACAGATAAAAATCAGGAGATTCTGGGCTTGTGTTGATTCCAGAGGTGAAGGGTGGTCTTTTTAAAAAGAAAAAAACAGTCATTCCTCAAAAGGATATTATTTCTGGCCCCTTGGCCGAGTCCAAGTTTCAAAAGGCAGTCTCGCTAAACCCAAGTTCTTCTGCATTACAAATAAACTAGCATTACCATGCACCCTATAAGCAGCAGCAAGAGCTGTTTTTGCTTCAACCCATAGCACAGTTCAGAAGGTCAGACGTGACCACAGTATCTCCTGTTATTTCAGGGCTCACATGTGTTTGCCTTGGCGCCATTTCCCTGGCATTCGGTTTCCGTTATTTTTCCATGGGTTTGGCTTGCAGAAATCAAAGAAGCAGATTTTTGAAAATAAGTGAAGTTCAGACAGATGAAGTATTCTGAACTGGTGGTGACTGGACCCAGTGGGAGGCAATACATGCCTCCCTGTTCACATCCAGTAGCATGGTCCTGACCCTGAATACGGCAAACGTGAGTGATAGTGAAGGTGGAGGCTGCTGCACTCCGCAGTGCTGGCCAGAGCCTCCTCCTCACTCTCCAGCCAGACTCCAGTGACGCTCAGCTGTCTCCCTTCAGGGTACCTGTTGAGGCTGGAGCTAAATACTCAGGAGAGTGGAGGGTCTCCCTCGATGAGCCATTGTCCATTTTAGCCTCAGTGACAGCTGCTTGTTGTTAGTGGGAAGATAATGAGATTGGCCTATTGCTTTGGCTTGTTTTTGTTGCTGCTGGGAGCTCTCTGCAGAATGTGTCTGTGAAGCAGACACTCCTGCTGTATAAAACACAGTTAAGATCACGACTGTGGGGTTAAACTGATAGCAGGGTCTTCAGGGCCTGTAGCTACCATAGAGTAGAAGATATGGTAGGTGGATGGCTGAAGCCTGGGTAATGCAGTGGCTCCCAAGCTTGTTTGCCCACTGAGGTCACTTGGAAAGTTTCAAAAACTATGCATCATGTGCTCTACCTCAAGTGTGTGTGTATGCTCAGTTGTGAGGACTGACCCGATGGGCCTCCATCCATGGGATTTCCCAGGTGAGAATGCTGGAGTGGGGTGCCATTTCCTCCTCCAGGGGCTCTTCCTGACCCAGGGATCTAACCTGTCTTTCCTGTGACTTCTGCGTTGGCTGGAGTATTACTTTACCACTTGAGCCACCTTGGGAAGACGTTGTCATTCAATTTGTTTGCAGACTCACCAGGATTTTGGCAGTTTTTAAAGGTCCCTAGGAGACTTGGGAACCACTGATGTGGTAGCAAAAGCCCAAATGTTGAAGTTGCACAACCTTGGTTTGAGTCTCAACTCCAAAATTTAAGGGCTGTTTGACTTTGGCCAAGCCATGGAACAGTTCCAAGTCTCAGATTTCTCATTTTCAATATGGGGATGATCTTTTCTCCCTTATGTAGCTGTTACAGTGAGTATGAATATGTGATGTTTTTAATACCAAAAATGTTACATTAGTAGTCAGAGATTTGGGTAGCGGTGCAAGTCCCGTCATCTCCTAGGCCATGCAGTGGAGTGTTAATAGTTTGGGCTCTGAATCCTGGCTCCACTGTTTGACCTTGGGCAAATGTCTTTGCCTCTAGATCTTCATTCCCCTTGTTGATAAAATGGGGGGTTGTTCTTACTTTATAGGGTTGATATGAGGTTTAAATGACAGATACACTTAGCATTTATGTTAGACAATATGAAATTACTATTTTGTAGCTTTAAAGCGGTAGAATATCAGCATTTTCTTGTGTTTAACCTAATACTGGGTTTTCAAAAATGTTAGTAATTATTATTACTATTAATCAATATGACCTGGAGACAATTATTTCAGAGTAGCTCAGTTTCCCCATCCATAAAATGAACACATTTAGAGTTTGCTTCTTCACAGAATTGATACCAGATTTCAGCGAAATGATGTTTGTGAAATCACTTTGAAGATTATTAAATATGAATAAATCATGATAACAAAAACATTCTTGGAAACTGGGCATCTCCTGTATGTAATAGTATATATTTAGTTAAAGGGGTGTGACTGAACAGTGTGAAACTTAGGAAGGGAACTGAGTCATATGGAGAATGCCTTGTCCTTTGGAATTCAGACAAAATTACTTTTTAACGCCTACTCCAAGTTTACTCCCACTCCAGCCTTGTGGGGAGCAGAGAGCAGTGAACCCCACGGCTCCTGCTATGGACCAACTTGCCTTATTATTGAGGAGAGGTGTGGCCCTATCTGTGCAGGAATATCTGCCACATGACACCTCCCCCATGCCAGACTCTGCTGAAGTTCCTTACACACATGGCCTCATCTATTCTTGGTGAGATCCCTAGTTTCGCAAGGGAGGAAATTATTATCCCAATTTTTCACGGATGAGGAGATGGGGGCACAGAGAGATTAAATAACCTGTCCAAAGTCACACAGGTGTAATAGTAAAAGACATTTGAGAAACAGGGATTGTGGAAAACATTTGTGGTGATGAATACATTCAAAATCACATCAAATTATAACTAATAACAAACTATTTTATCTAGAGCTCTTCTGTGCTTTTCTACCTTTCACTTTTTCTTTTGGCCTTGCCGTGTGGCATGCGCAGTCTGAGTTCCCTGACCAGATCAAACCCAGGGCCCCTGCATTGCGAGTGTGGGATCTTAAACTCCTCAGCGTAAGCCATGCAATATTTTCTACAAGAAATATATCTAGGTGCTGATTAAAAAGCTTACTTTAACATTCCTTGTAGAAAATGTCTCCTGGCTTATGCTGAGTATGGCTTGCTCCTAGTTTTTGGGTTTTGACCTCATTTTCATCCCTGACACTGGGTGGCCTTGGGCGGGAAAAATAGCTTCTTCGTGTCTGTAGTTTCTCCACCTATAACATGGGTCTAATAATGCCTCCCTTGAAAGCATGTTGTGGAGACTAATTATCATAATGTCAGTTTTTTTGTGTGTGCCTCTGATGCAGACAAAACCCAAAGGGCCACCCAGACTTCAGCCCTGTGGTAAAAGCTTGGTTTCTCTTGGATGGAGACAAGAGTATTGCTTCTTGGTGGGCTTCCAGACCCTCTCACTGTCTTCTCTTTGCATAGGGCAGCGCCGGGTCTCTTCTTTCACACACAGCATTACTTGGAGTAAGTTACCATAAATACCCTGTGGTCAAGGAGTAAGTGATACCGCTTATTACAAAGTTATGTGAGAAGCGGTTTCAACTAGCAGGGATCATGGAGGCAGTGACGGTGTCACTTGATGTGCTCGCTCGTGATCCAGTGAGGAGAATTCTGTTCCACTGAGGAAATGCTTACAAAGGACCAGCTTTATTTCATGGCAGTAACAGTGGCTCCTGTGATGCATGGTCCAGCAGCATAGGTATTACTCAGGAGCACGTCAGAAAAGCAGAATCTCAGGTCCACACACCAAGACTACTGCCTCAGATTCTGCATTCTAACAGAATCCACAGGTGATTGGAAGGCTCATTAAAGCCTGAGAAGTACCTCTCTCCTCTTGGAACTGTAACAGTGATGACACGCTTTGTGGTGGAGCTGGGAATCCATCCGGTCAAGGTTGATTAGGCTCCAAAGCTCAGGTTCTCCTCTCTCTACTGCTCTGCCTCCTCTCAAGCGATGCAGATAGGGTTTGATTTATTGCTGAAATGCAATCTGACCTTCCAGGAAGAGGTCTGGCCATGGCTACTATAGTGGGGTATATACTCCTCAGTTCAGGAAACTTCTAGATAAAAGCAGCTTTTATCACAGTATTTATAATTTTGTTACATGTGTGATTGTAACAAATCACTTTTTTTTTAAGCTCAAGATATTTCCTTGCCTGAAAAATAAAATTGAGAAAGCAATTTGGGAAAGGGGATGGAGGGAGGAAGTAGAGAAAAAAAGAAAGGAGAAAAAAGAGCACAAAGGAAAGAAAAAGTAATCCTTTGAGGGAACCCAATTTTTCAGACTAGTTATCCATCCTGATTGTGGAGGTGAATGAAATTTTTGTTAATCTTTAAGGGCTGAGGTTTTAATTAAAAAACGTTTTTTAAATGAGGATTTTTTGAAATAATTGAACAGTATCAGTGAAAGAGTATGCCAAAGCAGTGTTTTCCTTTTTTTCCCTTCCCTTTGAGCTCATTTTTAGACCATTAAAATGACCAAACCAGGATGCTGCTGCTGCTGCTGCTGCTAAGTCGCTTCAGTCATGTCTGACTCTGTGTGACCCCATAGACGGCAGCCCACCAGGCTCCCTTGCCCCTGGGATTCTCTAGTCAAGAACACTGGAGTGGGTTGCCATTTCCTTCTCCAATGCATGAAAGTGAAAAGTGAAAGTGAAGTAGCTCAGTCGAGTCTGACTCTTATTGACCTCATGGACTGCAGCCTACCAGTCTCCTCTGTCCATGGGATTTTCCAGGCAAGAGTACTGGAATGGGTTGCCATTGCCTTCTCCCCAAACCAGGATGAAGTACCAATAAATATTTATATCATTGTGACTTGATTTTGATTGCCATTTTCAAGCAGTTGCCCATTACTGTGACATTTATTCCTTTTTTAAGATAACATACTATGGCCAGAATGATCTCTGAAAAGTGCAAATTTGAACTCCTAATGAATTACTTTATCTAGACTTTTGATCGTCAATTGTTGTTGTTCAGTTGCGAAGTTGGGTCTGACTCTTTGCGACCCCATGAACTGCCGCACCCCAGGCTTCCCTGTCCTTCACTACCTCCCAGAATTTGCTCAAACTCATGTTTATTGAGTTGGTGATGCCATCCAACCATCTCATCCTCTGTCACCCTCTTCTCCTCCTGCCCTCAATCTTTCCCAACATCAGAGTCTTTTCTAATGAATTGGCTCTTTGCGTCAGGTGGCCAAAGTATTGGAGCTTCAGCTTTAGCATCAGTTCTTCCAATGCATATTCAGTGTTGATTTCCTTTAGGATTTACTGGTTTGACCTCCTTGCTGTCCAAGGGACTCTCAAGAGTCTTCTCCAGCACCACAATTTATCAATGGCTGTTACTATAAAAAGACAAGAAATCAGGAATTATATTCCTTCCATTGGTAGTATAGAACCACCTAGGAAATATTCTTACTAAAAGATAGGAGATGAATCTCATCAAAATTTTGTATCTAACTACCAGTGTACAGGAAACATAGAGGTCACAACTGTCACCTGGGTCTTTTGGAATTCTTGCTCTTGGGTTGATCTGTCTTGGAATCCAGCTGCCATGCAGCAAGAAGCTCCAGACACATGGAAAAGCTACACATAGTCACTTTGGTTGACAGCCCCAGCTGAGCTCCCAGCTGGTAGCTGTCACTCGCTGTCAGCACATGAATGTCCAGACATCTTGGACAACCAGCTGACACAGGACCACAATTGCATGAGAGACCCCTGACGTGCACTGCTCAACTGATCCCTGTTAACACAGAGAACCAAGAGAGTTAATTATAACTGTCTTGAGGCACTAAGTTTCGGAATGATCTGTTAAGTAGTGTTAGGGATGGAATGTCCCCCCTGCCCAGATTCCTATGTTGAAGCCCTATGCCCCAGTGTGATGGTATTAGGAGATGGGGCCTTTGGCTATAAATAGGTTTAGATGAATTCATGAAAGGTGGGGTCCCCATGAGGGGACTGGTGTTCTCATAAGAGGAAGAAGAGAAACAACAAAGTCCTAGTGTATAGCACAGCGAACTATATTCAATATCCTGTGATAAACTATATGGAAAAGAATATATTAAAAAAGAATGTATATATATATGTGTGTGTGTGTGCGTGTGTGTGTGACTGGATCACTTTGCTGTACAGCAGAAATTAACACAACATTGAAAATCAATTATGCTTCAATAGAAAAAAGAAGAGAAGAGAGACCAGACTCCTTCCTTCTCTCTGCCATGTGAAGACACAGCAAGAAGGCAACTGAGGTTCTCACCAGGAACCAAATTTGCTGACACCTTGACTTTGGACTTCCTAGCCTCCAGAATTCTGAGAAATAAATGTCTGTTTAAACACCCCATCTACAATATTTTGTTAGATAGCAGCCCCATCTGACTAAAGCAAATGGCAGCAATCATATCAGTACTCAGTGCTCCATTGGCTGTGGAAGACGGGGCAAAATGAGGAATTTAAGATCACCCCAGATTTTGGTCTTGGGAGAGTGTGTGACCCATGGTCCTATTCACTGAGCTAGCAAACTTGGGCTGCTGCTGCTGCTAAGTCACGTCAGTCATGTCCGACTCTGTGTGACCCCATAGACGGCAGCCCACCAGGCTCCCCCGTCCCTGGGATTCTCCAGGCAAGAACCCTGGAGTGGGTTGCCATTTCCTTCTCCAATGCATGAAAGTGAAAAGCGAAAGGGAAGTCGCTCAGTCGTGTCTGACTCTTCACGACCCCATGGACTGCAGCCTACCAGCCTCCTCCGTCCATGGGATTTTCCAGGCAAGAGTACTGGAGTGGGGTGCCATTGCCTTCTCCAAGCAAACCTGGGAGGAGGAACAAATTGGGGATGGAAAGTGTTAGTCACTCAGTTGTGTCTGCCTCTTTGTGACCCCATGGATTATAGCCCACCAGGCTCTCTGTCCATGGAATTCTCCAGGAAAGAATACTGGAGTGGGTTGCCATTTCCTTCTCCAGGGGATCTTCCCAACTCAGGGGTCGAACCTGGTCTCTTGCATTGCTGACAGATACTTTACCAGGATGGGAGGGGAGGAAGAAATAAATGATTTTCATCATTATTTTAATAATAGGTATTAGTTTTAGAATTAATAAATAATTTTAAAAAGCATTATAACTGTCTCGAGGCACTAAGTTTTGGAATGATTTGTTAAGTAGTGTTAGGGACTGACTGTCCTCCCAGCCCAGATTCTTTGTTTATTGTAGTTTCCTTTAGCCTTGTTTGCTCTTTGTTTTCTACAAAATTGCAGGAGCAATTTCCCCGCTACTATCCTAAAACATTGGAGAAGGCAATGGCACCCCACTCCAGTACTCTTGCCTGAAAATCCTATGGACAGAGGAGCCTGGAAGGCTGCAGTCCATGGGGTTGCTGAGGGTCAGACACAGCTGAGTGACTTCACTTTCACTTTTCACTTTCCTGCATTGGAGAAGGAAATGGCAACCCACTCCAGTGTTCTTGCCTGGAGAGTCCCAGGGACAGGGGAGCCTGGTGGGCTGCCTTCTACGGGGTCACATAGAGTCGGACACGACTGAAGTGACTTAGCATCCTAAAACATACCAATCTGACACCTTTTTGAAAATTTATTTAACTCAAGATCTTGGACAAAAAATCCAACATGAACTTCTAATAGTACTCTGGCTACCTTCTGTAAAATTTCAAATAAGAATAAATAAAATAAATGTTGCTGTTGGGAATTATTTGTTTTGGTAAAACAGCTTACTGTTTTCACCAGGGCTAAGTCTTCAGGGAAATCCTAGACATTCATCCCTGTGACAGAGTTCCTGGTCTGTGACTCAAGGGGCAGATGAGGTTATGCTTTCAGTGCTTCCAAGAAACAAAATTCACTGGGTAATTATTTGTCTATGCAGTCCAAATGGAAAAAGTAAAATGAACCTGGAGATGCTCGGAGAAATGGCATGAATTTCTGGTTGTGCAATGGTCCACTTATTCATTCATTTATTATTATTCAGAAAATATTTGTTGAGAGACTTCCTTCCCTGGTGGTCCAGTAGCTAAGACTTCATGTTCGCTATAGGGGGACCAGGCTTGATCCCTAATCAGGGAATGAAGAGCCCACGTGCCACAGCTAAAGATCTTGCATGCCACAATGATGATTGAAGATATTATGTGTTGCAACTAAGACCCAGAGCAGCCAAATAAACACATATTTAAAACTATATTTATTGAGAACCCACCGTGTATCAGGTCCAAAGATAAGTGCCAGGGATCCAATGGTAAGCAAAAGGAAAAAGAAAGTTAGTCACTCAGTCACTCTGAGTGACACAGAAAGTTAGTCACTCTTTACAACTCCATGGACTACAGCCTGCCAGACTCCTCTGTCCATGGGATCTCCAGGCAAGAATACTGGAGTGAGTTGCCATTCCCTTCTGACCCAGGGATCGAACCCTGCTGGCAACACAGCCATTAATTCTCTAATGTGTCCAGTGAGAGAGACAAATCATTAAGCAAATAGTTTTGCAAATACATACATAAATGTTATGACAGAAAGTCCCTCAACAAGTAGCTATTGAATGCCTACTATATGCTTATCCTTGTGTTTAGTGCTGTGGGAACTATCAAGGGGGTTTAGATGACATTTGTTTTCAACAGCATTACTGTCCAACTGGAGAAGCAATGAAGAACCGGAAGTGCTCCTCTGTGTAGTGCAGACTTAGTATGATGGGAAGAAGGCAATGTTGGAGCAAACCAGATTTTTTTTTTAATTTGGAAAAATAACATATATATATAACATGTATAACGTGGTAAAACACATTCAAATAGTACATTAATAGTACTATTAATGGCCCAACAGGTGTTAGCTGTTTCTTGTGCATTCTTCAAAAAAATTTTCTTGCATTCTTGAGACTATATATATTCCATACATATTACCCTTCTATTTTAAATTCTAATTTTAATACATAATTTCTACTGCTTACATTAACCACAGAAGATATTAAAAATCACAAAGCTGAGATTTGCACATATTTAAAAATGAAAACAATATAAAAATATTTTTAATGAAAGTCAAAGCCTCTTCAGAACTAACTAACTGTTGTTCATTGTGTTTCTTTCTTGAAAAAACTATCCATATGCCATCACAGAAGTAGGAAGAAAAGATTCTTGGTTCAACCACTCATATATTCAAGAAAGAAGACTTTCTTAGTTGCTGCTCATCACTAAAGATTAAAAAAGATACCCTGGGAATATCAAATATTTTCATGACTTGTGACTGGGGGTTGGGTGATCTCTCTTCAAATACAGTTACTCTTTCTGGCTAAACTCTAAATCTTCCCTTATTGGCTTAGGTTTTTAGAAACTAAAACCAAGAAGACACCTAAAGATGATTTCTACTCTTCTGCACTATCTTATCCCTTTTCAAAGACAAGGATCATGGAGATTGATATTATTTAAGTGGTAAGGGCTGGGAATAATGAACATAAAAGGAGAAAGAAATTATCAGTTAAAAAAAATCTTATCATAACACATAGCCGTACATTGACATGAATCCACCACAAATGTATATGCGCATGTCAATGTATGGCAAAACCAATACAGAATTGTAAAGTAAAATAAAAAATAAGTAAATTAATTAATTAAAAAAAAAAATAACACATAGCCGAAAAGTTGTGTTTAAGTCCATATCTGGAGTTCGTGTTGTCAGGTGTACCCAGCCAAAGCCCAGTGACTGTGAAATGGGTGGAAAGTGAGGTTGGCATACTGGGTTCCAGTCTCTGCCTTGCTCACAATCAGCCCCTATGACCTTAGGTAAGTGTCTTCCTCTATCAGACTGTAATTTGATCAAATGAAAGATGAATAGGTTAGCGTATGAGATTGAATTGAATGGGAAATATCCTTTTGCTAATATTAATGGTAAGTATTGTTCTGTAAGACATTTGTAGAGTGAGTGTGTGTGTGTATGTGTGTGTGTTTGGTAAGTCACTGCATATAATGTATTTCTCAGGGGAGCCATGATCAGAAAGTCTGGAAGTCCCTGAACTAGAGGACACAATGCTACAGATCTGAAAGTAACTGGTTAACGATCGTGAAAATAAAAGAATCTGAGATTTTTATAGCAGTGGTCTACTGGCACTATAGGCTATGAGGATGGAGACACTTCTTTTCATGTATGCCAAAGGAACCCACCTAACACTCAGTTATTTCTTCTTCTCTGCTGCTGCTGCTGCTGCTAAGTCGCTTCAGTCATGTTCGACTCTGTGAGACCCCATAGATGGCAGCCCACCAGGCTCCCCGATCCCTGGGATTCTCCAGGCAAGAACACTGGAGTGGGTTGCCATTTCCTTCTCCAATGCATGAATGTGAAAAGTGAAAGTGAAGTTGCTCAGTCATGTCTGACTCTTCTCGACCCCATGGACTACAGCCTACCAGATTCCTCTATCCATGGGATTTTCCAGGCAAGAGTACTGGAGTGGGGTGCCATTGCCTTCTCCATTCTTCTTCTAGCCTCATTCAATTTTATGTATTTTTATTCTCTTCTTTTCTTTCTCCCTTGTTTCCCTCTTCCCCTTCTTCCTTCTTTTTCTCCCTTTCTATTTCTCCTCTATTCTTCTCCGTTTCCCCCTTTCCTTCCACCATGTTGCCTTGTGGGTACAGATTTCATTGACATACTTCCTCTCACATCACCACTAAGGACACCTAAGATATTGTAAAGTCTTTACATTAAATACCGCAGACCCTTTCTACTCAGTACAGTCATTGGCCAGCAGCCACAGCATTAGCTGGGAGCTGATTGGAAGGCAGTATCTCAGGCCCTGTCCCAGACTTCTTGAAATAGAATCTGCATTTTCACAAAATATTATATGAGTCTTATGAACATTCAAGCATGAGAAGCACTGCCATAGCACTGACGTTCTTCCTAAATCTGTCATTGAATCCTTAAACACAATTATCCACAGATGCTTCCCATCAGCATGGTCACAGAAGACGCTCCACTCCCTTGGAAATTAGATGGGTTTAGGGGTGGGGAAGATGTGGAGAAGTGATTTGGATGTCTATGTGTTGGGGGGGTTGGCTTTCCTTGGGGCTTTGGAAGGACATTTAGTCAGGGAGGCATATGTTTGGCTGTCCTGATAAATATCAAGTCTTTGCTTGTTTGTCAAGGCATGGTGGGTGATGTGGTTTGTGGTTTCAAGACCTGTTGTATGTTGTCAGACACCAGCCTTAGGACAGTAGTTGGTTTCAGTTGGCTCAGAAAAGGGCATCATTCTACTTACTTTCCTTCCCTGGAAAACATGGAATGATTTAGAGGTCATCCACTGAGGGCTCATCTGTTATAAGAATGGTGGCAACGCCTGGATTTCCTGGGATAGTCCCAAGTTGACACCCACTTCCCAGAAAAAATTATTAATAGTGGCCACTTTTATATTCAAATGTATCTCCAATAAACTGTGGTCACACCGGTTGTAATAGATTCCAGAAGGAAGCAGACCTCTCTAAGGAACTGGGTAAAAATGAATCTAACAAATGGGAGAGAGAGATACCCCTGATTCTTTTGGCTGCCAAGGCCCAAGGCCAGAAAAAAGATTTCCTCTCTGTCAATGGCCCTGCTACTAGATATCTGAGGATGTTTTGGTTAGCTAGAGTGTTTTGAGTGATTCCCAGATTAATGCTAGTTCTGAGATTTTACTTTATCATCTTGGTCTAACTTCTGACTTCTCCAGGGTTGGCTGTCTTTCTGGTTAGACTGCCTCCACCTAGGACCAGACCATGTTTTTGACTGCCTTGAACTTTTGCTGCTATTACAATAAAGAATGAATTAATGTGAATCTCAGATGTCTTTGGTCTTTGTGTCTCCTGATTCATACTTACAGTAAATGAGATAGTGGTTGAAAATGTAGTCTCTTTGTATGATTATTGTCATCCACTAGCTTCTGCAAAACTGTAGCTTCCTCTGGGGAAAAAGCATCCTCCAGCTAAGAAAAGCATCCTTTCTGAGCCCTGAACCCAAAGGTGAGGTCTCTTCCTATGTCCAGGCTTCATAGTCTCTGGGCTGTGGTCCAGGCCTAGTGACAAATCAGATTGGTCCGGATGCTCACTTGGGCTCCCTGCAGGGCCACTGGGCTGGACCCAGTCCCCCCAATCCCGTCTCCTCTGGTTGCTGCCTCTAGCCATTGAGATGAGTCTCCAACCCCTACCTCCACCCCCTTACAATTCTTAGGAGTGAGGAGACTTAAATAACTCCCACCCTCCAACTCTTGCCCCAGGCATAATCAAGGCTCTACAACAAGTGTCCTTGAAGACTAAGATTAAACAGAAAAAGGTAATATCCACATTTCCCAAATGGTTATGAGTGGAAGACAGAGAGCCCTCAAGACACAAGCTTCCCAGGACTCCCAGCATATTCCTTTTTGATTTTTCCTGATGCATTTGAAGGGCCATAAAGCAGATCACATGATCTGATTCTCCAGGCACTTTGCTGTCCTTGCACTTGGCTCTTGCATATTTAAGGTGGGGCTCAGAAAATACTTTGTCTCCTCTGGTCCCATCAAGAAGCCACTAGGTGAACATTCTGGTGGAGCTAGTGGAATTTCAGAAGCGAGTTTCATTTGTTAATGCTGGGGCAGGCCTCGGCAGATCAGGGATGAGGAAGCACAAACAGGTGGGCTCTGAGGAACGTCTGCACTTGGCTGGAACACATTGTGATGCTGTCTCGGGGAGTTGGTGTTTATTTTTCCAGTCATGCTTAGTCCTAGGAGGTGTTAGATTTCACTAAAGCCTTCATGACTCATGACTCCAGGAGAGCCCAGATACCATTCCTCCTCCTCCTCAACCCCATGTGTCTTGCTCTTCAAAATGAAAACAACAAAATCTCTTAGAGCAGGCACTTGTAGAAAAGGACAAGATTCATTTGAGGGAAGTCCTTTAGAAACTCAAAGCACCTTCTCATTGGAAGATGGGGTTGTCATTCTGAGGAGTTTGTTTGCAGAGGTTGATTTTCCACAACTGTTTTCGAATAACCAAACCAAGCTTATCTTTTGAAATAGTCCCACTGGAGTCTTGTCTCCATCCTCACATTTGCTGCCAGGATTCAGAGTGTGCTGGAATTACCTTTAGAGACAGTGTTGGCGACAGAGGAGAGATTTGGCTCCCGTTAAGTTTTACCTCATTTTTGACCTGAACGCCCCTGTCTGGCTTGGGCTGTGTGCTCATTCATCAGATTTGGTACAAAATGTCAGTTGGCTTTTCCAGAAATCAAAACTTCTCTCCCCAGATTGGAGTCTTGCCATTATTGACAGGATTTAATGGAATATACCAAGACTTTTCAGGCAAGTTCCAAAGGGGAGTTTTAGAAATTCACTGAATTATAAACTGTGTCTTAGGGACAAGGCTCCAACTTTAAGAGGTGACCAGTGTGGAAGCCAATGCTTATTTGGAACACACAATTAATATACTACAATAATATACTACAATAATCTGAATCATGTTATCCCTTACCACTTCCCTAGTGCATTAACAATTGTTTGTTATTTATTTTGTTTTCGCAAGAGTAGTAAATAATCAGTAAATTTGTTCATTAGCTCATGTATTATTTAGTCATTGATTCAGTCAGTCAGTCAAAATCTGTTTGGCATTTGACTTTCAATGACAAAAAAAAAAAAACACAACATGTTCAATGACCTGATTCCAATAGGAGAGATAGTTGACTGTTAATCAAAGAAACACCCAAATAAATGTAAATAAAACAAGACCCACTGTGATAAGTGCCACGGAGGAGAGGAACGTATATGGAGCTAACTGCTGCTAAGTCGCTTCAGTCGTGTCCGACTCTGTGTGACCCCATAGACGGCAGCCCACTAGGCTTCTCTGTCCCTAGGATTTTCCAGGCAAGAACACTGGAGTGGGTTGCCATTTCCTTCTCCAATGCATGAAAGTGAAAAGTGAAAGTGAAGTCGCTCAGTTGTGTCCGACTCTTAGCGACCCCATGGACTGCAGCCTACCAGGCTCCTCCGTCCACGGGATTTTCCAGGCAAGAGTACTGGAATGGGTTGCCATTGCCTTCTCCAATATGGAGCTAAGAGACAGTCTAAAAGAGAGCACTCTGGGTCAGCAAGCATCTGGAGGAGGAGGGGCACTGATTAGGTGAAGGCGAGGGTAGTGCAGGAGCTTTTCTGTGAGAGGACAGCATAGGTAAAGCCTAGGTAAAGCCCCTATAACCAGAGAGATGAGAGAGTTGGAAGGATAAAGAAGGCCAGTGTGGCTGCTGCTCGGAGCCTGGCAGGGAATGAGGATGGGGACAGTGACAATGGAAGACCACAGGGGACCCTATAGACAGAGGGACCCCGTGCTTTCTTGTCCAGACTGAAACACTTGTGAATGTAAAATGAAGGGCTATTGATAACGACCCTAACTGGCGCTGTTGTTCAGTCACTCAGTCGTGTCTGACTCTGCGACCCCGGGGACTGCAGCTTGCCAAGCTTTCCTGTCCATTACCAACTCCTGGAGCTTGCTCAAACTCATGTCCATCGAGTTGGTGATGCCATCCAACCATCTCATCCTCTGTCTGTCACCCCTTTCTCCTCCTGCTGTCAATCTTTCCCAGCATGAGGGTTTTTTCCAGTAAGTCAGTTCTTCACACTAGGTAGCTAAAGTATTGGAGCTTCACCTTCAACACCAGTCCTTCCAATGTATATTCAAGGTTGATTTCCTTTAGGATTGAACGGTTTGATTCCTTGCTGTCCAAGGGCCTCAAGTTTTTTCCAGCACCATTGTTTGAAAGTATCAGTTCTTTGGTGCTCAGCCTTCTTTATGGTCCAACTCTCACATCTGTACTGGAAAATAAATCACAACTATTCTGAGCAAACCAGGACCTGTGCTCCTCTTACTTATAGATCATGCTAGTGATTTTGGTCTACATCCTAAAAACAATGTTAAACAGGGTTTAAGCTTGGTAATGAGAATGAGGGCTGCATTTTGAAAAGATCTCCCAGGTTACACAGTCAGGACAGGAATGGTGATCGTTTCCTTAAATACTCAGAATCATAGCTTAGTTTGGATAAATTGTCTTTATGCGCCAGCCTCTCTTCTCTGCTCCCATCCCAGTGCTCAGCACACATCTGGGCAGCAGCTGCAGAGCTGGGATTCCAGAGGCTCTGG